>NC_074685.1:4197884-4537884 GCF_029448725.1 Salvelinus fontinalis | reverse complement strand
TCTCTCTTTGCCCACTCTCTCTCTCCTCTTTCTCTCTGTCACAATAAGTGGCTTGGCTCCCATCGCCATCTTGAGTACAGTAACTGTCTCTCTGTCTGATTTCTTCTCGCTATCTTGCTTTCTCAGTACGTCATCTCACATTATCCTCCATTATCTTTGTTTATATTATATATTTTATGAAGAGATATATCCTACTGATGTAGGCTCTTAATTTGATCACTCTTTTGTTGTTTAATTTTCCTGTATTTGAGTTTTAAGGTTTCTGAAGTTTGTAATTTCCACTTTTTTTTTTTAAATTTGACTTGATTTCACCTTCCGAAAAATGTATTAAGGATGATTCCTCCTGTAGCAAACTGTCTCGAATTAAGATCCTGCATCTGTATCAATTACAGATTAAATGCTCCCATTAGCCTCATTTCTTCTGAAATATTGATTTCTAGGTTGAATTATGACTGCTAGATTCACTGGAGGAAAAAACGGATGATTTTTGAAGTCACTGAGGCACTGACACTGTTTCATTAGTTCAGAGAACGAACACTAGATGACACTGTTGCTACACTGTAGATCTACAGTTCGGCAGCAGCCATAGCAGCTCTACATGCCTGTCTCTGGTGCCAACACAGGCTGAACCTTTTATTTAACTAGGCAAGTCATTTAAGATCAAATTCTTATTTACAATTTACCCCAGAATTCTATGGCACGTTATTTAAGTGGCAGCCATTGTTGCCAGAATGCCGCAATCTGACACCATCTACCAGAAACCGTCGCAACATAAGCTCCAAACTTTTTTTTTAAAGAAGAACCACTGTACATCATGAAGTCCACCAGGGTCGAGGTTTAGGCTAAATGTGTTAACATTACCATCTGTCTGTCGTCAGATCTTCATCGGGGAGGTTTCCATGTACATCATGAAGTCCACACGGGCGGTGCTCCTAACCCAGGAGAAGACCATGGTGACGGGGGAGTGCTGCTACCTGAACCCCCTCATCAGGAGAGTCATCAGGTTTATTGGTTAGTTAATGGTGACCTACTGGTCATGTCAGTGGTGTTACTTGTATGTTACATGTTGAACGTAGTTACATGTTGAGTAGCCAACTCTTAGCAAACCATTTTATAGTATTTGTTTAAATGTTTAAAAAAAATGGTCATTTTAGCTGACACTCTTATCCATAGCGACTTACAGCAGCAATTAGGTTTAAGTGCCTTGTTCAAGGGCACGTTGACAGATTTTTCACTTAGTCGGCTCTGGGGTTTGAACCAGCAACCTTTCAGTTACTGGCCCGCCGTGTCACAGTGCTCAATGACACCGTGTTACACTACGTATGTGTTAAAATGCATCCCAAAATAGCACTGTATTCCTGATTTTAGTACACTACTTTCACCAGTGCACACAGGGCCCTGGTCAAAAGTAGTTCACTGTATAGGGATTATGGTTCCATTTGAGACATAGCCCAGCCCATTGTTCTCCGTCTCTCCCTTCAGAACACAGGACCCCCAGACAGAGGGGCAGCGCCAGGCTTACAATAATACACCAAGAGAATGACACTACAAAGGGCATATAATAAGGCATATTTCATGAACATTGGAAATTAAGCATTTAGTTTCATGTGTCTCTGTATCTTTTCTCTCTCTCTCTCTGCGTCTCTCTGTCTCACTGTCTCTCTCTCTCTCCAGGTGTGTTTGCGTTTGGTCTGTTTGCGACAGACATCTTTGTAAACTCGGGGCAGGTGGTGACGGGCAACCTGGCGCCGTACTTCCTGTCTGTGTGTAAGCCCAACTACACCGGCACCGAGTGTCGCTTCAACCACCAGTTCATCTCCAACGGTAACGTCTGTACCGGCAGCCCGGTCGTCGTGGAGAAGGCTCGACGTTCCTTCCCTTCCAAAGACGCGTCGCTCAGCGTCTACTCCGCTGTCTATGTCACGGTGAGGGTTATGATAATCAGAATGAGTTTTACGGTCAGCAGCGTAGTCGTATTGAATGTAGTCAGTGTTACACGGCTCTCTGTGTGTACTCCGCTGTCTGCGTCACTGAGTACTGCTGGAACTGTCCCAACGTTATTATGATGATGGCGATGATGGATACATTTGCTTGGGGCAGACGCCATAGAGACAGTCCTACCTCTCATCATGTCTCTCTCTGTCTCTCCCTGTTCCAGATGTACATCACCAGCACCATAAAGACTAAGAGTAGTCGCCTGGCCAAACCGGTGCTGTGCCTGGGTACCCTGTGTACAGCCTTCCTCGCCGGGCTCAACCGGGTCTCGGAGTACCGGAACCACTGTTCTGATGTCATCGCTGGGTTCGTCCTTGGTAGCTGTATCGCTCTCTTCCTGGTGAGGACTAACGGCCGTTTCTATCTGCCTGTCTTGATCTCTTTTAGCACACGATGGGAGCTGATCTTCCTGGTGAGGATGTCTTGTATTCTTATTGGTCAAAATCTTCCTCGGCATCTAAATGGTTCCCACTGGCAATGTTCCCTCTAAGCTGTGCGCCACGCAGAAGAAATATCAGCCCGCGCAGAGAAGCACGAGATTGAACTTCACTCAACTTTCTACAGTTTTCCCCCTTTAGTTAATTAACACTATCAATGTTTCCCTTTACTGTGGGAATTGTGATCAAAGCAATATTAGCCACTTTCAATGTAACATACCAAAACAAAATGAAATTTGCAAGATTTAGTATGCAAAGCTAACTGCAAGAGATATTTTTTAGCATTGACATGCAGGACTTTACTCAGACCGGTGCACCATACCCAATCAGAGCTGCAGTAAGCCTACATGCAAATAGACCATTGTCATATATGGATCTGTTCCATCCACTTTGAACTGGACTGTGTTTACAGCATGAGCGGTCGTGAGTAGATACACTTGTTTTGAGATCATAGTGAGAGCTGCATGTAGCCACCTGGGCACATTTTGTTCATATTATTTGCTAGTTAGTGAGTTGTTAGTCCATTTATAGATAAGGGAGTGATTGCTTCCTACAAAAGCATGAAACGTCTACATTTCTAGACATCTTTGAAAAGCGAATCAGGTAAATAGCTTTTTTTTTCTCTTAAAGGGGCAGTGTTGTATTTTGAGACAGTGTTGAATAAGATAAGTAGCCAATAGGCAGAGGTTAGTATAATTTGTCTGATTCTCTGTAATAATGGTATGGGGATAATAATGCATTTTCATTTTAACAAAATTTTCAGTCACCTCCTTGTCTGAAGGACAAGTAGATTAACAGGTTAACCTGTCTAGGATGAGGGTGCCGCTAGCGGCACTCCCCCCCCACCCCCACTGAAAAGGCAGAGCCGCGAAATTCAATTATTTTTTTTTTTTTTAAATATTTAACTTTCACACATTAAAGTCCAATACAGCTAATGAAAGACACAGATCTTGTGAATCCAGCCAACATGTCCGATTTTTAAAATGTTTTACAGGGAAGACACAATATGTAAAGATGTACATCTATTACCTAAAAACACATTAGCATAATCCACCATCTTTTATTTGTCCACCAACACCAGTAGCTATCACCAATTCGGCTAAACTAAGATATTTATAGCCCCTAACCAAGAAAAAAACTCATTAGATGACAGTCTGATAACATATTTATGGTATGGGATAGGTTTTGTTAAAAAATGTGCATATTTCAGGTAGATGGCATAGGTTACAATTGCACCCACCGTCACAAATGGACTAGAAGAACTACATAGAGCAACGTGTTTACCTACTTACTAATCATCAAACATTTCGTAAAAATACACAGCATACACTAATCGAAAGACACAGATCCTGTGAATACAGACAATATTTCAGATTTTCTAAGTGTCTTACAGCGAAAACACAATAAATCGTTATATTAGCATAGCACATAGCACATAGCAGCCCAGCATTGATTCTAGCCAAAGTGGGCGATAACGTCAACATCGCCAAAAATATATTAATTTTTTCACTAACCTTCTCAGAATTCTTCAGATGACACCCCTGTAACATCACATAACAACATGCATATACAGTTTGTTCGAAAAAGTGCGTATTTAGCCACCAAAATCATGGTTAGACAATGTGAAATGTAGCCCAGCTGGTGAGAAAATGTCCGTGCGCCATATTAGACAGTGATCTACTCTTATACATAAATACTCATAAACGTGACTAAAAAATATAGGGTGGACAGGGATTGATAGACAATTTAATTCTTAATACAATCGCGGAATTACATTTTTTAAATTATCCTTACTTTTCAATACAGTTTGCGCCAAGCGAAGCTACGTCAAAAAACATGGCGTCCTAAGCCACTAACATTTTTCGACAGAAACACGATTTATCATAATAAATTGTTCCTACTTTGAGCTGTTCTTCCATCAGTATCTTGGGCAAAGGATCCTTTCTTGGGTCTAATCGTCTTTTGGTGGAAAGCTGTCCTCTTGCCATGTGGAAATGCCAACTGCGTTCGGGATGAACTGGAAGCGTGCCCAGCTATTCACAGCGTTTCAGAAATAAATGTCCCAAAATCGCACTAAACGGATATAAATTGCTATAAAACGCTTTAAATTAACTACCTTATGATGTTTTTAACTCCTTTAACGAGTCTTAACATAACCGGAGAAAGATTACTCCCAACACTAATGCTTGGAACAGGTGCGGGTCGGTGTCCTCCACGCGCATGACGCACCAAGAAAAGACTTGCTAGCTACAGGGTTTTTTAATTTATAGTGCCTGTGAACGCGCAATCGACCCCATTCAAATCGTCATCACGTAAAGGCATCCAGGGGAAGACGTAAGCAGTGTCCGTATACTCATAGCAATAACAGTGGCCTTTTAACTGACTCCAGATCAGGGGCCAACATTTCTGAAATCTGACTCCATGTCAGGGAAATTGCTGTAGAATGGGCTCTGTTCCACTTAGAGACATAATTTCAACTCCTATAGAAACTATAGACTGTTTTCTATCCAATAATAATAATAATATGCATATTGTACAATCAAGAATTTTGTGGGAAGCCGTTTCAAAAATTACACGATTAGCATAAATAGTGCCAACAGCACCCCCATCCTCAACAGGTTTAATGTCAAGCCCTGCATGTTGTTTTCAAAAGTCTCATGGAATGTAGGTCTACATTGAACACCACACATTGGCTGCTACTGTAGGCTGAATGATACAACAGCTATTTCCATGTTCAAATGTTATGGGAGGCATTTTCTCCATTGTTTTTGATGGGATGCCTCTCTGGTAGGCCACTCTGATAGGTCACTCTGGTAGACCACTCTGATATGTCACTCTGGTAGACCTACATTATGATCAAATAGCCACAGTAGCCTTCTTGGACAATGTTAAAACTGTAACTAAAAGCAGGTACAACCTCAATGTGTACAGTAAACTCACACTGGAAGTTGCACAGCATTTTTCAAGATGTTGAAGTGTCAGCAGACATGAAATTTGCTCATTGCCAAAATAATTGAGTTGAAACATTGCCCACCGGTGAATTAGATAAATGGATCAAATGTATTGATTGGCCAGTGGCTCTTCTCTTGGATATTCTTCTTTGCTGTAGTCATGGAAATGGGATCATGGAATTTGTAATGTGTGTAACCATGGGAACCCTAATACTGTTCAGCCTTTTGCTCTGTGAAGTTTTCATGTCAGGGGATGTGTCAGTGACGCTGTGTCTCCTTCAGGGTATCTTTTGCTCTGTGACGTTTTCATGTCAGGGACTGTTTCAGTGATGCTGTCTCCTTCAGGGTATCTTTTGCTCTGTGACGTTTTCATGTCAGGGGATGTGTCAGTGACGCTGTGTCTTCTTCAGGGTATCTGTGTGGTGAACAACTTTAAAGGAGGTCACTCCACCCCTGCCAAACAGAAGAGTGAAGATTACCGTGGTCTCCCCCTAATGACCTTCCCCCGCATCCAGAGCCCCCTGGAGACACTCAGCGCACAGGTAACCACTTAACACTGCTGTTCAATATTACTGCACGGTTAACCACTTAACACTGCTGTTCAATAATACTGCACAGGTAACCACTTAACACTGCTGTTCAATATTACTGCACAGGTAACCACTTAACACTACTGTTCAATATTACTGCACAGGTAACCACTTAACACTACTGTTCAATATTACTGCACAGGTAACCACTTAACACTACTGTTCAATATTACTGCACAGGTAACCCACTTAACACTACTGTTCAATATTACTGCACAGGTAACCACTTAACACTACTGTTCAATATTACTGCACAGGTAACCACTTAACACTACTGTTCAATATTACTGCACAGGTAACCCACTTAACACTACTGTTCAATATTACTGCACAGGTAACCCACTTAACACTACTGTTCAATATTACTGCACAGGTAACCACTTAACACTACTGTTCAATATTACTGCACAGGTAACCACTTAACACTACTGTTCAATATTACTGCACAGGTAACCACTTAACACTACTGTTCAATATTACTGCACAGGTAACCACTTAACACTACTGTTCAATAATACTACACAGGTAACCACTTAACACTACTGTTCAATATTACTGCACAGGTAACCACTTAACACTGCTGTTCAATATTACTACACAGGTAACCACTTAACACTGCTGTTCAATATTACTACACAGGTAACCACTTACCACTACTGTTCAATAATACTACACAGCTAACCACTTAATACTGTTGTTCAATAATACTGCAACACTTAACACTACTGTTCAATATTACTGCACAGTTTATACCCACTTAACACTACTGTTGAATATTCTCTTGTGTTTTTTGAGGTGGAAAGACTCCACAATCCTATGACTATACCACACTACTGACAAGTACAGTCGTGGCCAGAGGTTTTGAGAATGACACAAATATTAATTTTCAAAGTCTGCTGCCTCAGTTTGTATGATGGCAATTTGCATATACTCCAGAATGTTATGAAGAGTGATCAGATGAATTGCAATTAATTTCAAAGTCCCTCTTTGCCATGCAAATGAACTGAATCCCTAAAAAAAAAATTCCACTGCATTTCAGCGCTGCCACAAAAGTACCAGCTGACATCATGTCAGTGATTCTCTCGTTAACACAGGTGTGAGTGTTGACGAGGACAAGGCTGGAGATCATTCTGTCATGCTGATTGAGTTCGAATAAGAGACTGGAAGCTTCAAAAGGAGGGTGGTGCTTGGAATCATTGTTCTTCCTCTGTCAACCATGGTTACCTGCAAGGAAACACGTGCTGTCATCATTGCTTTGCACAAAAAGAGCTTCACAGGCAAGGATATTGCTGCCAGAAAGATTGCACCTAAATCAACCATTTATCTGATAATCAAGAACTTCAAGGAGAGCGGTTCAATTGTTGTGAAGATGGCTTCAGGGCGCCCAAGAAAGTCCAGCAAGCGCCAGGACCGTCTCCTAAAGTTGATTCAGCCGCGGGATCGGGGCACCACCAGTACATAGCTTGCTCAGGAATGGCAGAAGGCAGGTGTGAGTGCATCTGCACGCACAGTGAGGCGAAGACTTTTGGAGGATGGCCTGGTGTCAAGAAGGGCAGCAAAGAAGCAACTTCTCTCCAGGAAAACCACAGGGACAGACTGATATTCTGCAAAAGGTACAGGGATTGGACTGCTGAGGACTGGGGTGAAGACATTTTCTCTGATGAATCCCCTTTCCGATTGTTTGTGGCATCCGGAAAAAATCTTGTCCGGAGAAGACAAGGTGAGCGCTACCATCAGTCCTGTGTCATGCCAACAGTAAATCATCCTGAGACCATTCATGTGTGGGGTTGCTTCTCAGCCAAGGGAGTGGGCTCACTCACAATTTTGCCTAAGAGCACAGCCATGAATAAAGAATGGTACCAACACATCCTTCGAGAGCAACTTCTCCCAACCATCCAGGAACAGTTTGGTGACGAACAATGCCTTTTCCAGCATGATGAAGCACCTTGCCATAAGGCAAGTGATAACTAAGTGGCTCGGGGAACAAAACATCGATATTTTGGTCTCATGGCCAGGAAACTCCCCAGACCTTAATCCCATTGAGAACTTGTGGTCAATCCTCAGGAGGCGGGTGGACAAACAAAAACCCACATATTCTGACAAACTCCAAGCATTGATTATGCAAGAATGGGCTGCCATCAGTCAGGATGTGGCCCAGAAGTTAATTGACAGCATGCCCGGGCGGATTGCAGAGGTCCTGAAAAGAAGGGTCAACACTGCAAATATTGACTCTTTGCATCAACTTCATGTCATTGTTGATAAAAGCATTTGACACTTATGAAATGCTTGTAATTATACTTCAGTATTCCATAGTAACATCTGACAAAAATATCTAGACACTGAAGCAGTAAACTTTGTGGAAATTCATATTTGTGTCATTCTCAAAACTTTTGGCCACGACTGTCCATTCACATGTTTACTCACAACAGTGATACCTGTCCTTAAAACACAACAGACTCTTCCTAAGATCTTGATTAGTGAACACAACTGAAGTTTCTCCACCCTTACTGTCTATACTGTCAACACTATATTTACTATTCAGCTACTGTTCCGAGGCCGTCGCCCGCTTTACTATTCAGCTACTGTGCTTTTTACAGTGGGGGTCTATCATTTCTTTGTCAGGATATATTTTCTCAGCTCTGGTTTTCTCAGGTTTAGGACGTGCATGAATACACGTCCATTTGCTTTTCCACTGAACATGTAACTGCCAAAATAATGGAAACACTTAATCATTAAAAATAATGGAAACACTTGAGTAAATGAGTGCTAGAAAGTGTATATTGAAAGCCGTTGCTTCCTGACGTGTGGTTCCTGACGTGTGGTTCCTGACGTGTGGTTCCTGAGTTAATTAAGCAATTACAATCCCATCGTGCTTAGGGTCATGTATAAAACCGATGGGCCATTATTTTGGCTACCATGGCTATGCCCCCATAGGATGACAATGTCCCCCATCCACGGGGCACAAGTGGTCACTGAATGGCTTGATGAGCATGGAAATGATGTAGACCATTGATGTAGGCCGTGTAGACCGTGTAGACCGTGTAGACCGTGTAGGCCGTGTAGACCGTGTAGACCATTGATGTAGGCCGTGTAGACCGTGTAGACCGTGTAGGCCGTGTAGACCGTGTAGACCATTGATGTAGACCGTGTAGACCGTGTAGACCGTGTAGACCATTGATGTAGACCGTGTAGACCGTGTAGGCCGTGTAGACCATTGATGTAGACCGTGTAGACCGTGTAGGCCGTGTAGACCGTGTAGACCATTGATGTAGACCGTGTAGACCGTGTAGACTATTGATGTAGACCGTGTAGACCGTGTAGGCCGTGTAGGCCGTGTAGACCATTGATGTAGGCCGTGTAGACCGTGTAGACCGTGTAGACCATTGATGTAGGCCGTGTAGACCATTGGTGTAGGCCGTGTAGACCGTGTAGACCGTGTAGACCGTGTAGACCGTGTAGGCCGTGTAGGCCGTGTAGACAATTGATGTAGACCGTGTAGACCATTGATGTAGACCGTGTAGACCATTGATGTAGACCGTGTAGACCGTGTAGACCGTGTAGGCCATTGATGTAGACCGTGTAGACCGTGTAGACCGTGTAGGCCGTGTAGGCCGTGTAGACCATTGATGTAGACCGTGTAGGCCGTGTAGACCGTGTAGACCGTGTAGGCCGTGTAGACCATTGGTGTAGACCGTGTAGGCCGTGTAGACCGTGTAGACCGTGCCGTGGTCGTCAGTAACCAGATCTCAACCCAATTGGATTATGGGAGTTTCTGAAGCCTGAGACAGCGTTTCCTACCACCATCAATAAAACACCAAAAGATTGAATCTTTCGTGGATCCCTCCAATAGAGTTCCAGTCACTTGTAGAATCTATGCCAAGGTGCATTGAATCTGTTCTGGCTGGTGGTCTCTATTAAGAGACTTTATGTTGGCAGTTACCTATGCTTTAAAACATTTGGCCTCAATTTAGTTTTCTTAGTAATTCTTAGTTGCTTATGAAATTCTTAACAAAAATGCCTCTGTCTTCCAGAATCTTATTTTTTGCTCAGCACTGGTTTTGTCAAATTTGGGATATGCATACCACACTTGTCCAGCAAACATAAAGCAAGCATCAACCACAGTTATAAACCTACATTTTCTGTTTCTTAGAAAATCAAATTTAAAAAAATCCCCCCTTCTGTCTTCCAGAACCATTCGGCATCGATGACTGAGGTCACATGACTAGCGGGGACCGAGGGGGGCCAGCACCGGGTCACCTTTGCGTCTCCTCAACACAACTTCTAGGCACAATGTTTTGTACTGTCCTACTACTGTAAACAAAGGACAGTATCCTGGTGTAACTAGTTAGAGGCTGATGTTTTGTACATTTTTGTATAAGGGAGTATGTGCTGTAGCCTACCTAACCCTGAAGATGTTACTACTGTAGGTTGTAAAATAATAAAGCAGGAAATCTGTGAATCCTCCTGGAACTTTGGGGAAGTTGGTCTGAACTGTCTGTCAAGACTTACACAGTCATTCCTCCTCTCTCTCATCCTGTTTTACATCACAAATAAATCTAATATGCAGTATCTAATGTTATTGAAATATTGATGTCATTCTGTGGTATTTGTACAAATACTTCGATCTATTCTGTTTATTGACTAAAGTTTATTTTTATCGCTGTATGAAATATTTAGTCACTTTTTTTTTAAACTTTTTTTTGCCTGCTGTTTTTCAGGAATGTTTTTGGTATAATCATAATTTTTTTGTATAGGAAAAAACCGTCTCATTGACTTGGTGTGGTATTGTTTTCCTTCATGGCAGAATACAGAAGCTGCCGTTCTCTCAGCATGGAACTAAACAGTTGAACTGTTTAAATAGATATTCCTTATTTGTATAGTGTCTTTCTTTGAAAAATACATATTTATTTAGAAATGCTGCATATATTTTTCTTGATTTGTGAACAAAATAAATAGTCCGTAGCAGAGTATCAATTGTGTGGGCATTTTATTCCAAACCTCAACTGTCTTTGTTGGCCTTTATACAACGGGTGGGTCTAATGCTGATTGGTTAAAAGCGCATTCCAGCTGGTGTCTAATCCACAAGTTACCACCGGCTAAATCTATGACGTTAAAATACCTATTTACTCTGTTCCATCTGACTGCGCAATCCACTGTCTCATCAGCCCAGCCAGGCAATTTATAAACTTGATTTCCGCTATAAAAGCATCTAGACATTATCTCACATTTCTTTCAGACTAACATTAACGTTTTCAACAGAGGAGATAAACTTGCTGTCGGTCTCCAGCATTTGCAACATTGTTTCAAGATTCTATTTTGATCTCCAGGTGTCCCGTAGTAATGAACGTGTCGAGAATCTGGACGCGACAGACAGGAAGGCAGCGTTTCTCAACCTGGCATAATTTTTATGGATAATTTGGAGTGATTGTGTTAGCTGTGTTGTTGGCTCCTCTGAACAACAGTGTCCTGAGAACTGAGCACATGTTCTATGCCAGGCGAAATCGTGCTCATTGTTATGGATGTTTCCAAATAAATGTCACTAGAAAACCGCTTAAACAAAATGCAAATGCAGCTACTTTGCTGTTATTCTTGTTAGATGTGGCAGAGCTTAAACTATTCCAGACTACAAAGGGAAACCCAGACACGAGCTGCCCAGTGACGCGAGCCTACCAGACAAGCTAAATGCCTTTTATGGTCGCTTCGAGGCAAGCCACACTGAAGCATGCATGAGAGCACCAGCTGTTCTGGATGACTGTGTGATAACGCTCTCGGTAGCTGATGTGAGCAAGACCTTTAAACAGGTCAACATTCACAAAACCGCGGGGCTAGACATATTACCAGGACGTGTACTCAAAGCACGCGTGGACCAACTGGCAAGTGTCTTCACTGACATTTTCAATCTCTCCCTGTCTGAGTCTGTAATGCCTACATGTTTCAAGCAGACCACCATAGTCCCTTTGCACAAGGAAGCGAATGATGATTACCGCCCCGTGCACTCCCGTCCGTAGCCATGAAGTGCTTTGAAAGGCTGGTCAGGACTCACATCAACAGCATCCTCCAGGAAACCCTAGACCCACTCCAATTTGCATACCGCCAACAGATCCACAGATGACTCAAACTCAATAACACTCAACACTGCCCTTTCACACCTGGACAAAAGGAACGTGAGAATGCTGTTCATTGACTACAGCTCAGCGTTCAAAACCATTACGCTCATCACTAAGCTAAGGACCCTGGGACTAAACACCTCCCTCTGCAACTGGATCCTGGACTTCCTGACGGGCCGCCCCCAGGTGGTAAAGGTAGGCAACATCACGTTGATCCTCAACACGGTGGCCCCTCAAGTGTGTACTTAGTCCCCTCCTGTACTCCCTGTTCACCCATGACTACATGGCCAAGCAGGACTCCAACACCATCATTAAGTTTGCTGACGACACAACCGTGGTAGGCCTGATCACCGACAACGATGAGACAGCCTATAGGGAGGACGTCAGAGACCTGGCAGTGTGGTGCCAGAATAACAACCTCTCCCTCAATGTGAGCAAAACTAAGGAGCTGATTGTGGACTACAGGGAAAGGCGGGCCGAACAGGCTGATCGAGAGTTTCAAGTTCCTTCCAACGAACTATCATGATCCAAACACACCTAGACAGTTGAGAGGGCACGACAACACAAATATTTGGCATGGGTTCCCCAGATCCTCAAAAAGTTCTACAGCTGCATCATCAAGAGCTTCTTGACCAGTTGCATCACCGCCTGGTATGGCAACTGCTCGGTATCTGACCGTAAGGCGCTACAGGGGGTAGTGCGTACGGCCCAGTACGTCACTAGAGCCAAGCTTCCTGCCATCCAGAACCTATATAATAGACGGTGTCAGAGGAAAGCCCATACAATTATCAGAGACTCCAGTCACCCAAGTCATAGACTGTTTCTCTTTTACCGCAAGGCAAGTGGTACTGGAGCGCCAAGTCTAGGACCAAAAAGCTCCTACCCCCAAGCCATAAGACTGCTGAACAATTAGTCAAATGGACACCGGACTATTTACATTGACCCCACCCCCATTTGTTTTGTACACTGCTGCTACTCTCTGTTTATCAATGCATTGTTACTTCACCCCTTCCTACAGGTACAAATTACCTCGACTAACCTGTACCCCCGCACATTGACTCGGTACCGGTACCGCCTCTATATAGCCTCGTGATTGTTATTTTATTGTCACTTTTTTAAAACTTTTGTTTATTTGGTAAATATTTTCTTAACTCTTTCCTGAACTGCACTGTTGGTTAAGGGCTTGTAAGTCAGCATTTCACGGTCTACACATGATGACAACACCAGTGCCAATATATCCTCCGAACACCAGCTTCGACGGCATTAACACTTAATGGTAGTATTTAGCGTAAATTTAGCAGTCATCATTTAATTAAATTGTGTGGACTGCATTCCCAAAGATTAGATTGCAAGTGACAATATAATTTGACTGAGTTTCACAGGTGTTTAGTTATGAATCATGTTCATTTGTCATCAATGCCTGTGTCCCAAATGACAACCTATTACTTATAGTCCCTATGGCTCCTGGTCAAAAGTAGTGCATTATAAAGGGAATAGTAGATAAGGTCCTCCCTTGGTAGAAATAATCAGCGCTCCATTTGTTTGTGTTTTGGTGACTATGTAATTATAATCACAACAAAATCAACTAGATGTGTTTGTCAGTAAGATATCATTGTAAGGAGTTTAGCCACACACACACACACACACACACACACACAGTCCAGGCCAGCTGTACACGCAGCAGAGAATACATTGGAGTGGAGATGAAACATGATTATCTTTGTTAATAAATAAGAACAAATTCAAACCCATGAAAATAACTCCTCATCCTAATATACCCTGACAGCCCCCAGGGAACAGAACAACTCTGGAACTAAGGCAGACGCTGGGAGACGAGAAGCAGGGGGTGAGTTTAATAATACAATGAACATGGAACGATACAAAACACAAGAGTAGCGTCTGGACATGAAACACATAACCAATACTGTGGAATGAACCAAAGGCAGCGACAAATATAGGGGAGGTAATCAGTGAAGGGATGGAGTCCAGGTGAGTCTCATAATGAGGCGCTTGTGTGGGTAACGATGGTGCCAGGTGTACGTAATGATGGTTGTCAGAGGCAGTGATTTGTAAATCGGCTACGTCGAGCGCCGGAGAGGGGGAGCGGGAGTAGACGTGACAGTACCCTGTCCCCCGTCCCCACGAGAGGTGTCGTGGGTAAAGTTTTAGCCAGGGGACCAGGAACCATCGGCCTGAGAAGGGAGACATGAAAGGAAGGTGAGATACGATAGTCACTGGGGTGCCCCTCTGGAGAACCTTGAACGGGGCTCGGCTTCTTGCAGGGCAGGCAGAGTGGGAGGTTCCTGGTAGAAAGTCAAACACGATGAAACACGGGAGTTTCACTGCGGTGGCGGCGCGCTGGAGTCTCACATGGGTATCACTCCACACTTCTTCTGTGTGCCTAAACCACCGCAGGAGCTTCGGTCTGGCCTGAGGTTCACAGAGCCAGGACCGGCTGATAACTCAGAACACACTGGAATGGAGTCAGCCTGGTGGAGGAGTGACGTAACAAATTCTGGGTATACTCCGCCGATAGAAGGAATCGGGCCCACTCCTCCTGGCGGACCTGGCAGGGGCTCATCAGCTCCTGGTTCATCCTCTCCACCTGCCCTTTAGACTGAGGCCTATACCCGGAAGTGAGACTGACCGTGACCCCCAGCTTCTCCATGAAGGCTCTTCATGTCCGTGATGCGAATTGGGGGCAACAGTCAGAGACGATGTCCTCCCGAAGGCCATAATGCCAGAAGACCTGCTGGAACGCTGCCTCAGTGACCAGGAGAGCAGTAGGGAGACTAGAGAGAGGGATATAATGGCAGGATTTAGAGAATCTATCTGCAACCACCAAAATGGTTGTGAAACCATCAGAGGAGGGGAGATCAGAATCAATGGACAGATGTGACCAGGGATGCTGAAGCAAGGAGAGAAGGAGTTTCCCTGCTGGAGCGTGCCGGGAAGATTCAGTTTGCGAAACAGCAGTTGACTACTGAATAACATCCTGCGCCAAGGTGAGCTACCAATACTTTTTGGAGAGAGATTGTATAGTACGGGTGATCCCTGGATTTACAGCGACGCCCAAGTTAGCAGCCGATCCCTTATCCCTGTGGGATTGTCGATGCTCAGGAGGACAGATAGTGATTTCCCTTTCGAAAGCCTGGGGAATGTCCACATCAACGTCACAAACCACAGGGGCTACTGTCCCCATGAGGGGACGGGATAGCAGTTCTTCCGGCATTCAGGTGACCAGTCCGTGATTCTAATCCTCGACCATGAGATGGTGGGGTTAAGATGTTGGAGCCATGGGAGGCTGAGGATGATCTTGTGAGCTAGTGCACTAATGATGAAGGGAATGTTTTCCTCATGAATGGACTCCACGATGAGGGTGAGTGGCGTGATGATGTGTGATGGTTCCGGATCCTAGTGGGCCGATTATCAAGGGCTTGATCCGGAAACGGAATAGAAGAGCGGGTATGAGGTGATGTTCGAGGGGAGGCAAGAGTCTGTTCATTAAAGTTCCCAGTGGCACCGGAATCTACTGTAGAAACATGAGGGACAGCCAGCTAGTGTGACCGACACTAAAAAGGTTTTGGCTGAAAATTATGAAGATGGGATACAACTGCTCCAGGAGGTGGAAGATCACGTGACTGTCTCTCTGCTCTCGTGGGTCCCGAGTTGGGAAGTACCGGACACTGCTGAAGCTGGTGCCCCCCTTGACCACAATAGGGACAGAGCCCCAGCTGTTTCCGTCTGCGTCGTTCAGGCTCCAAGGAGAGGTTGTCGTCTAGACAATACCAGTTACGTCTGGACCTCCTCGCGCAGTCCTCTTCTGGATAGCGTATGAAGCTCCGGCTCATTCCATCCGCTGGATGCTGCTACTGTCCGGAAGGTGAGTGCGTACTCGGCAGCGGTCTGGTCATCCTGCCGTAGTTGGAATAGGCCCTCTCTCCCCCCTCTGCCCTACGGCGGATGATCGAAGATACCTCTGAACAGAGCCATGAACCCCTCATACGAAGCCAGCTCCTCCTCTCCTCTCTCCCAGACGGCTGTAGCCCACTCCAATGCCTGCCCAGTCAGCAGAGAAACAACCATGGCAACCTGGGACCTCTCGGTGGTGAGGGCTCCCATCTGGTGCGCAAAATAGAGGGAGCACTTGAGTAGGAAGCCACTTAGATGGGGTTCCGTGCTGGTACCAATCCTCTACTCCGTCATATTTATCCGGGAGGGACAACTGGGCATTGCTGACCTGGGCTGACTGCTGAATGGACTGGTGTGCTGGCTCGCTGGGTCGACTGGTGTCAGAGTATCCTCCGCTAGTTGAAGGTTGTGATGCAGTGATTAGAGCTATCACAGATCACCCTGACACCTCTACAGCTGTCATACATCACCCTGACACCTCTACAGCTGTCATATATCACCCTGACACATCTACAACTATCATACATCATCCTGACACTTCTACAGCTATGTTCACCACCCCCTGACACCTCTACCCAGCTCTCCAAATGTTCCCCACCTCCTGATACCAACACACCTCTGTGGCACAGTCCCACTCTGTATCCCTAAAACCACATCTTTCACAAATCTAAATGAACTGTAAGTCTGTAAATGTATTCATGAGGAAAAGTTCTGATTCAATATAATATTGTATCATGAGTTCCTCAGTACCCTCTGTCTTCATGTTAGGTGTATTGACACCGCAAACAGTACATCCAAAAGATCACAATCTTTATCAAATAAGAGATATGATGTTCAGAAAGAGTAAAAAAAAGGGACCACTAGAAGATCTATTGAAATAATCCACCGTAGTACCGAGAGCAAGGCTTTGGGTACAGACAGTGTCCTCTGGTTATCTCCTGTCAGAGAGAGCTTGGAGGTTGGTTGGAGATGGAGAGCAGATGGTTCCAGGGATCAGGACACACCATGTTCCTCTGGTACAGGGCTCTAGGGCTGATTGTCTGGGTACAGGGCTCTAGGTCTGTTGTCTGGGTACAGGGCTCTGGGTCTGTTGTCTGGGTACAGGGCTCTAGGGCTGATTGTCTGGGTACAGGGCTCTAGGGCTGATTGTCTGGGTACAGGGCTCTAGGGCTGATTGTCTGGGTACAGGGCTCTAGGTCTGATTGTCTGGGTACAGGGCTCTAGGTCTGATTGTCTGGGTACAGGGCTCTGGGTCTGTTGTCTGGGTACAGGGCTCTAGGGCTGATTGTCTGGGTACAGGGCTCTAGGGCTGATTGTCTGGGTACAGGGCTCTAGGGCTGGTTGTCTGGGTACAGGGCTCTAGGGCTGGTTGTCTGGGTACAGGGCTCTAGGGCTGATTGTCTGGGTACAGGGCTCTAGGGCTGATTGTCTGGGTACAGGGCTCTGGGTCTGATTGTCTGGGTACAGGGCTCTGGGTCTGTTGTCTGGGTACAGGGCTCTAGGGCTGATTGTCTGGGTACAGGGCTCTAGGGCTGATTGTCTGGGTACAGGGCTCTAGGGCTGATTGTCTGGGTACAGGGCTCTAGGGCTGATTGTCTGGGTACAGGGCTCTGGGTCTGTTGTCTGGGTACAGGGCTCTGGGTCTGATTGTCTGGGTACAGGGCTCTGGGTCTGATTGTCTGGGTACAGGGCTCTAGGGCTGATTGTCTGGGTACAGGGCTCTGGGTCTGATTGTCTGGGTACAGGGCTCTGGGTCTGGGTACAGGGGTCTGGGTAGAGGGCTCTGGGTTTGGGTACAGGGCTCTGGGTCTGTTGTCTGGGTACAGGGCTCTGGGTCTGATTGTCTGGGTACAGGGCTCTGGGTCTGATTGTCTGGGTACAGGGCTCTGTGTCTGGATAGAGGGGTCTGGGTGTCTGGGTAGAGGGCTCTGGGTTTGGGAACAGGACTCTGGGTTTGGGTGTCTGGGTACAGGGCTCTGGGTTTGGGTGTCTGGGTACAGGGCTCTGGGTTTGGGTGTCTGGGTACAGGGCTCTGGGTTTGGGTACAGGACTCTGGGTCTGATTGTCTGGGTATGGGGCTCTGGGTCTGATTGTCTGGGTACAGGGCTCTGGGTCTGTTGTTTGGGTACAGGGGTCTGGGTGTCTGGGTAGAGGGGTCTGGGTTTGGGTACAGGGGTCTGGGTGTCTGGGTAGAGGGTGTTGGGTTTGGGAACAGGACTCTGGGTTTGGGTGTCTGGGTAGAGGGCTCTGGGTCTGGGTGTCTGGGTAGAGGACTCTGGGTGTCTGGGTAGAGGACTCTGGGTGTCTGGGTAGAGGACTCTGGGTGTCTGGGTAGAGGACTCTGGGTGTCTGGGTAGAGGACTCTGGGTGTCTGGGTAGAGGACTCTGGGTGTCTGGGTAGAGGACTCTGGGTGTCTGGGTAGAGGACTCTGGGTGTCTGGGTAGAGGACTCTGGGTGTCTGGGTAGAGGACTCTGGGTGTCTGGGTAGAGGACTCTGGGTGTCTGGGTAGAGGACTCTGGGTGTCTGGGTAGAGGACTCTGGGTGTCTGGGTAGAGGACTCTGGGTGTCTGGGTAGAGGACTCTGGGTGTCTGGGTAGAGGACTCTGGGTGTCTGGGTAGAGGACTCTGGGTGTCTGGGTAGAGGACTCTGGGTGTCTGGGTAGAGGACTCTGGGTGTCTGGGTAGAGGACTCTGGGTGTCTGGGTAGAGGACTCTGGGTCTGGGTGTCTGGGTAGAGGACTCTGGGTCTGGGTAGAGGACTCTGGGTGTCTGGGTAGAGGGCTCTGGGTGTCTGGGTAGAGGGCTCTGGGTGTCTGGGTAGAGGGCTCTGGTTGTCTGGGTAGAGGGCTCTGGGTGTCTGGGTAGAGGGCTCTGGGTGTCTGGGTAGAGGGCTCTGGGTGTCTGGGTAGAGGGCTCTGGGTGTCTGGGTAGAGGGCTCTGGGTGTCTGGGTAGAGGGCTCTGGGTGTCTGGGTAGAGGACTCTGGGTGTCTGGGTAGAGGGCTCTGGGTTTTGGGTGTCTGGGTGTCTGGGTAGAGGGCTCTGGGTTTTGGGTGAGTCTGGCTGGTCTCTGGGTCTCAGGCTGGTTGTCCTCCTGCTGGTCCTCTGTGCTGCTCTCGGACTCAGCTATACTCTGTCATGTTGTGTGTCTGCTGGTACCAGTCCTCTTCTCTGTCATGGTGTGTTTCTGCTGGTACCAGTCCTCTTCTCTGTCATGGTGTGTCTCTGCTGGTACCAGTCCTCTACTCTGTCATGTTGTGTGTCTGCTGGTACCAGTCCTCTACTCTGTCATGTTGTGTGTCTGCTGGAACCAGTGTAACAGAGTTTAAAATATCTTCCCTCATGCTATCAAATTGGTTTATTTTCTATAGCTTAAATCTCGGTCATTCTGTGACCAGACCAGTCCTCTACTCAGTGATATTGAGTGTCTGCTGGTACCAACTATACTCTGTCATGTTGTGTGTCTGCTGGTACCAGTCCTCTACTCTGTCATGTTGTGTTTCTGCTGGTACCAGTCCTCTACTCTGTCATGGTGTGTTTCTGCTGGTACCAGTCCTCTACTCTGTCAAGGTGTGTTTCTGCTGGTACCAGTCCTCCACTCTGTCATGGTGTGTTTCTGCTGGTACCAGTCCTCTACTCTGTCATGGTGTGTTTCTGCTGGTACCAGTCCTCTACTCTGTCATGTTGTGTTTCTGCTGGTACCAGTCCTCTACTCTGTCATGGTGTGTTTCTGCTGCTACCAGTCCTCTACTCTGTCATGGTGTGTTTCTGCTGGTACCAGTCCTCTTCTCTGTCATGTTGTATGCATGCTGGAACCAGTCCTCTACTCTGTCATGTTGTGTCTCTGCTGGTACCAGTCCTCTACTCTGTCATGGTGTGTTTCTGCTGGTACCAGTCCTCTACTCTGTCATGTTGTGTTTCTGCTGGTACCAGTCCTCTACTCTGTCATGGTGTGTTTCTGCTGGTACCAGTCCTCTACTCTGTCATGGTGTGTTTCTGCTGGTACCAGTCCTCTACTCTGTCATGCTGTGTCTGCTGGTACCAGTCCTCTACTCTGTCATGGTGTGTTTCTGCTGGTACCAGTCCTCTACTCTGTCATGTTGTGTTTCTGCTGGTACCAGTCCTCTACTCTGTCATGCTGTGTCTGCTGGTACCAGTCCTCTTCTCTGTCATGGTGTGTTTCTGCTGGTACCAGTCCTCTACTCTGTCATGGTTTGTTTCTGCTGGTACCAGTCCTCTACTCTGTCATGGTGTGTGTCTGCTGGTACCAGTCCTCTTCTCTGTCATGGTGTGTTTCTGCTGGTACCAGTCCTCTTCTCTGTCATGCTGTGTCTGCTGGTACCAGCTCTTCTGTCATGTTGTGTTTCTGCTGGTACCAGTCCTCTACTCTGTCATGTTGTGTTTCTGCTGGTACCAGTCCTCTACTCTGTCATGGTGTGTTTCTGCTGGTACCAGTCCTCTACTCTGTCATGTTGTGTTTCTGCTGGTACCAGTCCTCTTCTCTGTCATGTTGTGTTTCTGCTGGTACCAGTCCTCTACTCTGTCATGGTGTGTTTCTGCTGGTACCAGTCCTCTACTCTGTCATGGTGTGTTTCTGCTGGTACCAGTCCTCTACTCTGTCATGTTGTGTGTCTGCTGGTACCAGTCCTCTACTCTGTCATGCTGTGTCTGCTGGTACCAGTCCTCTACTCTGTCATGTTGTGTTTCTGCTGGTACCAGTCCTCTACTCTGTCATGCTGTGTCTGCTGGTACCAGTCCTCTTCTCTGTCATGGTGTGTTTCTGCTGGTACCAGTCCTCTACTCTGTCATGGTGTGTTTCTGCTGGTACCAGTCCTCTACTCTGTCATGGTGTGTGTCTGCTGGTACCAGTCCTCTTCTCTGTCATGGTGTGTTTCTGCTGGTACCAGTCCTCTTCTCTGTCATGCTGTGTCTGCTGGTACCAGCTCTTCTGTCATGTTGTGTTTCTGCTGGTACCAGTCCTCTACTCTGTCATGTTGTGTTTCTGCTGGTACCAGTCCTCTACTCTGTCATGGTGTGTTTCTGCTGGTACCAGTCCTCTACTCTGTCATGGTGTGTTTCTGCTGGTACCAGTCCTCTACTCTGTCATGTTGTGTGTCTGCTGGTACCAGTCCTCTACTCTGTCATGTTGTGTGTCTGCTGATACTGCTCCAGCTCCCTCTTCTTCGTCATGGCGATGTGCAGTTGCTGTTTGATGATGGTGATGTGTGTCTCCAGCTCTGACAGCTCCTGCAGCATGGGGTTGGTCCTGGTCTGCAGACCCACCTGGACCAGGTCTGTCCTCCCGTTAGAGGTTGCCTGCTGGGGGACCAGGCTCTTCACCTGTGGAGGAAGAGGACAAAATAAGATATATTTGGTCACCTCCCCCCATCTAAAATGGTCCCCCAATCAAAATAGGAATTACAGTGCTTCAGAAAGTATTCAACCCCCTGGACTTTCCCCACATTTTGTTATGTTACAAAGTGGGATTTAATTGTAATTTTTTTTGTTAACAATCTACACAAAAATACAAAATAATGTGAAAGTGGAAGAAAATTTTTAAAAAATTCTAAAATATATGAAAAATAAAACAATAATATATCTTGATTAGACCACCTGAGTCAATACATGTTAGAAACACCTGTCAGCAATTATAGCTGTGAGTCTCTAAGAGCTTTGACCACCTGGATTGTACAATATTTACCCATCAATCTTTCAAACATTCTTCAAGCTCTGTCAAGTTGATTGATGATCATTGCTAGACAGCCATTTTCAAATCTTGCCATAGATTCAAGCCAGTTTTTAGGTCAATTGTAACTAGTCCACTCAGGAACATTCAATATCGTCTTGGTAAGCAGTGTAGATTTGGTGTTGTGTTTTAGGTTATTGTCCTGCTCAAAAGGGGAATGAGGTTTTACTCTAGGATTTTGCCTGTGTAGAAATATGACAAGCATACCCATAACATGATGCAGCGACCACGATGATTGAAAAGAGGGTGCTGTTGGATTTGCACCAAACATAATGCTTTGTATTCAGGACAAAAATTTCATTTCATTCTTTGCAGTATTAATTTAGTGCCTTGTTGCAAACAGGATGCATGTTTTGGAATAATTTTATTCTGTACGGGCTTTCTTCTTTTCACTCTGTCAATAAGGTTAGTATTGTGGAGTAACTACAATGTTGTTGATTCATCTTCAGTTTTCTCCTGTCACAGACTTTAAACTCCTTTCTCACCGGCAACTGAGTTAGACAGGACGCATGTGTCTTCGTAGTGACTCGGTGTAGTGATACACCATCCAAAGGGTAATTAATAACTTCACCATGCTCAAAGGGTTAAATAAAATAAAGGTAAAATAAAAAGGGATATGCATATGTCTGTTTTTTAAACCCATCTACCAATAGGTGCCCTTCTTTTCCAGGCATCAGAAAACCTCCCTGGTCTTTGTGGTTGAATCTGTGCTTGAAATTCACTGATTGACTGAGAGACCTTACTTGTGATTGTATGTGTGGGGTACAGAGATCAGGTAGTTATTAAAAAATCATGTTAAACACTATTATTTCACACAGAGTGAGTCAATGCAACTTATATGACTTGTTAAGCACATTCTTACTCCTGAACTTTAGGCTTGCCATAACAAAGGGGTTGAATACTTACTGAGTCAAGACATTTAAGCTTTACATTTTTTATACATTTCTAAACATTTCTAAAAACTAAATTCAACTTTGACATT
The DNA here is from genome assembly GCF_029448725.1 of Salvelinus fontinalis. Classification (NCBI taxonomy): domain Eukaryota; kingdom Metazoa; phylum Chordata; class Actinopteri; order Salmoniformes; family Salmonidae; genus Salvelinus; species Salvelinus fontinalis. The sequence continues at coordinate 4,515,164 of NC_074685.1, read as the reverse complement.
TTGGGATATTGTTTGTAGACTAGTGACACAAAATCAAAATTTAATCCATTTTAAATTCAGGCTTTAACACAACGAAATGTCGCAAAAATCAAGGGGGTAGAGTGCTTTCTGAAGGCAAATTAGAGAAATTATTTTATTTATGTTTGAAATGACCTTATTTGATCAATCCATTATGAATAAACCATAACTACTGGTATTGGCTAGCTTTATTTGAAATAATTAAGTCTCTCGAATACATAAAATAGCTCTTACCGATGTTTTAAAACCGATGTATTTTCACATCCGGATGAAAAGCGTGCCCAAAGTAAACTGCCTGCTACTCAGGCCCAGAAGCTAGGATATGCATATTATTAGTAGATTTGGATAGAAAACACTCTGAAGTTTCTAAAACTGTTTTAATAATGTCTGTGAGTATAACAGAACTGATTTGGCAGGGGAAACCCCGAGCACAATCCATCCAGGGACATTTTTGGGGGGTCAATGTGTTTTCCATTAGTTTTCTATGGGAAGCCCTTTTTAATAACCTCTTAAGGATCCCTTACTTACTTCCGCTCGAATACCGGTAACGGGATTATTTTGACAACATCCAGTGAAATTGCAGCGAGCCAAATTCAAAAACAGATAAAAATTCATAAAACATACAAGTGTTATGCATCAAAATAAAGCTTAAAAATGTGTTTTGTGCTTGAGGTGGCAATGCTACCTGAGAAGGAGGAGATGAAGGAGGTGAAAGGGCTGAGTGAGGAGTAGGAGAGCAATCGCAGGGGGGAGACTCCAGAATGTTTAGATGGGACTCCTGAGGTGGAGGAGAGCAATCACAGGGGGGAGACTCCAGAACGTTTAGATGGGACTCCTGAGGTGGAGGAGAGCAATCACAGGGGGGAGACTCCAGAACGTTAAGCAGGGACTCCTGAGGTGGGATCCTCCTCCTGTTGCAGTTGGAGCTGTTCCATGGTACACATGGCTGCAGTTGTTGTTGGTTGTTACCCATGATGCACCTTGGGGTCAAACAAAAAAAACACAGATTTTATTGTGGCGTTGTGATCTTGTGTTTTCCAGTATTCTTTATATGCCACTGGTCACCCTGTCGCCACTGGTCGCCCTGTCGCCACTGGTCGCCCTGTCGCCACTGGTCGCCCTGTCGCCACTGGTCGCCCTGTCGCCTGGTCGCCCTGTCGCCACTGGTCGCCCTGTCGCCACTGGTCGCCCTGTCGCCACTGGTCGCCCTGTCGCCACTGGTCGCCCTGTCGCCACTGGTCGCCCTGTCGCCACTGGTCGCCCTGTCGCCACTGGTCACCCTGTCGCCACTGGTCACCCTGTCGCCACTGGTCACACTGTCGTTCTTTTCCACAGTCAATACGGCAGTGGCTGTTAATTAAAAAAAGCAACAGGGGACCTAATCTACGATATACAGAGATCAGTGGAGGCTGCTGAGGGTTCATACTATTAGCTGAAATGGAGCAAATGGAATGGCGTCCTGGAAACCACGTGTTGGATGGCATCTGATACCATTCCACTAATTATTCTCCAGCCATTACCATGAGCCCGTCCTCCCCAAATTAGAATGTCACCAACCTCCTGTGACAGAGGAGCCACGTTTCGGAGACTACAGTGCAACGTCTGTCGGGTCATTATTTTACAGTGATACGCAAGACTGACTCGATACATAGTGAGTCATCTATACACATTAAAAGTTATTTTTTTAAATGAGATTCACTATCTATTACTGGACATGGTACATGAGAGAATAGGATCTGTACCACGGCCAGTGAGTAGGCTGAGTCATCGAATAGGTTTTTGAAGTGTGCGTCTAAGAATGACCCTCATTCCATAGGGTTCTGGTCAAAAGTAGTGCACTATGTAGGGAATAGGGTTCCATAGGGCTCTGGTCTAAAGTAGTGCACTATATATGGAATAGGGTGCCATAGGGTTCTGGTCAAAAGTAGTGCACTATATAGGGAATAGGGTTCTATAGGGCTCTGGTCTAAAGTAGTGCACTATATATGGAATAGGGTGCCATAGGGTTCTGGTCAAAAGTAGTGCACTATATAGGGAATAAGGTTCTATAGGGCTCTGGTCTAAAGTAGTGCACTATATATGGAATAGGGTTCCATTCGGGTTCTGGTCTAAAGTAGTGCACTATATAGGGAATAGGGTTCCATAGGGTTCTGGTCAAAAGTAGTGCACTATATAGGGAATAGGGTTCTATAGGGCTCTGGTCTAAAGTAGTGCACTATATATGGAATAGGGTGCCATAGGGTTCTGGTCAAAAGTAGTGCACTATATAGGGCAGGGGTGTCAAACTCATTCCACGGAGGGCCTAGTGTCTGCAGGTTTTTGTTTTTTCCTTTCAATAAAGCCCTAGACAACCAGGTGTGGGGAGTTCCTAACTAATTAGTGATGTTAATTCATCAATCAAGTATAAGGGAGGAGCGAAAACCCGCAGACACTCGGCCCTCCGTGGAATGAGTTTGACACCTGTGATGTAGGGAATAGTGTCTTCGCTATCATCACTGACAATTACATTTCATCTGTGATTTGAAACCAGTGACCGACGCTGTCAAACTGCCACCTTTAAATCACCAGTCAACCATCGGTCTTTTTCTGTACGGCTTTTATGTGAAGGTAAACGGGACATTGTTACCTTTCTTCTGGCTTGGCTACGGTCTGCAGTTTATCGTCATTGAAAGATGAGTTCATTGCTCGATGTAACCTCTGTGGGACAGAGCACACATAATATGTCAAACAGAAACTATACAGATACCAGGGTATGATATTCTCAGAAGAATTTCAGGCATTTCTGAAGGTGCCAGGCAGAAGTACTATCAGCCCACGGAGAGAAGTGCTATCAGCCCACGGAGAGAAGTGCTATCAGCCCACGGAGAGAAGTGCTATCAGCCCACGGAGAGAAGTGCTATCAGCCCACGGAGAGAAGTGCTATCAGCCCACGGAGAGAAGTGCTATCAGCCCACGGAGAGAAGTGCTATCAGCCCACGGAGAGAAGTGCTATCAGCCCACGGAGAGAAGTGCTATCAGCCCACGGAGAGAAGTGCTATCAGCCCACGGAGAGAAGTGCTATCAGCCCACGGAGAGAAGTACTATCAGCCCACGGAGAGAAGTACTATCAGCCCACGGAGAGAAGTACTATCAGCCCACGGAGAGAAGTACTATCAGCCCACGGAGAGAAGTACTATCAGCCCACGGAGAGAAGTACTATCAGCCCACGGAGAGAAGTACTATCAGCCCACGGAGAGAAGTACTATCAGCCCACGGAGAGAAGTACTATCAGCCCACGGAGAGAAGTACTATCAGCCCACGGAGAGAAGTACTATCAGCCCACGGAGAGAAGTACTATCAGCCCACGGAGAGAAGTACTATCAGCCCACGGAGAGAAGTACTATCAGCCCACGGAGAGAAGTACTATCAGCCCACGGAGAGAAGTACTATCAGCCCACAGAGAGAAGTACTATCAGCCCACGGAGAGAAGTACTATCAGCCCACGGAGAGAAGTACTATCAGCCCACGGAGAGAAGTACTATCAGCCCACGGAGAGAAGTACTATCAGCCCACGGAGAGAAGTACTATCAGCCCACGGAGAGAAGTACTATCAGCCCACGGAGAGAAGCACGAGATTGGAATTCACTCAGGTTTCCTTGTTAGTTAACACTATCAATATTTCCCTTTACTGTGCTAATTGTGATCGTAACATACCGAAACAAATTGATCTATGCAAGATTTAGTATGCAAAACATTTTTTTTTAGCATTGACATGCAGGACTCTACTCAGACCACCATATCCAATCAGAGCTGCAGTAAGCCTATATGCAAATAGACCATTGCCATATATGGATCTGTTCCATCCACTTAGAACTGGACTGTGTTTACAGCATGAGCGGTCGTGAGTAGATGCACTTGTTTTGAGATCATAGTGAGAGCTGCGTGTAGCAGCCTGGGTACATTTTGTTCATATTATTTGCTAGTTAGTGAGTTATTAGTCCAGTTATAGATAAGGGAGTGATTGCTTCCTACGAGCACAAAACGTCTACATTTCTAGACATCTTTGAAAAGCGAGTCAGGTAAATAGCTTTTTTTTCTCTTAAAGGGGCAGTGTTGTAATTTGAGACAGTGTTGAATAAGCTAAGTAGCCAATTGGCAGAAGGTAGCATAACTTGTCTCATTCTCTGTAATAATGGTATTGGGAAAAATAATCAATTTTATTTTGTAAAGTGGTTTCTTGCATCAAACAGCAACATTTTCAATCACCTCCTTGTCTGAAGGACAAGTGGATAAACAGGTTCATGTCAAGCCCTGCATGTTGTTTTTTTTAAATCTCAAGGAATGTAGGCCTACATTAAACACCACACATTGGCTGCTGCCGTAGGGTGAACGATACAACAGCTATTTTCATGTTAAAATGTTATGAGATGCCACTCTGGAAGGCCTACATTATGATCAAATAGCCAAAGTAGCCTACTTGGACACTTGTTACAACTGTAACTAAAAGTGGGTAAAGCCTCGGCACTCGGGAGCTAATAAAGACAGTTGATAGTTACCTTATCTACCTAACAAGTATGAAGCTAGTAAACATACCTGACAAGTATGAAGCTAGTAAACATAACTGACAAGTATGAAGCTAGTAAACATACCTGACAAGTATGAAGCTAGTAAACATACCTGACTCATGACGTTAGTTAAATAAATTACCTGTCTAGTATGCAGCCAGTACTAGTTAACACACCTGAGTAGTATTAAACCAGTAAAGATGGCGATAGTTAAGTTAGTTACCTGACTAGTATGAAGCCAATTAACATGGTGATAGTTAAGTTAGTTACCTGACTAGTATGAAGCCAATTAACATGGTGATAGTTAAGTTAGTTACCTGACTAGTATGCAGCCAGTTAACATAGTGATAGTTAAGTTAGTTACCTGACTAGTATGCAGCCAGTTAACATAGTGATAGTTAGTTAGTTACCTGACTAGTATGCAGCCAGTTAACATAGTGATAGTTAAGTTAGTTACCTGACTAGTATGCAGCCAGTTAACATAGTGATAGTTAAGTTAGTTACCTGACTAGTATGCAGCCAGTTAACATAGTGATAGTTAAGTTAGTTACCTGACTAGTATGCAGCCAGTTAACATAGTGATAGTTAGTTAGTTACCTGACTAGTATGCAGCCAGTTAACATAGTGATAGTTAAGTTAGTTACCTGACTAGTATGCAGCCAGTTAACATAGTGATAGTTAAGTTAGTTACCTGACTAGTATGCAGCCAGTTAACATAGTGATAGTTAAGTTAGTTACCTGACTAGTATGCAGCCAGTTAACATAGTGATAGTTAAGTTAGTTACCTGACTAGTATGCAGCCAGTTAACATAGTGATAGTTAAGTTAGTTACCTGACTAGTATGCAGCCAGTTAACATAGTGATAGTTAAGTTAGTTACCTGACTAGTATGCAGCCAGTTAACATAGTGATAGTTAAGTTAGTTACCTGACTAGTATGCAGCCAGTTAACATAGTGATAGTTAGTTACCTGACTAGTAAGCAGCCAGTTAACATAGTGATAGTTAAGTTAGTTACCTGACTAGTATGCAGCCAGTTAACATAGTGATAGTTAGTTACCTGACTAGTATGCAGCCAGTTAACATAGTGATAGTTAAGTTAGTTACCTGACTAGTATGCAGCCAGTTAACATAGTGATAGTTAAGTTAGTTACCTGACTAGTATGCAGCCAGTTAACATAGTGATAGTTAGTTACCTGACTAGTATGCAGCCAGTTAACATAGTGATAGTTAAGTTAGTTACCTGACTAGTATGCAGCCAGTTAACATAGTGATAGTTAGTTACCTGACTAGTAAGCAGCCAGTTAACATAGTGATAGTTAGTTACCTGACTAGTATGCAGCCAGTTAACATAGTGATAGTTAAGTTAGTTACCTGACTAGTATGCAGCCAGTTAACATAGTGATAGTTAAGTTAGTTACCTGACTAGTTTGCAGCCAGTTAACATAGTGATAGTTAAGTTAGTTACCTGACTAGTATGCAGCCAGTTAACATAGTGATAGTTAATTAGTTACCGGACTAGTATGCAGCCAGTTAACATAGTGATAGTTAAGTTAGTTACCTGACTAGTATGCAGCCAGTTAACGTAGTGATAGTTAAGTTAGTTACCTGACTAGTATGCAGCCAGTTAACATAGTGATAGTTAAGTTAGTTACCTGACTAGTATGCAGCCAGTTAACATAGTGATAGTTAAGTTAGTTACCTGACTAGTATGCAGCCAGTTAACATAGTGATAGTTAGTTACCTGACTAGTATGCAGCCAGTTAACATAGTGCTAGTTAGTTACCTGACTAGTAAGCAGCCAGTTAACATAGTGATAGTTAGTTACCTGACTAGTATGCAGCCAGTTAACATAGTGATAGTTAAGTTAGTTACCTGACTAGTATGCAGCCAGTTAACATAGTGATAGTTAAGTTAGTTACCTGACTAGTTTGCAGCCAGTTAACATAGTGATAGTTAAGTTAGTTACCTGACTAGTATGCAGCCAGTTAACATAGTGATAGTTAAGTTAGTTACCTGACTAGTATGCAGCCAGTTAACATAGTGATAGTTAGTTACCTGACTAGTATGCAGCCAGTTAACATAGTGATAGTTAGTTACCTGACTAGTATGCAGCCAGTTAACATAGTGATAGTTAGTTACCTGACTAGTATGCAGCCAGTTAACATAGTGATAGTTAAGTTAGTTACCTGACTAGTATGCAGCCAGTTAACGTAGTGATAGTTAAGTTAGTTACCTGACTAGTATGCAGCCAGTTAACATAGTGATAGTTAGTTACCTGACTAGTATGCAGCCAGTTAACATAGTGATAGTTAAGTTAGTTACCTGACTAGTATGCAGCCAGTTAACATAGTGATAGTTAGTTACCTGACTAGTATGCAGCCAGTTAACATAGTGATAGTTAGTTACCTGACTAGTAAGCAGCCAGTTAACATAGTGATAGTTAAGTTAGTTACCTGACTAGTATGCAGCCAGTTAACATAGTGATAGTTAAGTTAGTTACCTGACTAGTATGCAGCCAGTTAACATAGTGATAGTTAGTTACCTGACTAGTATGCAGCCAGTTAACGTAGTGATAGTTAGTTAGTTACCTGACTAGTATGCAGCCAGTTAACATAGTGATAGTTAAGTTAGTTACCTGACTAGTATGCAGCCAGTTAACATAGTGATAGTTAAGTTAGTTACCTGACTAGTATGCAGCCAGTTAACATAGTGATAGTTAAGTTAGTTACCTGACTAGTTTGCAGCCAGTTAACATAGTGATAGTTAGTTACCTGACTAGTATGCAGCCAGTACTTGAACTTGGGGTCCTTGACTCTGGGTATGACAAAGCGGTAGATGATGTGTTCAGCCAGGGTGGTGAGGAGAGACAGAACCAACCCGACACACAGCATCAAGAACAGGCCTGAGAAATGCTTAATGCCCATCTGTAGGGTCTGGAGAGAGCAGAGACAAACACACAGGATATAAAACACAGTTTGTACTGTATACTGTGAGTTCAGCATATCAATAAGTTAATCATTTGTACATTTCCCTTGAATCAAACTGAAATAGTTCACACGTTATTTATGGAAGCTTATTGAAGATAAACAAATGGGCAGTTGTATCTTCTGTTGCAGCGACAAGCTTGTGTAATTTATAATGAACATCATTAAGACTTTTTGAAAAACACAGAATAGAGATGATTTAGCATTGTGATGTAGTACATCAGTATTAGTATTGAAGTAGTATGATGTACATTACCGTTGTGACTGAAGTAGTATGATGTACATTACCTCTGTGACTGATTGAAGTAGAGTGATGTATATTACCTCTGTGACTGATTGAAGTAGTATGATGTACAGTACATTACCGCTGTGACTGAAGTAGTATGATGTACATTACCACTGTGACTGAAGTAGTATGATGTACATTACCGCTGTGACTGAATTAGTATGATGTACATTACCGCTGTGACTGATTGAATTAGTATGATGTACATTACCGCTGTGACTGAAGTAGTATGATGTACATTACCTCTGTGACTGATTGAAGTAGTATGATGTACAGTACATTACCTCTGTGACTGATTGAAGTAGTATGATGTACATTACCTCTGTGACTGAATTAGTATGATGTACATTACCACTGTGACTGAATTAGTATGATGTACATTACCTCTGTGACTGATTGAATTAGTATGATGTACATTACCACTGTGACTGAATTAGTATGATGTACATTACCTCTGTGACTGATTGAAGTAGTATGATGTACATTACCTCTGTGACTGAATTAGTATGATGTACATTACCGCTGTGACTGAATTAGTATGATGTACATTACCGCTGTGACTGAAGTATTATGACGTACATTACCTCTGTGACTGCGAAGCTCCGTTTCCCACAGGGCACCACCTTGTACCACTTATCATGCAGCATGTCTATGAAGCCGTCTGACTTGTACTGGCTCACCAGCTCTGAGATGTTAGAGGTCAGGGGAGAGTTCTGACGCAGGCCGATGCCATAACCTGGGAACAGATACACACACAGAATGACTTAGACAACACAGCAGGCCGATGCCATAACCTGGGAACAGATACACACACAGAATGACTTAGACAACACAGCAGGCCGATGCCATAACCTGGGAAGTGGGAACGAACAAAGACACCAGCAGTACTACAGCGGTGTGAAGAGGAGACAGGACAGGGGTCACCTTGTTCCTCTGGAGGGTGGGTATAGCAGTTATTTCATCTCAAACTACTCGCCTTCAGTGACAACTAGACACAGTCACACAGAGGGACAGAAAACATATCAATCAGATCCACTTCGGTGATCTTAGACTCGTGTTTCACATGTATGTGTGTACATAACTTTATCTGTTTGTATCTGAGGATCTATATGACAATGGATAGTCTTGTCTTATCCTTTCTACCAGTGGTTCTACATTATACAGTCGTGGCCAAAACTTTTGAGAATGACACAAATATTAATTTTCACAAAGTCTGCTGCCTTAGTTTGTATGATGGCAATTTGCATATACTCCAGAATGTTATGAATAGTGATCAGATGAATTGCAAAGACCCTCTTTGCCATGCAAATGAACTGAATCCCCCAAAAACATTTCCACTGCATTTCAGCTCTGCCACAAAAGGACCAGCTGACATCATGTCAGTGATTTTCTCGTTAACACAGGTGTGAGTGTTGATGAGGACAAGGCTGGAGCTCACTCTGTCATGTTGATTGAGTTTGAATAACAGACTGGAAGCTTCAAAAGGAGGGTGGTGCTTGGAATCATTGTTCTTCCTCTGTCAATCATGGTTACCTGCAAGGAAACATGTGCCGTCATCATTGCTTTGCACAAAAAGGGCTTCACAGGCAAGGATATTGCTGCCAGAAAGATTGCACCTAAATCAACCATTTATCGGATAATCAAGAACTTCAAGGAGAGCGGTTCAATTGTTGTGAAGAAGGCTTCAGGGCGCCCAAGAAAGTCCAGCAAGCGCCAGGACCGTCTCCTAAAGTTGATTCAGCTGCGGGATCGGGGCACCACCAGTACAGAGCTTGGTCAGGAATGGCAGCAGGCAGGTGTGAGTGCATCTGCACACACAGTGAGGCGAAGACTTTTGGAGGATGGCCTGGTGTCAAGTAGGGACAGCAAAGAAGCCACTTCTCTCCAGGAAAAACGTCAGGGACAGACTGATATTCTGCAAAAGCTACAGGGATTGGACTGCTGAGGACTGGGGTAAAGTCATTTTCTCTGATGAATCCCCTTTCTGATTGTTTGGGATATCTGTAAAAAAGCTTGTCCGGAGAAGACAAGGTGAGTGTTACCATCAGTCCTGTGTCATGACAACAGTAAAGCATCCTGAGACCATTCATGTGTGGGTTTGCTTCTCAGCCAAGGGAGTGGGCTCACTCACAATTTTGCCTAAGAACACAGCCATGAATAAAGAATGGTACCAACACATCCTCCGAGAGCAACTTCTCCCAACCATCCAGGAACAGTTTGGGGACGAACAATGCCTTTTCCAGCATGATGGAGCACCTTGCCATAAGGCAAGTGATAACTAAGTGGCTAAGGTAACAAAACATCGATATTTTGGGTCCATGGCCAGGAAACTCCCCAGACCTTAATCCCATTGAGAACTTGTGGTCAATCCTCAAAAGGCGGGTGGACAAACAAAAACCCACAAATTCTGACAAACTCCAAGCATTGATTATGCAAGAATGGGCTGCCATCAGTCAGGATGTGGCCCAGAAGTTAATGGACAGCATGCCAGGGCGGATTGCAGAGGTCCTGAAAAGAAGGGTCAACACTGCAAATATTGACTCTTTGATTCAACTTCATGTAATTATCAATAAAAGCCTTTGACACTTATGAAATGCTTGTAATTATACTTCAGTATTCCATAGTAACATCTGACAAAAAATATCTAGACACTGAAGCAGCAAACTTTGTGGAAATTAATATTTGTGTCATTCTCAAAACTTTTGGCCACGACTGTAATGTATAGCCTTGTCTTATCCTTTCTACCAACGGTTCTATAGCTAGCACGAAAAGGAGAGGGGACAGAGGGCATACCTGTCTCGTTCCTCTTCATTATGGATACAGAATGAACACTTTGTTTCATGTCAATCTACTTGCCTTCAATTGCAAATGGTTTCCCCACGGTGAGTGTCTTGCATTCTGCATCGATAGACACCTCGTGGTCGAGTAAGGCCTTGTCCATGATGAAAGCATCCAGTTGCTGAGGATCGTGCCTGAAAAGACATTTGCTACTGAATACATTGCATCTCTCTAACATTGTCTGTGACCCAATGAGACCTTAGTCCCTATTTAGTGCACTACTTTTGACCAGGGCCAATAGGATATAGGGTGCTATTTGAGATGCAGTCTTGAACATGGACAATCAACATCAGGAAAGGTTGTTTTTACAAAATTAATTAATTTAACCTTTATTTAACCTTTATTTATCTCGGTAAGTCAGTTAAGAACACATTCTTATTTACAATGACGGCCTACCAAAAGGCAAAAGGTCTCCTGCGGGGATGAGGGCTGGGATTAAAAATAAATTAAATAAAAATATAGGACAAAACACACATCACGACAAGAGAGACAACACAACACTACATAAAGACAGATATAAGACAACAACACAGCATGGTAGCAACACATGACAACATAGCATGGCAGCAACACATGACAACACCGCATGACAGCAACACATGACAACACCGCATGGTAGCAACACATGACAACATAGCATGGTAGCAACACATGACAACATAGCATGGTAGCAACACAACATGGTAGCAACACAACATGGTAGCAACACAACATGGTAGCAACACAACATGATAGCAACACAGCATGGTAGCAACACATGACAACATAGCATGGCAGCAACACATGACAACATAGCATGGCAGCAACACATGACAACATAGCATGGCAGCAACACATGACAACATAGCATGGTAGCAACACATGACAACATAGCATGGTAGCAACACATGACAACATAGCATGGCAGCAACACATGACAACATAGCATGGCAGCAACACATGACAACACAGCATGGTAGCAACACATGACAACATAGCATGGTAGCAACACATGACAACATAGCATGGCAGCAACACATGACAACATAGCATGGTAGCAACACATGACAACATAGCATGGCAGCAACACATGACAACATAGCATGGTAACAACACATGACAACATAGCATGGCAGCAACACATGACAACATAGCATGGTAGCAACACATGACAACATAGCATGGTAACAACACATGACAACATAGCATGGCAGCAACACAACATGGCAGCAACACATGACAACATAGCATGGTAACAACACATGACAACACCGCATGGTAGCAACACATGACAACATAGCATGGCAGCAACACATGACAACACAGCATGGTAGCAACACAACATTAGACAGCATGGTAGCAACACAAAACAGGGTACAAGCATTATAGGCACAAACAACAGCACAAAGGGCAAGAAGGTAGAGACAACAATACATCACACAAAGCAACCACAACTGTCAGTAAAAGTGTCCATGATTGAGTCTTACCTACTGATGTTAGACATGCAAAATTTTACATGTTTGTCATTTAGCAGACACTCTTATCCAGAGTGACTTATTGGAGCAAAAAGGGTGAAGTGCCTTGCTCAAGGGCACAGACACACCTAGTCAGCTCGGGGATTCGAACCAGCTACCTTTTGGTAACTGGCCCAACACTCTAAATCGTTAGGCTGCCTGCCGTTAGCTATTTTTCAATTTCATTTTTTTATAACTTCCAGGCGTCCACATGTTAAGCCCTTTTTCATGCAGTGCATATTAACATATATTGTTGGCTATAGTAAAGATGTGGGAGGACTATCTCTGGCTCTGAAAGAAACTCAGGCAAGCAGATACAGTGTGCACTTCCTTATCAAAATATGTTCCAGAAGGATCTTATCAGTGGCGAGCAGGTGCAAGTCTTCAGTCATCTCCTCACTTCCCCCACACAGAGAGAAAGGTATGTACAGTACCAGTCAAAAGTTTGGACACACCTACTCATTCAAGGGTTTTTCTTTATTTTTACTGTTTTCTACATTGTAGAATAGTAGTGAAGACATCAAAATGATGAAATAACACATATGGAATTATGTAGTAACCAAAGAAGTGTTAAACAAATCAAAATAGATTTTAGAATCTTCAAAGTAGCCAAGTGTTTGCCTTGATGACAGCTTTACACATTCTTGGCATTCTCTCAACCAGCTTCATGTGTATTTTGATTTGTTTAACACTTTTTTGGTTACTACATGATTCCATATGTGTTATGTTATAGTTTCGATGTCTTCACCATTATTCTACAACGTATAAAAAAATACAAATAAAGAAAAACCCTTGAATGAGTAGGTGTGTCCAAACTTTTGACTGGTACTGTATATGTCATCACACCCAACCTGCCCTCTGCTCCAGTAACTCTGCTCTGCTCCAGAGAAGATGTGAGATGACTTGAGAGACCGTTTCAGATTGGGTAGCAGATATAGGAGGCAACAGGATACATAGCTAGCACCTCCAGTAGACCTGCGTTTCAAACACGTGTGTCACTGGAGAGGCTGGAACAGAGCCACTGACGCTGTCACTCACATACTATCAATAGATGGAGACTTTCCTATTGACCGGTTATTGTCCGTGTTAAATCGAGCCCTGTGTGGCAGAGTAGTATGGTGTTTTACTGCAGTATTAAACGTGTTAAATCTAGAGTAGTATGGTGTTTTACTGCAGTATTAAACGTGTTAAATCTAGAGTAGTATGGTGTTTTACTGCAGTATTAAACGTGTTAAATCTAGAGTAGTATGGTGTTTTACTGCAGTACGGAACGTGTTAAATCTAGAGTAGTATGGTGTTTTACTGCAGTACGGAACGTGTTAAATCTAGAGTAGTATGGTGTTTTACTGCAGTACGGAACGTGTTAAATCTAGAGTAGTATGGTGTTTTATGGCAGTACGGAACGTGTTAAATCTAGAGTAGTATGGTGTTTTATGGCAGTACGGAACGTGTTAAATCTAGAGTATTATGGTGTTTTATGGCAGTACGGAACGTGTTAAATCTAGAGTAGTATGGTGTTTTATGGCAGTACGGAACGTGTTAAATCTAGAGTATTATGGTGTTTTATGGCAGTACGGAACGTGTTAAATCTAGAGTATTATGGTGTTTTATGGCAGTACGGAACGTGTTAAATCTAGAGTATTATGGTGTTTTATGGCAGTACGGAACGTGTTAAATCTAGAGTATTATGGTGTTTTATGGCAGTACGGAACGTGTTAAATCTAGAGTATTATGGTGTTTTATGGCAGTACGGAACGTGTTAAATCTAGAGTATTATGGTGTTTTATGGCAGTACAGAACGTGTTAAATCTAGCCCTATGTGGCAGAGTATTATGAGTGGGACATTCAGAACAGTTATGAAGTCTCCCTGTATAAAGCCAGTATTGTTTAATCTTGGTACCGGTGTTAAAGCTGTGACGAGTCAGTATTGTATAGTCATGACTCACTTCAGATGTTCTATTCCACCTGGGGTTGCTGGTACGTTGTACCGTCTCATGTATTCATGCATCTCCGGAAAGCTTTTCTTCAGGTAATCCTCGGCACTGCTCTCCCGGACCGTGGCGAAGCGGAACCCCTGTGACGGGTGATGAAGCTGGAGGAACAGAAAATACGGAACTGTTACTGTGGTCTCTAACCTCCTGTAACTGTTACTGTGGTCTAGTATCTCCTGTAACTGTTACTGTGGTCTAAACCTCCTGTAACTGTTACTGTGGTCTAGTATCTCCTGTAACTGTTACTGTGGTCTCTAACCTCCTGGAACTGTTACTGTGGTCTATAACCTCCTGTAACTGTTACTGTGGTCTAGTATCTCCTGTAACTGTTACTGTGGTCTCCTACCTCCTGTAACTGTAACTGTGATCTCCTACCTCCTGTAACTGTTACTGTGGTCTAGTATCTCCTGTAACTGTTACTGTGGTCTCTTACCTCCTGTAACTGTTACTGTGGTATAATACCTCCTGGAACTGTTACTGTGGTCTCTTACCTCCTGTAACTGTTACTGTGGTCTAATACCTCCTGGAACTGTTACTGTGGTCTAGTATCTCCTGTAACTGTTACTGTGGTCTAGTATCTCCTGTAACTGTTACTGTGGTCTGAAACATCCTGTAATTGTTTTAGTGGTCTACTACCTCCTGTAACTATACTCCATACCTCCTGTAACTGTGCTCTATTACCCCCTGTAACTGTTAGTGTGGTCTAAACCTCATGTAACTGTGGTCTATTACCCCCTGTAACTGTGGTCTATAACCTCCTGTGACTGTGGTCTATAACATCCTGTAACTGTGGTCTCTAACCTCCTGTAACTGTGGTATATATTATCTCCTGTAACTGTGGTCTATTACCCCCTGTAACTGTGGTCTAAAACCTCCTGTGACTGTGGTCTATAACCTCCTGTAACTGTTACTGTGGTCTCTAACCTCCTGTAACTGTTACTGTGGTCTAGTATCTCCTGTAACTGTTACTGTGGTCTAGTATCTCCTGTAACTGTTACTGTGGTCTAGTACCTCCTGTAACTGTTACTGTGGTCTAGTACCTCCTGTAACTGTTACTGTGGTCTAGTACCTCCTGGAACTGTTACTGTGGTCTCTAACCTCCTGTAACTGTTACTGTGGTCTAGTACCTCCTGTAACTGTTACTGTGGTCTAGTACCTCCTGTAACTGTTACTGTGGTCTAATACCTCCTGTAACTGTTACTGTGGTCTAATACTCCTGTAACTGTTACTGTGGTCTAGGACCTCCTGTAACCGTTACTGTGGTCTAGTACCTCCTGTAACCGTTACTGTGGTCTAGTACCTCCTGTAACTGTTACTGTGGTCTAGTATCTCCTGTAACTGTTACTGTGGTCTCTTACCTCCTGTAACTGTTACTGTGGTCTAATACCTCCTGGAACTGTTACTGTGGTCTCTTACCTCCTGTAACTGTTACTGTGGTCTAATACCTCCTGGAACTGTTACTGTGGTCTAGTATCTCCTGTAACTGTTACTGTGGTCTAGTATCTCCTGTAACTGTTACTGTGGTCTAGTATCTCCTGTAACTGTTACTGTGGTCTGAAACATCCTGTAATTGTTTTAGTGGTCTACTACCTCCTGTAACTATACTCCATACCTCCTGTAACTGTGCTCTATTACCCCCTGTAACTGTTAGTGTGGTCTAAACCTCATGTAACTGTGGTCTATTACCCCCTGTAACTGTGGTCTATAACATCCTGTAACTGTGGTCTCTAACCTCCTGTAACTGTGGTATATATTATCTCCTGTAACTGTGGTCTATTACCCCCTGTAACTGTGGTCTAAAACCTCCTGTGACTGTGGTCTATAACCTCATGTAACTGTTACTGTGGTCTCTAACCTCCTGTAACTGTTACTGTGGTCTCCTACCTCCTGTAACTGTTACTGTGGTCTAGTACCTCCTGTAACTGTTACTGTGGTCTAGTATCTCCTGTAACTGTTACTGTGGTCTAGTACCTCCTGTAACTGTTACTGTGGTCTAGTACCTCCTGTAACTGTTACTGTGGTCTAGTACCTCCTGGAACTGTTACTGTGGTCTCTAACCTCCTGTAACTGTTACTGTGGTCTAGTACCTCCTGTAACTGTTACTGTGGTCTAGTACCTCCTGTAACTGTTACTGTGGTCTAATACCTCCTGTAACTGTTACTGTGGTCTAATACTCCTGTAACTGTTACTGTGGTCTAGTACCTCCTGTAACCGTTACTGTGGTCTAGTACCTCCTGTAACCATTACTGTGGTCTAGTACCTCCTGTAACTGTTACTGTGGTCTAGTATCTCCTGTAACTGTTACTGTGGTCTAGTACCTCCTGTAACCGTTACTGTGGTCTAGTATCTCCTGTAACTGTTACTGTGGTCTGATACCTCCTGTAACTGTTACTGTGGTCTAGTACCTCCTGTAACTGTTACTGTGGTCTAGTACCTCCTGTAACTGTTACTGTGGTCTAATACCTCCTGTAACTGTTACTGTGGTCTAGTACCTCCTGTAACTGTTACTGTGGTCTAGTACCTCCTGTAACTGTTACTGTGGTCTAGTACCTCCTGTAACTGTTACTGTGGTCTAGTATCTCCTGTAAGTGTTACTGTGGTCTAATACTCCTGTAACTGTTACTTTGGTCTAGTACCTCCTGTAATTGTTACTGTGGTCTAGGACCTCCTGTAACTGTTACTGTGGTCTAGGACCTCCTGTAAATGTTACTGTGGTCTCTTACCTCCTGTAAGTGTTACTGTGGTCTAATACTCCTGTAACTGTTACTGTGGTCTAATACCTCCTGTAACTGTTACTGTGGTCTAATACCTCCTGTAACTGTTACTGTGGGCTAGTATCTCCTGTAACTGTTACTGTGGTCTAACACCTCCTGTAACTGTTACTGTGGTCTAGTACCTCCTGTAACTGTTACTGTGGTCTACAACCTCCTGTAAGTGTTACTGTGGTCTAATACTCCTGTAAATGTTACTATGGTCTAGTACCTCCTGTAACTGTTACTGTGGTCTAGTATCTCCTGTAACTGTTACTGTGGTCTAACACCTCCTGTAACTGTTACTGTGGTCTAGTACCTCCTGTAACTGTTACTGTGGGCTAGTACCTCCTGTAACTGTTACTGTGGTCTAGTACCTCCTGTAACTGTTACTGTGGTCTAGTACCTCCTGTAACTGTTACTGTGGTCTAGTACCTCCTGTAACTGTTACTGTGGTCTAACACCTCCTGCAACTGTTACTGTGGTCTAGTACCTCCTGTAAGTGTTACTGTGGTCTAGTACCTCCTGTAAGTGTTACTGTGGTCTAGTACCTCCTGTAACTGTTACTGTGGTCTAATACCTCCTGCAACTGTTACTGTGGTCTCTAACCTCCTGTAACTGTTACTGTGGTCTAGTATCTCCTGTAAGTGTTACTGTGGTCTAATACTCCTGTAACTGTTACTGTGGTCTAGTACCTCCTGTAACTGTTACTGTGGTCTAGTATCTCCTGTAACTGTTACTGTGGTCTTATACCTCCTGTAACTGTTACTGTGGTCTTATACCTCCTGTAACTGTTACTGTGGTCTCTTACCTCCTGTAACCGTTACTGTGGTCTAGTACCTCCTGTAACTGTTACTGTGGTCTTATACCTCCTGTAACTGTTACTGTGGTCTAGTACCTCCTGTAACTGTTACTGTGGTCTAGTATCTCCTGTAACTGTTACTGTGGTCTAGTACCTCCTGTAACTGTTACTGTGGTCTAGTACCTCCTGTAACTGTTACTGTGGTCTAGGACCTCCTGTTACTGTGGTCTCTTACCTCCTGTAACTGTGGTCTAGTACCTCCTGTAAGTGTTACTGTGGTCTAGTATCTCCTGTAACTGTTACTGTGGTCTAGTACCTCCTGTAACTGTTACTGTGGTCTGACACCTCCTGTAACTGTTACTGTGGTCTAACACCTCCTGTAACTGTTACAGTGGTCTGTTACCTCCTGCAACTGTGGTATAGTATCTCCTGTAACTGTGGTATAGTATCTCCTGTAACTGTGGTCTATTATCTCCTGTAACTGTGGTCTCTTACCTCCTGTAACTGTGGTCTAGTACCTCCTGTAAGTGTTACTGTGGTCTAATACTCCTGTAACTGTTACTGTGGTCTAGTACCTCCTGTAACTGTTACTGTGGTCTGACACCTCCTGTAACTGTTACTGTGGTCTAACACCTCCTGTAACTGTTACAGTGGTCTGTTACCTCCTGCAACTGTGGTATAATATCTCCTGTAACTGTGGTCTATTATCTCCTGTAACTGTGGTCTATTACCTCCTGTAACTGTTGTTTATTATCTCCTGTAACTGTGGTCTATTACCTCCTGTAACTGTGGTCTATTATCTCCTGTAACTGTGGTCTACAACCTCCTGTAACTGTGGTCTAATACTTCCTGTAACTGTGGTCTATTACCTCCTGTAACTGTGGTCTATTACCTCCTGTAACTGTGGTCTAATACCTCCTGTAACTGTGGTCTATTACCTCCTGTAACTGTGGTCTATTACCTCCTGTAACTGTGGTCTAATACCTCCTGTAACTGTGGTCTAGTACCTCCTGTAACTGTGGTATAGTACCTCCTGTAACTGTGGTCTATTACCTCCTGTAACTGTGGTCTACAACCTCCTGTAACTGTGGTCTATTGCCTCTTGTAACTGTGGTCTATTGTCTCCTGTAACTGTGGTCTACTACCTCCTGTAACTGTGGTCTATTGCCTCTTGTAACTGTGGTCTAATACCTCCTGTAACTGTGGTCTACAACGTCCTGTAACTGTGGTCTACAACCTCCTGTAACTGTGGTCTAATACCTCCTGTAACTGTGGTCTATTATCTCCTGTAACTGTGGTCTACAACCTCCTGTAACTGTGGTCTATTACCTCCTGTAACTGTGGTCTATTACCTCCTGTAACTGTGGTCTCAACCTCCTGTAACTGTGGTCTACTGCCTCCTGTAACTGTGGTCTATTGCCTCTTGTAACTGTGGTCTACTACCTCCTGTAACTGTGGTCTATTATCTCCTGTAACTGTGGTCTACAACCTCCTGTAACTGTGGTCTAATACCTCCTGTAACTGTGTTCTATTACCTCCTGTAACTGTGGTCTATTACCTCCTGTAACTGTGGTCTATTACCTCCTGTAACTGTGGTCTACAACCTCCTGTAACTGTGGTCTACAACCTCCTGTAACTGTGGTCTAATACCTCCTGTAACTGTGGTCTATTATCTCCTGTAACTGTGGTCTATTACCTCCTGTAACTGTGGTCTATTATCTCCTGTAACTGTGGTCTACAACCTCCTGTAACTGTGGTCTAATACTTCCTGTAACTGTGGTCTATTACCTCCTGTAACTGTGGTCTATTACCTCCTGTAACTGTGGTCTACTACCTCCTGTAACTGTGGTCTATTACCTCCTGTAACTGTGGTCTATTACCTCCTGTAACTGTGGTCTAATACCTCCTGTAACTGTGGTATAGTACCTCCTGTAACTGTGGTCTATTATCTCCTGTAACTGTGGTCTACAACCTCCTGTAACTGTGGTATAGTACCTCCTGTAACTGTGGTCTATTGCCTCTTGTAACTGTGGTCTATTACCTCCTGTAACTGTGGTCTATTGTCTCCTGTAACTGTGGTCTACTACCTCCTGTAACTGTGGTCTATTGCCTCTTGTAACTGTGGTCTAATACCTCCTGTAACTGTGGTCTACAACCTCCTGTAACTGTGGTCTAATACCTCCTGTAACTGTGGTCTATTATCTCCTGTAACTGTGGTCTACAACCTCCTGTAACTGTGGTCTATTACCTCCTGTAACTGTGGTCTACAACCTCCTGTAACTGTGGTATAGTACCTCCTGTAACTGTGGTCTATTACCTCTTGTAACTGTGGTCTACTACCTCCTGTAACTGTGGTCTATTATCTCCTGTAACTGTGGTCTACAACCTCCTGTAACTGTGGTCTAATACCTCCTGTAACTGTGGTCTATTACCTCCTGTAACTGTGGTCTACAACCTCCTGTAACTGTGGTCTACAACCTCCTGTAACTGTGGTCTAATACCTCCTGTAACTGTGGTCTATTATCTCCTGTAACTGTGGTCTACAACCTCCTGTAACTGTGGTCTAATACCTCCTGTAACTGTGGTCTATTACCTCCTGTAACTGTGGTCTATTACCTCCTGTAACTATGGTATAGTATCTCCTGTAACTGTGGTCTAATACCTCCTGTAACTGTGGTCTACAACCTCCTGTAACTGTGGTATAGTATCTCCTGTAACTGTGGTCTAATACCTCCTGTAACTGTGGTCTAATACCTCCTGCAACTGTGGTCTAATACCTCCTGTAACTGTGGTCTATTACCTCCTGTAACTGTGGTCTATTACCTCCTGTAACTGTGGTCTATTACCTCCTGTAACTGTGGTCTATTACCTCCTGTAACTGTGGTCTAATACCCCCTGTAACTGTGGTCTATTACCTCCTGTAACTGTTACAGTGGTCTGTTACCTCCTGTAACTGTGGTCTAATACCTCCTGTAACTGTGGTATAGTACCTCCTGTAACTGTGATCTAATACCTCCTCCTGTTACAGAGCTCTCTTAGCTCGCGTTACCTTTAAACTGTAATCGTTATTGTTTTTAAAGGA
Organism: Salvelinus fontinalis; assembly: GCF_029448725.1. NCBI lineage: Eukaryota > Metazoa > Chordata > Actinopteri > Salmoniformes > Salmonidae > Salvelinus > Salvelinus fontinalis. The sequence goes on along the minus strand of NC_074685.1, from coordinate 4,494,376 downwards.
GTTGAGCTGTCCAACCATTTCACATGTATTGTTTAGACCGGACAGAGAAAGACTGACAGGAACGATAGAATGAGAGGGTGATCTAGAATAGCAGTGGGATGGATTCGATCCCACCTTCACACTGATATATTATACGACCTATTCTTAGACCAGTAGGACTGCCCCAGACAGTATATGACCTATTATACGACCTATTCTTAGACCAGTAGGACTGCCCCAGACAGTATATGACCTATTATACGACCTATTCTTAGACCAGTAGGACTGCCCCAGACAGTATATGACCTATTATACGACCTATTCTTAGACCAGTAGGACTGCCCCAGACAGTATATGACCTATTATACGACCTATTCTTAGACCAGTAGGACTGCCCAAGACAGTATATGACCTATTATACGACCTATTCTTAGACCAGTAGGACTGCCCCAGACAGTATATGACCTATTATACGACCTATTCTTAGACCAGTAGGACTGCCCAAGACAGTATATGACCTATTATACGACCTATTCTTAGACCAGTAGGACTGCCCCAGACAGTATATGACCTATTATACGACCTATTCTTAGACCAGTAGGACTGCCCCAGACAGTATATGACCTATTATATGACCTATTATACGACCAGTAGGACTGCCCCAGACAGTATATGACCTATTATACGACCTATTATACGACCTATTCTTAGACCAGTAGGACTGCCCCAGACAGACCACTGATTAATTGTGTTGATATAGCACTTTAAACTGTAACTCTCCACAACACTACAACGCTCATATATCTATCTACTGGACTCTTTTCAAAAATACCTTTTTCACTTCAACTCCTCTCCATTGTAAAATCCATAACCTCCTGAACCTTATGCCTTATCCAGCCCCCTCTCCCCAGCCCCCTCCCCCTAACCCCTCTCCCAGGCCCCTCTCCCTAGCCCCCCTTACCCCAGCCCCCTCTCCCTAGCCCCCTAACCCTTCTCCCCAGCCCCCTCTCCCTAGCCCCTCTCCCCCCCCCCGGGCCCTCTCCCCCTGGGCCCTCTCCCCTCTCCCCTGCCCCTTACCCCAGCCCCTCTCTCCAGGCCCCTCTCCCCCCCGACCCCTCTCCCCAGCTTCAGGCCTCAGCCTCACAACACCCTACGGTGCACTATTTATGCATTGTAGTAATCCTCTACAAATATTGGATAGGAGTTAATACAGCTGAGTAGTCTTTCCTACCTTTGGATCGTGTATTCCTGAGAGTTGCTGGAAGGTCTTCTCCCCCACCATAACGGCGGCCAGATTGGCTGTGTAGGTGGACAGACAGAACAGGCAGAAGATAGCCCAGAGATTCATGAGGAACCGCCCCGTCCAGCACTTGGGAGGTTTAATGGCAGCTGTACGGCCAAACAGGATGGCATAGCAGACGTTCAGAGCCGAGGAGAAGGAGAACACCTTATCTCTGTTCCTGCCTCGCGGCGTCATCCCAAACGGACTGTTCCACTCGTAGATGGTCAGGAATACGGCAGTGACATGTAGCGAGACGAATATCCCCAGCCACATGGACCAGTGCAAGGGCCACATGAAGGCTCCGATGGGCGCGGCTGTGTCCCGGGTCCGTACCAAGATGCCCAGAGAGGTGGAGAAGAACGGGGAGGTGAAGTCTATAACCCTGCTCCGGGCCGAGTTTATACTGAAGGATGTGACCGCCAAGTGGGCCGCTCCGCTGAGAAGATCTCCCACCAGCCCTGTCCAGCGCCTGTTCTTAAACCCACCGTACTTGCCGTCGCCTACAATATACAGGTCGAAGTCGAACCCCATGTCCTCCGCTAGTTTCTCCAGTAGATCGACGCAGTAGCCGTAGCAACACTTCTTATACTCCGTGGGAATGCTGTCGTTTGGCCCCCGCATCTGGAGGAAGAGAGACTGGAGCAGGGCTGTGTTGTTGGTGAGGGGGTCCAGGCAGAGCTGACCAGCGGGACAGAGACCGTCCTCATCCACCTCCCGGGTGAAGACGAAGGGGTGCTCCACCAGGGTGACCACCCGCAGATGGAGCCGCGACTTGTACCTCCAGTCCCCGCCCTGATAGGATGCCTGTTTGTTAGACCAGGCAACATAGTCCATCGGGGAGGCAGGGAGGGAGAAATGGAGGGGTATAAGGAGTGAGGGAGAGGGAAGAAGAGAGAGAGAAAGAAAGAAAACATGAGGAAGGTGGAAAAGAGAGATTAACCGTTGCAGAAGCAGCAGGATTAACATGTTTGGCATCTGACGAGAGGTGGCAAGGAGAGGAATAATAGCACAAACAGGTCTGGTACACAGGCTATAATGTTCTAGTCCAGGCAGCATAGTCCATGAGCCAGTGTTGTCGTACTGGAGTCCACATATTGAGTGTCTCTGTCTTGTCTTGGTGTCGGATACATTGGTACTCGGTTTTGACTCGGTCTCGGGAAAGCGAGGACTCGTCATTTCTTCCTGGGACCTGCTGAGACTCCTAATTATCAGCTTCCATTCAGTCAGAATGGCATTCAACTGCTTCACCAGACCACATGTATATACGTCCTTCATGTCACATTAATATCCTGTGGCCTATTGAAACCTGGTCTTCCTACTCGTAACATTATATCATCAAACTTTGTCACGCTTATCAGAATGTCCTTGACTCGCTGGTAGGGAAGAGGGAGGATGTTCTTGATTCGTTGGTAGGAAAGAGGGAGAATGTCCTTGATTCGTTGGTAGGAAAGAGGGAGAATGTCCTTGATTCGTTGGTAGGGAAGAGGGAGGATGTTCTTGATTCGTTGGTAGGAAAGAGGGAGAATGTCCTTGATTCGTTGGTAGGAAAGAGGGAGAATGTCCTTGATTCGTTGGTAGGGAAGAGGGAGAATGTCCTTGATTCGCTGGTAGGGAAGAGGGAGAATGTCCTTGATTCGCTGGTAGGGAAGAGGGAGAATGTCCTTGATTCGCTGGTAGGGAAGAGGGAGAATGTTCTTGATTCGCTAGTAGGGAAGAGGGAGAATGTCCTTGATTCGCTAGTAGGGAAGAGGGAGAATGTCCTTGATTCGCTGGTAGGGAAGAGGGAGGATGTCCTTGATTCGCTAGTAGGGAAGAGGGAGAATGTCCTTGATTCGCTGGTAGGGAAGAGGGAGAATGTCCTTGATTCGCTGGTAGGGAAGAGGGAGAATGACTTTGATTCGCTAGTAGGGTGGAGGGAGAATGTCCTTGATTCGCTGGTAGGGAAGAGGGAGAATGTCCTTGATTCGTTGGTAGGGAAGAGGGAGAATGTTCTTGATTCGCTGGTAGGGAGGAGGGATTATGTCTTTGATTCACTGGTAGGGAAGAGTGAGAATGACTTTGATTCGCTGGTAGGGAAGAGTGAGAATGACTTTGATTCGCTGGTAGAGAAGAGTGAGAATGACTTTGATTCGCTGGTAGGGAAGAGGGAGAATGACTTTGATTCGCTGGTAGGGAAGTGTGGGGTAATTGTTTGTAAGTTGAGTGCTCATTATTAGTAAGGAGAGACCAGGGGGAAGTTGGAACATATCTATTAGTGAGGAGAGACCAGGGAACATATCTATTAGTAAGGAGAGACCAGGGAACATATCTATTAGTAAGGAGAGACCAGGGAACATATCTATTAGTAAGGAGAGACCAGGGAACATATCTATTAGTAAGGAGAGACCAGGGAACATATCTATTAGTAAGGAGAGACCAGGGGGAAGTTGGAACATATCTATTAGTGAGGAGAGACCAGGGGGAAGTTGGAACATATCTATTAGTAAGGAGAGACCAGGGAACATATCTATTAGTAAGGAGAGACCAGGGGGAAGTTGGAACATATCTATTAGTAAGGAGAGACCAGGGAACATATCTATTAGTAAGGAGAGACCAGGGAACATATCTATTAGTAAGGAGAGACCAGGGAACATATATATTAGTAAGGAGAGACCAGGGAACATATCTATTAGTAAGGAGAGACCAGGGAACATATATATTAGTAAGGAGAGACCAGGGAACATATCTATTAGTAAGGAGAGACCAGGGAACATATCTATTAGTAAGGAGAGACCAGGGGAAGTTGGAACATATCTATTAGTGAGGAGAGACCAGGGAACATATCTATTAGTGAGGAGAGACCAGGGAACATATCTATTAGTAAGGAGAGACCAGGGAACATATCTATTAGTAAGGAGAGACCAGGGAACATATCTATTGGTAAGGAGAGACCAGGGAACATATCTATTAGTAAGGAGAGACCAGGGAACATATATATTAGTAAGGAGAGACCAGGGAACATATCTATTAGTGAGGAGAGACCAGGGAACATATCTATTAGTGAGGAGAGACCAGGGAACATATCTATTAGTAAGGAGAGACCAGGGAACATATCTATTGGTAAGGAGAGACCAGGGAACATATCTATTAGTAAGGGGAGACCAGGGAACATATCTATTAGTAAGGGGAGACCAGGGAACATATCTATTAGTAAGGAGAGACCAGGGAACATATCTATTGGTAAGGAGAGACCAGGGAACATATCTATTAGTAAGGAGAGACCAGGGAACATATCTATTAGTAAGGGGAGACCAGGGAACATATCTATTAGTAAGGGGAGACCAGGGGGAAGTTGGACCATATCTATTAGTGAGGAGAGACCAGGGAACATATCTATTAGTAAGGAGAGACCAGGGAACATATCTATTAGTGAGGGGAGACCAGGGGGAAGTTGGAACATATCTATTAGTGAGGAGAGACCAGGGGGAAGTTGGAACATATCTATTAGTAAGGAGAGACCAGGGAACATATCTATTAGTAAGGAGAGACCAGGGGGAAGTTGGAACATATCTATTAGTAAGGAGAGACCAGGGAACATATCTATTAGTGAGGAGAGACCAGGGAACATATCTATTAGTGAGGAGAGACCAGGGAACATATCTATTAGTGAGGAGAGACCAGGGAACATATCTATTAGTGAGGAGAGACCAGGGAACATATCTATTAGTAAGGAGAGACCAGGGAACATATCTATTAGTGAGGAGAGACCAGGGAACATATCTATTAGTGAGGAGAGACCAGGGAACATATCTATTAGTAAGGAGAGACCAGGGAACATATCTATTAGTAAGTAGAGACCAGGGAACATATCTATTAGTAAGGGGAGACCAGGGAACATATCTATTAGTGAGGAGAGACCAGGGAACATATCTATTAGTAAGGAGAGACCAGGGAACATATCTATTAGTAAGGAGAGACCAGGGAACGTATCTATTAGTAAGTAGAGACCAGGGAACATATCTATTAGTAAGGAGAGACCAGGGGGAAGATGGAACATATCTATTAGTAAGGAGAGACCAGGGAACATATCTATTAGTGAGGAGAGACCAGGGAACATATCTATTAGTAAGGAGAGACCAGGGAACATATCTATTAGTAAGGAGAGACCAGGGAACATATCTATTAGAGAGGAGAGACCAGGGAACATATCTATTAGAGAGGAGAGACCAGGGAACATATCTATTAGTAAGGAGAGACCAGGGAACATATCTATTAGTAAGGAGAGACCAGGGAACCTATCTATTAGTAAGGAGAGACCAGGGAACATATCTATTTGTAAGGAGAGACCAGGGAACATATCTATTAGTAAGGAGAGACCAGGGAACATATCTATTAGTAAGGAGAGACCAGGGAACATATCTATTAGTAAGGAGAGATCAGGGAACATATCTATTAGTAAGGAGAGACCAGGGAACATATCTATTAGTAAGGAGAGACCAGGGAACATATCTATTAGTAAGGGGAGACCAGGGAACATATCTATTAGTAAGGGGAGACCAGGGTGAAGTTGGACCATATCTATTAGTAAGGAGAGACCAGGGAACATATCTATTGGTAAGGAGAGACCAGGGAACATATCTATTGGTAAGGAGACCAGGGAACATATCTATTGGTAAGGAGAGACCAGGGAACATATCTATTAGTAAGGAGAGACCAGGGAACATATTTATTAGTAAGGAGAGACCAGGGAACTTATCTATTAGTAAGGGGAGACCAGGGGGAAGTTGGACCATATCTATTAGTAAGGAGAGACCAGGGGACATATCTATTTTTCTGAGCCCCCCCCTCTCATCTCTCTCTCCTCCTCCCTCTCACCTGTTTGTTGGTCCAGGCAGTGTAGTCCATGAGCACCCTGTCATGCTTCCATCGGCCCAGCCTGGTCCACATGGGGTTCCCTATGGGGTCATGTTGCAGGGACCAGATGAAGTGGTGGCTCTCTGAGGAGATCACGGTCTCCTCCTGGGACGAGATGAAACCACTCAGACCGTCAAATGACGTGTTGGACAGAAACCTGGAGGGGGGAGGGCAGAGAAACAGATGAGGTTATAGGATAAGGGTGAATTTGAGGCTTAGAATTCAGAGTTTATATTTCAGGGTTTATAGGCCAGAACAGAAAACCACTCAGGTGATTCTGATGTGGAACTGTCTTCTGTTCATGAATCTCAATGAAATCATAGAATTATTTACACCTGTACTTGCAGCTTGAGGACATTGTGACTAAACCTCTGCATCAGACAGCATTGTATTAGCGAATTGAAACCTAGCTACTGGGAAGAGCTCTAAGCTGCACACGGCAGGTTCCTTCTGTGACCTTTTGGCAGGAACAGAGTCCTGATGCCAGGAGAGGCAAAGAGGGGGTTGTATCTGTGACCTGCTGGTAAAACAGAACCATCATGGGGTCAGACTACAGATATCTCTATCATGGGGTCAGACTATAGATATCTCTATCATGGGGTCAGACTATAGATATCTCTATCATGGGGTCAGACTATAGATATCTCTATCAGGGGGTCAGACTATAGATATCTCTATCATGGGGTCAGACTATAGATATCTCTATCATGGGGTCAGACTATAGATATCTCTATCAGGGGGTCAGACTATAGATATCTCTATCATGGGGTCAGACTATAGATATCTCTATCATGGGGTCAGACTATAGATATCTCTATCATGGGGTCAGACTATAGGTATCTCTATCATGGGGTCAGACTATAGGTATCTCTAATGTGGGGTCAGACTATAGATATCTCTATCATGGGGTCAGACTATAGATATCTCTATCATGGGGTCAGACTATAGATATCTCTAACAGGGGGTCAGACTATAGATATCTCTATCATGGGGTCAGACTATAGATATCTAACAGGGGGTCAGACTATAGATATCTCTATCAGGGGGTCAGACTATAGATATCTAACAGGGGGTCAGACTATAGATATCTCTATCATGGGGTCAGACTATAGATATCTCTATCAGGGGGTCAGACTATAGATATCTCTATCAGGGGGTCAGACTATAGATATCTCTATCAAGGGGGTCAGACTATAGATATCTCTATCATGGGGTCAGACTATAGATATCTCTATCATGGGGTCAGACTATAGACATCTCTATCATGGGGTCAGACTATAGACATCTCTCATGGGGTCAGCCTATAGATATCTCTATCATGGGGTCAGACTATAGATATCTCTATCAAGGGGTCAGACTATAGATATCTCTATCATGGGGTCAGACTAAAGATATCTCTATCAAGGGGTCAGACTATAGATATCTCTATTGGGGTCAGACTATACATATCTCTATCAGGGGGTCAGACTACAGATATCTCTATCAGGGGGTCAGTCTATAGATATCTCTATCATGGGGTCAGACTATAGATATCTCTATCATGGGTTCAGACTACAGATATCTCTATCATGGGGTCAGACTATAGATATCTCTATCAGGGGGTCAGACTATAGATATCTCTATCAGGGGGTCAGACTATAGATATCACTATCATGGAGGTCAGACTATAGATATCTCTATCAGGGGGTCAGACTATAGGTATCTCTATCAGGGGGTCAGACTATAGATATCTCTATCAGGGGGTCAGACTATAGATATCTCTATCAGGGGGTCAGACTATAGATATCTCTATCAGGGGGTCAGACTATAGATATCTCTCATTGGGTCAGACTATAGATATCTCTATCAGGGGGTCAGACTATAGATATCTCTATCATGGAGGTCAGACTATAGATATCTCTATCATGGGGTCAGACTATAGGTATCTCTATCAGGGGGTCAGACTATAGATATCTCTATCATGGGGTCAGACTATAGATATCTCTATCATGGGGTCAGACTATAGATATCTCTATCATGGGGTCAGACTATAGATATCTCTATCATGTGGTCAGACTATAGATATCTCTATTGGGGTCAGACTATAGATATCTCTATCATGGGGTCAGACTATAGATATCTCTATCATGGGGTCAGACTATAGATATCTCTATCATGGGGTCAGACTATAGATATCTCTATCATGGAGGTCAGACTATAGATATCTCTATCATGGGGTCAAACTATAGATATCTCTATCATGGGGTCAGACTATAGATATCTCTATCACGGGGTCAGACAATAGATATCTCTATCACGGGGTCAGACAATAGATAACTCTATAGGGTCCGATGTGCTCCAGATCTAACAGGAGAAAATATGGGGGATGTCAGCTCTCTCTGTTTTGAAAAATGTCGAATCCAAGATGGCGTAGCAGTCAGATGTCCTTTGTCCTCGTCCTGTCCCGTGTATATATATTTTATATATTTTTCTTCGCATTTCTTTTTATATATATTTTTTCTTCTTAAAAACTCAACTTCAAAACACTCTCCTGCAACCCACCTCACCAAATGTGGTGCGGATCTGTTTTTTTCCTCAAAGGCATTATTCACCTCGTATCCGAAATCTACAACAGAAGCTAGCCAGAAGTTAGCCAGCTCACAAGCTAACGTGAGTAGTTCAGCTAACCACAGCTAGCGCTCATCAGCTATCCTTTAGCTCGGAAAACTATTGCCAGTTTCGTACAACGCGATTCAGACCAGAGCATACCAGACCTATTTTCTCTCCATATCCCCGGATTTTTACCGCAAGCTCTGGACATTTACACCGGGATCTTGCAGCTAACTAGCTGCTATCCGAGTGACTATTGGCTAACATCAATTCCGGAGCAAACACCAATTATCCCGGAGCTAGCCAGCTGAAGAGTTCCATCAGCCACTCCCGGGCTACAATCACCTATCCGGACCCGTTTTACTGCCGATGCGGAGCCCCACCGGGCCTTCACGACTGGGATACCGACGTTATCTGCCCGAGGGAGTTATTCAACTGGCCCCTCCATCGCGACGTAACCTGAACGCCCATATGCTAACTGCGGCCCGCTAATCGTTAGCTGTCCTGAGCATATCGGCTGCTATCTGAACAGGTCTATCGAACAATCTTCTTAGGCCACTATAACTTTTTTTGACAATTGGATTGGTCCCCTCTACCACACGGAACCCCACTAATCTACCGACGGAATTGCACGGCGTGGCTAAAAACAGACCTCCATCTTCTGCTAGCTTGCTACCCATGACTAGCTGTCTGAATCACGAAGCTAGCACCAGTTAGCAAACACTATTCTACAATTCACAACCTCTCTTTCGCCACCGCCATCCGGCTTGGATTCTCTGTCGACACGACCACGTCTGGTCTGCAGACGAATACCCCATCCGCTGTGCCCTCAACCGGCCTCCGTCTGAGCAGACCCCCTCCGTCTGAGCAGACCACCCCCCGGGCTACTAACTTTAAACGCCGCGGGCTAGCTTAGTGGAGGCCTCACTGCTCCATCTACGGCTGCCCCCTGGACACTATGATCACTTGGCTACATAGCTGATGCCTGCTTGACTGTCCATTAATTCATGGTACTCCATTCCGTTTATTTGTGTTTTATCTGTCGGCTCTGTGCTTTAACTCAGGATCTGTGTGTAGTTAATCCGACCCTCTCTGCCTAGCCGTCGCCATTTTTACCTGCTGTTGCTGTGTTAGCAGACTAGCTGCTGTTATCTCACCTGTTGTTTTAGCTAGCTCTCCCAATCAAGACCTGCAATCACTTTATGCCTTATTGTATGTCTCCCTCAAATATCAATATGCCTTGCATACTGTTGTTCAGGCTAGTTATCATTGTTTTGGTTTACAATGGACCCCGTAGTTCCACTCTCCGTATCTCTGATACCTCCTTTGTCCCACCCCCCACACATGCGGTGACCTCACCCATTGAGACCAGCATGTCCAGAGATACAACCTCTCTTATCATCACCCAGTGCCTTGGCTTGCCTCCGCTGTACCCGTGCCCCACCATACCCTGTTCTGCACATTATGCCCAGAATCTATTCTACCACGCCCATAAATCTGCTCCTTTTATTCCTTGTCCCCAACGCTCTAGGCGACCAGTTTTGATAGCCTTTAGCCGCACCCTCATCCTACTACTCCTCTGTTCCTCGGGTGATGTGGAGGTAAACCCAGGCCCTGCATGTCCCCAGTCACCCTCATTTGTTGACTTCTGTGATCGAAAAAGCCTTGGCCTCATGCATGTCAACATCAGAAGCCTCCTCCCTAAGTTTGCCTTACTCACCGCTTTAGCACACTCTGCCAACCCTGATGTCCTTGCCGTGTCCGAATCCTGGCTTAGGAAGGCCACCATAAATTCTGAGATTTCCATACCCAACTATAACACTTTCCGTCAAGATAGAACTGCCAAAGGGGGAGGAGTTGCAATCTACTGCAGAGATAGCCTGCAGAGTTCTGTCATACTTTCCAGGTCTATGCCCAAACAATTCGAACTTCTAATTTTAAAAATTAATCTCTCCAGAAATAAGTCTCTCACTGTTGCCGCCTGCTACCGACCCCCTTCAGCTCCCAGCTGTGCCCTGGACACCATCTGTGAATTGATCGCTCCCCATCTAGCTTCAGAGTTTGTTCTGTTAGGTGACCTAAACTGGGATATGCTTAACACCCCGGCAGTCCTACAATCTAAGCTTGATGCCCTCAATCTCACACAAATCATCAAGGAACCCACCAGGTACAACCCTAAATCCGTAAACATGGGCACCCTAATAGACATTATCCTAACCAACTTGCCCTCCAAATACACCTCTGCTGTCTTCAATCAAGATCTCAGCGATCACTGCCTCATTGCCTGTATCCGCCACGGGTCCGCGGCCAAACGACCACTCCTCATCACTGTCAAACGCTCCCTAAAGCACTTCTGCGAGCAGGCCTTTCTAATCGACCTGGCCCGGGTACCCTGGAAGGATATTGACCTCATCCCGTCAGTTGAGGATGCCTGGTCATTCTTTAAAAGTTACTTCCTCACCATATTAGACAAGCACGCTCCGTTCAAAAAATGCAGAACCAAGAACAGATATAGCCCTTGGTTCACTCCAGACCTGACTGCCCTCGACCAGCACAAAAACATCCTGTGGCGAACTGCAATAGCATCGAAGAGCCCCCGCGATATGCAACTGTTCAGGGAAGTCAGGAACCAATACACGCAGTCAGTCAGGAAAGCAAAGGCCAGCTTTTTCAAGCAGAAATTTGCATCCTGTAGCTCTAACTCCAAAAAGTTCTGGGATACTGTAAAGTCCATGGAAAACAAGAGCACCTCCTCCCAGCTGCCCACTTCACTGAGGCTAGGTAACACGGTCACCACTGATAAGTCCATGATAATCGAAAACTTCAACAAACATTTCTCAATGGCTGGCCATGCCTTCCTCCTGGCGACTCCAACCTTGGCCAGCAGCCCCGCCCGGCCCGCTGCTACTCGCCCAAGCCTCCCCAGCTTCTCCTTTACCCATATCCAGATAGCAGATGTTCTGAAAGAGCTGGAAAATCTGGACCCATACAAATCAGCTGGGCTTGACAATCTGGACCCCCTATTTCTGAAACTGTCCGCCGCCATTGTCGCACCCCCTATTACCAGCCTGTTCAACCTCTCCTTCGTATCATCTGAGATCCCCAAGGATTGGAAAGCTGCCGCTGTCATTCCCCTCTTCAAAGGGGGAGACACCCTGGACCCAAACTGTTACAGACCTATATCCATCCTGCCCTGCCTAGCTAAGGTCTTCGAAAGCCAAGTCAACAAACAGATCACTGACCATCTCGAATCCCACCGTACCTTCTCCGCTGTGCAATCCGGTTTCCGAGCCGGTCACGGGTGCACCTCAGCCACGCTCAAGGTACTAAACGATATCATAACCGCCATCGATAAAAGACATTACTGTGCAGCCGTCTTCATCGACCTGGCCAAGGCTTTCGACTCTGTCAATCACCATATTCTTATCGGCAGACTCAGTAGCCTCGGTTTTTCTAATGACTGCCTTGCCTGGTTCACCAACTACTTTGCAGACAGAGTTCAGTGTGTCAAATCGGAGGGCATGTTGTCCGGTCCTCTGGCAGTCTCTATGGGGGTACCACAGGGTTCAATTCTCGGGCCGACTCTTTTCTCTGTATATATCAATGATGTTGCTCTTGCTGCGGGCGATTCCCTGATCCACCTCTATGCAGACGATACCATTCTGTATACTTCCGGCCCTTCCTTGGACACTGTGCTATCTAACCTCCAAACGAGCTTCAATGCCATACAACACTCCTTCCGTGGCCTCCAACTGCTCTTAAACGCTAGTAAAACCAAATGCATGCTTTTCAACCGTTCGCTGCCTGCACCCGCACGCCCGACTAGCATCACCACCCTGGACGGTTCCGACCTAGAATATGTGGACATCTATAAGTACCTAGGTGTGTGGCTAGACTGCAAACTCTCCTTCCAGACTCATATCAAACATCTCCAATCCAAAATCAAATCTAGAGTCGGCTTTCTATTCCGGAACAAAGCCTCCTTCACTCACGCCGCCAAACTTACCCTAGTAAAACTGACTATCCTACCGATCCTCGACTTCGGCGATGTCATCTACAAAATAGCTTCCAATACTCTACTCAGCAAACTGGATGCAGTTTATCACAGTGCCATCCGTTTTGTTACTAAAGCACCTTATACGACCCACCACTGCGACCTGTATGCCCTAGTCGGCTGGCCCTCGCTACATGTTCGTCGTCAGACCCACTGGCTCCAGGTCATCTACAAGGCTATGCTAGGTAAAGTGCCGCCTTATCTCAGTTCACTGGTCACGATGGCTACACCCACCCGTAGCACGCGCTCCAGCAGGTGTATCTCACTGATCATCCCTAAAGCCAAAACCTCATTTGGACGCCTTTACTTCCAGTTCTCTGCTGCCTGCGACTGGAACGAATTGCAAAAATCTCTGAAGTTGGAGACTTTTATCTCCCTCAACAACTTTAAAAATCTGCTATCCGAGCAGCTAACCGATCGCTGCAGCTGTACATAGTCCATCTGTAAACTACCCACCCAATTTACCTACCTCACCCCCCATACTGCTTTTATTTATTTACTTTTCTGCTCTTTTGCACACCAGTATCTCTGCTAAATTGTAATTACTCGATTTATTGCCTACCTCATGCCTTTTGCACACATTGTATATAGATTGTATATAGATTCTCTTTTTTTCTACCATGTTATTGACTTGTTTATTGTTTACTCCATGTGTAACTCTGTGTTGTTGTCTGTTCACACTGCTATGCTTTATCTTGGCCAGGTCGCAGTTGCAAATGAGAACTTGTTCTCAACTAGCCTACCTGGATAAATAAAGGTGAAATAAAATTTAAAAAAAATTGGTACGGTTGTTGTTGTTGTTGTTTTACAAGAGACATACAGTATGTCCTCTAGGTTATGTATTAACAGGTATTGACCAATACAGACCTGTTTGGCCCTGTCCGGGGGTATCATCGGATGGGGACAGAGTGTCTCCTCCTGACCCCTCCTGTCTCAGCCTCCAGTATTTATGCTGCAGTAGTTTATGTGTCGGGGGGCTAGGGTCAGTTTGTTATATCTGGAGTACTTCTCCTGTCTTATCCGGTGTCCTGTGTAACTTTAAGAATGCTCTCTCTAATTCTCTCTTTCTTTCTCTCTGAGGATCTGAGCCCTAGGACCATGCCTCAGGACTACCTGGCATGATGACTCCTTGCTGTCCCCAGTCCACCTGGCCGTGCTGCTGCTCCAGTTTCAACTGTTCTGCCTGCGGCTATGGAACCCTGACCTGTCCACCGGACGTGCTATCTGTCCCAGACCTGCTGTTTTCAACTCTCTAGAGACCGCAGGAGCGGTAGAGATACTCTTAATGATCGACTATGAAAAGCCAACTGACATTTACTCCTGAGGTGCTGACTTGCTGCACCCTCGACAACTACTGTGATTATTAGTATTTGACCATGCTGGTCATTTATGAACATTTGAACATCTTGGCCATGTTCTGTTATAATCTCCACCCGGCACAGCCAGAAGAGGACTGGCCACCCCTCATAGCCTGGTTCCTCTCTAGGTTTCTTCCTGGGTTTTGGCCTTTCTAGGGAGTTTTTCCTAGCCTCCGTGCTTCTACACCTGCATTGCTTGCTGTTTGGAGTTTTAGGCTGGGTTTCTGTACAGCACTTTGAGATATCAGCTGATGTAAGAAGGGCTATATAAATACATTTGATTTGATTTGATGTGTCCTGAACCATGCAGTAGGATTCAATCACCACGCTCTTCTTTATTGATGTTTATATGAGTAGTGAATCAGCATCAGTACCTGGACAGATATTTCCCTGAGGTCATGTTTCTGCTCTGGCTGCTCTGTGTATCCATGCAGTTGGTGACGGAGGGGATGAGGGCTAGCTCAGGGGAGCGGTATGCAGCTGACCCCACCACCCGGGCCACCAGCTCCAGCCCATCCTGGACATAATGATCCAGGGAGGGAGTCCCCATCCTGCCATGGGTCAGCAGTCCCGCTGGCAGCCCCTCGGTCCTCAGCTCCTCCACGTCCTGTGTGTCCCCCAACACCCAGTGGTACTTTGGCAGCATCAGGCCCAGCTTGGTCACCACATTAAAGATCCTCTTGATGTCCCGGATGTCGCAGCCGAATGTGACCACCGTGGACGTGGACTCCTTGATGGACTCCAGGTATCCCTGCAGAGAGGTGTATAAGTCAGCCTTGGCGACAGAGCTGTTGGGGTGAGATCCAGAGGAGGTGGTGATGTTGACCACAGAGCCCAGATGGAACTTAGTGTTGTTACGGAGACGAACCAGGAAGCTGGAGACGTTCCATTCCTGACAGAGCAGGAGGCTGACGTCATACCAGCTGTTGATCACCAGCAGGGAGTAGAGCAGCTCCACCTGGGGCAGGGCCGGGTTCTGCATTGGCATCTGGAAATGGAGAGGGTTCTGAAAGGAGGGAGAAACAGTACCAGTCAAAGGTTTTTTACTATTGTAGAATAATAGTGAAGACATCAAAACTATGAAATAACACATATGGAATCATGTAGTAACCAAAAAAGTATTAAACAAATCAAAACATATTTAAAATGGGAGATTCTTCAAAGTAGCCAGCCTTGATGACAGCTTTGCACAATCTTGGCATTCTCTCAACTCTCCTCCACTCCTGACTACATGTGCTGCCGTAGAAACGGAATCAATAGAACGGGCGTCCCCATTGAAGTCAATGATGGCATAATGGATGGACTGGTGGCCACTACAAAGAGCAAAGCAGGAAGTAAAAGCAGGAAGTGGACTGGCGGCCATTACATGAGCCACATCAGTTAACATCATTTGATTGAACATTATAAATTACCATGGAAATTAATACATCACAATACCAGTGTACCTGAGAGTTTACCAGTCATATTACCAGGGTTAAAGTTTCCAAGCCTGTTCTATTCATTCTATTTACCAGTCATATTACCAGGGTTACAGGTTCCAAGCCTGTTCTATTTACCAGTCATATTACCAGGGTTAGAGGTTCCAAGCCTGTTCTATTCATTCTATTTACCAGTCATATTACCAGGGTTAGAGGTTCCAAACCTGTTCTATTCATTCTATTTACCAGTCATATTACCAGGGTTAGAGGTTCCAAACCTGTTCTATTCATTCTATTTACCAGTCATATTACCAGGGTTAGAGGTTCCAAGCCTGTTCTATTCATTCTATTTACCAGTCATATTACCAGGGTTAGAGGTTCCAAGCCTGTTCTATTCATTCTATTTACCAGTCATATTACCAGGGTTACAGGTTCCAAGCCTGTTCTATTTACCAGTCATATTACCAGGGTTAGAGGTTCCAAGCCTGTTCTATTCATTCTATTTACCAGTCATATTACCAGGGTTACAGGTTCCAAGCCTGTTCTATTTACCAGTCATATTACCAGGGTTAGAGGTTCCAAGCCTGTTCTATTCATTCTATTTACCAGTCATATTACCAGGGTTAGAGGTTCCAAGCCTGTTCTATTCATTCTATTTACCAGTCATATTACCAGGGTTACAGGTTCCAAGCCTGTTCTATTCATTCTATTTACCAGTCATATTACCAGGGTTACAGGTTCCAATCCTGTTCTATTCATTCTATTTACCAGTCATATTACCAGGGTTACAGGTTCCAAGCCTGTTCTATTCATTCTATTTACCAGTCATATTACCAGGGTTAGAGGTTCCAAGCCTGTTCTATTCATTCTATTTACCAGTCATATTACCAGGGTTACAGGTTCCAAGCCTGTTCTATTCATTCTATTTACCAGTCATATTACCAGGGTTAGAGGTTCCAAGCCTGTTCTATTTACCAGTCATATTACCAGGGTTAGAGGTTCCAAGCCTGTTCTATTTACCAGTCATATTACCAGGGTTACAGGTTCCAAGCCTGTTCTATTCATTCTATTTACCAGTCATATTACCAGGGTTAGAGGTTCCAGTCCCTGTTCTATTCATTCTATTTACCAGTCATATTACCAGGGTTAGAGGTTCCAAACCTGTTCTATTCATTCTATTTACCAGTCATATTACCAGGGTTACAGGTTCCAAGCCTGTTCTATTCATTCTATTTACCAGTCATATTACCAGGGTTACAGGTTCCAAGCCTGTTCTATTCATTCTATTTACCAGTCATATTACCAGGGTTACAGGTTCCAAGCCTGTTCTATTCATTCTATTTACCAGTCATATTACCAGGGTTACAGGTTCCAAGCCTGTTCTATTTACCAGTCATATTACCAGGGTTACAGGTTCCAAGCCTGTTCTATTCATTCTATTTACCAGTCATATTACCAGGGTTACAGGTTCCAAGCCTGTTCTATTCATTCTATTTACCAGTCATATTACCAGGGTTACAGGTTCCAAGCCTGTTCTATTTACCAGTCATATTACCAGGGTTAGAGGTTCCAAGCCTGTTCTATTCATTCTATTTACCAGTCATATTACCAGGGTTACAGGTTCCAAGCCTGTTCTATTCATTCTATTTACCAGTCATATTACCAGGGTTAGAGGTTCCAGTCCCTATTCTATTCATTCTATTTACCAGTCATATTACCAGGGTTAAAGTTTCCAAGCCTGTTCTATTCATTCTATTTACCAGTCATATTACCAGGGTTACAGGTTCCAAGCCTGTTCTATTTACCAGTCATATTACCAGGGTTACAGGTTCCAAGCCTGTTCTATTCATTCTATTTACCAGTCATATTACCAGGGTTACAGGTTCCAAGCCTGTTCTATTCATTCTATTTACCAGTCATATTACCAGGGTTACAGGTTCCAAGCCTGTTCTATTTACCAGTCATATTACCAGGGTTACAGGTTCCAAGCCTGTTCTATTCATTCTATTTACCAGTCATATTACCAGGGTTACAGGTTCCAAGCCTGTTCTATTTACCAGTCATATTACCAGGGTTACAGGTTCCAAGCCTGTTCTATTTACCAGTCATATTACCAGGGTTACAGGTTCCAAGCCTGTTCTATTCATTCTATTTACCAGTCATATTACCAGGGTTACAGGTTCCAAGCCTGTTCTATTCATTCTATTTACCAGTCATATTACCAGGGTTACAGGTTCCAAGCCTGTTCTATTCAGTCATATTACCAGGGTTACAGGTTCCAAGCCTGTTCTATTCAGTCATATTACCAGGGTTACAGGTTCCAAGCCTGTTCTATTCATTCTATTTACCAGTCATATTACCAGGGTTACAGGTTCCAAGCCTGTTCTATTCATTCTATTTACCAGTCATATTACCAGGGTTACAGGTTCCAAGCCTGTTCTATTCATTCTATTTACCAGTCATATTACCAGGGTTACAGGTTCCAAGCCTGTTCTATTCATTCTATTTACCAGTCATATTACCAGGGTTACAGGTTCCCAGCCTGTTCTATTCATTCTATTTACCAGTCATATTACCAGGGTTACAGGTTCCAAGCCTGTTCTATTCATTCTATTTACCAGTCATATTACCAGGGTTACAGGTTCCAAGCCTGTTCTATTCATTCTATTTACCAGTCATATTACCATGGTTACAGGTTCCAAGCCTGTTCTATTCATTCTATTTACCAGTCATATTACCAGGGTTACAGGTTCCAGTCCCTATTCTATTCATTCTATTTACCAGTCATATTACCAGGGTTACAGGTTCCAAGCCTGTTCTATTCATTCTATTTACCAGTCATATTACCAGGGTTACAGGTTCCAAGCCTGTTCTATTCATTCTATTTACCAGTCATATTACCAGGGTTACAGGTTCCAAGCCTGTTCTATTTACCAGTCATATTACCAGGGTTACAGGTTCCAAGCCTGTTCTATTCATTCTATTTACCAGTCATATTACCAGGGTTACAGGTTCCAAGCCTGTTCTATTTACCAGTCATATTACCAGGGTTACAGGTTCCAAGCCTGTTCTATTCATTCTATTTACCAGTCATATTACCAGGGTTAGAGGTTCCAAGCCTGTTCTATTTACCAGTCATATTACCAGGGTTACAGGTTCCAAGCCTGTTCTATTCATTCTATTTACCAGTCATATTACCAGGGTTACAGGTTCCAAGCCTGTTCTATTCATTCTATTTACCAGTCATATTACCAGGGTTACAGGTTCCAAGCCTGTTCTATTCATTCTATTTACCAGTCATATTACCAGGGTTACAGGTTCCAAGCCTGTTCTATTCATTCTATTTACCAGTCATATTACCAGGGTTACAGGTTCCAAGCCTGTTCTATTCATTCTATTTACCAGTCATATTACCAGGGTTACAGGTTCCAAGCCTGTTCTATTTACCAGTCATATTACCAGGGTTACAGGTTCCAAGCCTGTTCTATTTACCAGTCATATTACCAGGGTTACAGGTTCCAAGCCTGTTCTATTCATTCTATTTACCAGTCATATTACCAGGGTTACAGGTTCCAAGCCTGTTCTATTCATTCTATTTTTATGTGTACTGCTGCTACGGGGGGGGGGGGGGGGCATTGCCTAGGCAACCGAAGACTCTTTGCTACAACACCAATTTGTTTCAGCAAAGAGCAACAAAGTTTCATCACGTTGTTAAGAGTCCATGTAACCGCAGAAACAAACTCCACTCCACAAATGCCGGACCACACTGTCTTCAGTCAGCTATTCGTTCTACACAAAAAAAAAAGTTATCACTGACATCGTTTTTTAACTTATATTTTATGGCTCCAGATAAGTAGCTGGACTTGGACTGAAACCTGTTGTATTGATTTAAAACATTATCTCAGTAGATGTGTGAGTCATCATACTGCTACTGCTGCTATCCTCTCCTCCTCCACGTCCCTGTTTCATTCTCTCCCTCTTTCTGTCTCTCCCTCTTTTCTGTCTCTCCCTCTTTTCTGTCTCTCCCTCTTTTCTGTCTCTCCCTCTCACTCTCTCTCACTCTGCTAAATCTGGTGCAATGCATAATGTCTCTGTTTACTGAGACTTACAGTACCAGTCAAAAGTTTGGGCACACCTACTCATTTAAGGGTTTTTCTTAATTTTTACTGTTTTCTGCACTGTAGAATAATAGTGTAGACATCAAAACTATGAAATAACACATATGGAATCATGTAGTAACCAAAAGAAGTGTTGGTAGCCACCCTTTGCATTGATGACAGTTTTGAACACTCTCCGCATTCTCTCAACCAGCTTCATCTGGAATGCTTTTCCAACAGTCTTGAAGGAGTTCCCACATATGCTGAGCACTTGTTGGCTGCTTTTCCTTCACTCTGTGGTCCAACTCATCCCAAACCATCACAATTGGGTTGCGATCGGGTGATTGTGGAGGCCAGGTCATCTGATGCAGCACTCCATCACTCTCCTTCTTGGTCAAATAGACCTTACACAGCCTGGATGTGTGTTGGGTCATTGTCCTGTTGAAAAACAAATTATAGTCCCACTAAGCGCAAACCAGATGGGATGGTGTATCGCTGCAGAATGCTGTGGTAGACATGCTGGTTAAGTGTGCCTTGAATTCTAAATAAATCACCAACAGTGTCACCAGCAGAGCACCCACACAACATCACACCTCCTCCTCCATGCTTCACGGTAGGAACCACACATGCAGAGATGATCTGTTCACCTACTCTGTGTCTCACAAAGACACAGCGGTTGGAACCAAAAATCCAAATTTGGAGTCATCAGACTGAAGGACAGATTTCCACCGGTCTGATGTCCATTGCTCGTGTTTCTTGGCCCAAGCAAGTCTCTTCTTCTTACTGGTGTCTTTAGTAGTGGTTTATTTTCAGCAATTCGACCATGAAGGCCTGAATCACACAGTCTCCTCTGAACAGTGGTTGTTGAGATGTGTCTGTTACTTGAACTCTGTGAACATTTATTTGTTCTGCAATTTCTGAGATTCGTAAGTGAGGAATTTATCCTCTGCAGCAGAGGTAACTCTGGGTTTCCCTTTCCTGTGGTGGTCCTCATGAGAGCCAGTTTCATCATAGCGCTTGGTGGTTTTTGCAACTGTACTTGAAGAAACTTCTTAAAATCTTAAACTTCTTAGAAAGTTCTTAACATTTTCTGCATTGACTGACCTTCATGTCTTAAAGTAATGATGGACTGTCGTTTCTCTTTGCTTATTTGAGCTGTTCACAACTGAATGGCTCAACTGCATTAAGAAGGACAGAATTCTACAAAATAAATATTAACAAGGCACACCTGTTAATTGAAATGCATTCCAGGTGACTACCTCATGAAGCTGGTTGAGAGAATGCCAAGAGTGTGCATGTCACGTTCCTGACCTATTTATGTTAGTTTGTTGTATGTGTTAGTTGGTCAGGACGTGAGTTTGGGTGGGCATTCTATGTTGTCTGTTTCTATGTTGGTTTAAGGGTTGCCTGGTATGGCTCTTAATTAGAAGCAGGTGTTTGGCGTTTCCTCTAATTAAGAGTCATATTTAGGTAGGTTGTTTCACAGTGTCCGTTGTGGGTGGTTGTCTCCTGTGTCAGTGTTTGTCGCACCATACGGGACTGTTCGGTTTGTTTGTTCATCGTCATTTATGTGTAGGCTATTTTCCCTGTTCGTGCGTTCTTTGTGTTTATGTGAGTTCGTCGTCCAGGTCTGTCTACACCGTTTGTTGTTTTGTTAGTTTTAGTCAAGTTCGTGTTTTCGTGTTTTCTTTAATAAATTATGTGTTCACAACCCGCTGCGCCTTGGTTCCATCACTACATATCCTTTTCGGTTGAAGAGGAGGAGGACCACCGTTACAGTGCAAAACTGTCATCAAGGCAAAGGGTGGCTATTTTGAAGAATATCAAATGTTTTTTGATTTGTAAAACACTTTTTTGGTTACTACATGATAACATATGTGTTATTTCATAGTTTTGATGAATACACTATTATTCTACAATGTAGAAAATAGAACAAATAAGAAAGGAGGGAGGGTGGAGGCCATATGAGGAAGCAGTTGATTGGGTAGGAAAAACTGTCCCTGTCCAAATAAATAAATAATAATGCTGAGACTGATGTTTGTAGTTCTCTGATGTCTGTACTTGCAGTCCTCTGATGTCTGTACTTGCAGTCCTCTGATGTCTGTACTTGCAGTCCTCTGATGTCTGTACTTGTAGTCCTCTGATGTCTGTACTTGTAGTCCTCTGATGTCTGTACTTGTAGTCCTCTGATGTCTGTACTTGTAGTCCTCTGATGTCTGTACTTGTAGTCCTCTGATGTCTGTACTTGTAGTCCTCTGATGTCTGTACTTGTAGTCCTCTGATGTCTGTACGTGTAGTCCTCTGATGTCTGTACGTGTAGTCCTCTGATGTCTGTACGTGTAGTCCTCTGATGTCTGTACGTGTAGTCCTCTGATGTCTGTACGTGTAGTCCTCTGATGTCTGTACTTGTAGTCCTCTGATGTCTGTACTTGTAGTCCTCTGATGTCTGTACTTGCAGTCCTCTGATGTCTGTACTTGTAGTCCTCTGATGTCTGTACTTGCAGTCCTCTGATGTCTGTACTTGCAGTCCTCTGCTGTGTGTACTGGTAGTCCTCTGCTTTCTGTACTTGTAGTCCTCTGATGTGTGTACGCGTAGTCCTCTGATGTGTGTACGCGTAGTCCTCTGATGTGTGTACTTCTAGCACTGATTTTGGAAGTAGTTTGTAAAGGAGCTGAAAGATCCGTGCTGGGGTTAGTTGCCTTCCAGAGGTCAGCAAGTTTTATATCAGGCTGATTGATCCTAAATTCTGCCTAATGCAAAATCACTAAATGATCAAGATTTTTCTAATTGCCTCAATTGGTTTAATCCTTCTCCATTAACATGGAAATTCAACAATCTTTATTCATCTGCATAATTTACTACAGAGCCTAAATGGGTCCCGTAGAGTGTGACAGAAATACTAGCAGAAGCAATAAATGATCTGACAAAGGAGATGGTTCCAGAACATGTCAGCAATAAACAAACTCAATACATGATCTGACAAAGGAGATGGTTCCAGAACCTGTCAGCAATAAACAAACTCAATAAATGATCTGACAAAGGTGATGGTTCCAGAACCTGTCAGCAATAAACATTTTAAAAGCAAATAGATGGATTGCCTCTGTATAGTGCCAGCTGCAGATTCCATCTCCAACTAAACTATTTCCTTACCCTCCATCCCCAGCCCTGGTGCTAAACCCCATTATAAAACTAACTTTAGCTCCTATCTCAGACCTTTCCCCAAAACCCCTATGTCCAAGTAACAATTCCTCCAGTGTCTCCAGAAAAGGGGATATTTCTTAGCTTGGGTCCAGATCTGTTTGTGCTCTTGCCAAATCTGTTGATGTTATTGGCATGTCAATTAGTGACAAGGAGTTAGCATGATAGCACAACCAGACTGGCACTCAGGCTAGATTATTTTTGCACATAACAGTGAAGAGGACATTGGGTGGGGGTTCTACTAAGCTAACATATGGAATTGTTTTACGAAGGTCATACCAAGGATCATTTATCTATTTTATTTGAGTTTAAGGTATAATTATTTATTTTGTAAACTCAGCAAAAAAATTACTTCCTCTCACTGTCAACTGCGTTTATTTTCAGCAAACTTAACATGTGTAAATATTTGTATGAACATAACAAGATTCAACGACAGACATAAACTGAACAAGTTCCACAGACATGTGACTAACAAATGGAATAATGTGTCTCTGAACAAAGGGGGGTCAAAGTCAAAAGTAACAGTCAGTATCTGGTGTGGCCACCAGCTGCTTTAAGTACTGCAGTGCATCTCCTCCTCATGGACTGCCCCAGACTTGCCAGTTCTTGCTGTGAGATGTTACCCCATTCTTCCACCAAGGCACCTGCACTGGACATTTCTGGGGGGAATGGCCCTAGCCCTCACCCTCTGATCCAACAGGTCCCAGACGTGCTCAATGGGATTGAGATCCTGGTCTCTCCAGAGAAGAGCTGGTGGCCTGGTCTCTCCAGAGAAGAGCTGGTGGCCTGGTCTCTCCAGAGAAGAGATGGTGGTCTGTTCTCTCCAGAGAAGAGCTGGTGGCCTGGTCTCTCCAGAGAAGAGCTGGTGGTCTGGTCTCTCCAGAGAAGAGCTGGTGGTCTGGTCTCTCCAGAGAAGAGCTGGTGGCCTGGTCTCTCCAGAGAAGAGCTGGTGGCCTGGTCTCTACAGAGAAGAGCTGGTGGTCTGGTCTCTCCAGAGAAGAGCTGGTGGTCTGGTCTCACCAGAGAAGAGCTGGTGGTTTGGTCTCTCCAGAGAAGAGCTGTTGGCCTGGTCTCTCCAGAGAAGAGCTGGTGGTCTGGTCTCTCCAGAGAAGAGCTGGTGGTCTGGTCTCTCCAGAGAAGAGCTGGTGGTCTGGTCTCTCCAGAGAAGAGCTGGTGGTCTGGTCTCTCCAGAGAAGAGCTGGTGGTCTGGTCTCTCCAGAGAAGAGCTGGTGGTTTGGTCTCTCCAGAGAAGAGCTGGTGGTTTGGTCTCTCCAGAGAAGAGCTGGTGGTTTGGTCTCTCCAGAGAAGAGCTGGTGGTCTGGTCTCTCCAGAGAAGAGCTGGTGGTCTGGTCTCTCCAGAGAAGAGCTGGTGGTCTGGTCTCTCCAGAGAAGAGCTGGTGCTCTGGTCTCTCCAGAGAAGAGCTGGTGGTCTGGTCTCTCCAGAGAAGAGCTGGTGGTCTGGTCTCTCCAGAGAAGAGCTGGTGGTCTGGTCTCTCCAGAGAAGAGCTGGTGGTTTGGTCTCTCCAGAGAAGAGCTGGTGGTTTGGTCTCTCCAGAGAAGAGCTGGTGGTCTGGTCTCTCCAGAGAAGAGCTGGTGGTCTGGTCTCTCCAGAGAAGAGCTGGTGGTCTGGTCTCTCCAGAGAAGAGCTGGTGCTCTGGTCTCTCCAGAGAAGAGCTGGTGGTCTGGTCTCTCCAGAGAAGAGCTGGTGGTCTGGTCTCTCCAGAGAAGAGCTGGTGGTCTGGTCTCTCCAGAGAAGAGCTGGTGGTCTGGTCTCTCCAGAGAAGAGCTGGTGGTCTGGTCTCTCCAGAGAAGAGCTGGTGGCCTGGTCTCTCCAGAGAAGAGCTGGTGGCCTGGTCTCTCCAGAGAAGGGCTGGTGGCCTGGTCTCCCCAGAGAAGGGCTGGTGGCCTGGTCTCCCCAGAGAAGGGCTGGTGGCCTGGTCTCTCCAGAGAAGGGCTGGTGGCCTGGTCTCCCCAGAGAAGGGCTGGTGGCCTTGTCTCTCCAGAGAAGAGCTGGTGGTCTGGTCTCTCCAGAGAAGAGCTGGTGGTTTGGTCTCTCCAGAGAAGAGCTGGTGGTCTGGTCTCTCCAGAGAAGAGCTGGTGGTTTGGTCTTTCCAGAGAAGAGCTGGTGCTCTGGTCTCTCCAGAGAAGAGCTGGTGGTCTGGTCTCTCCAGAGAAGAGCTGGTGGTCTGGTCTCTCCAGAGAAGAGCTGGTGGTCTGGTCTCTTAAGAGAAGAGCTGGTGGTCTGGTCTCTCCAGAGAAGAGCTGGTGGCCTGGTCTCTCCAGAGAAGAGCTGGTGGTCTGGTCTCTCCAGAGAAGAGCTGGTGGCCTGGTCTCTCCAGAGAAGAGCTGGTGGTCTGGTCTCTCCAGAGAAGAGCTGGTGGCCTGGTCTCTCCAGAGAAGAGCTGGTGGTCTGGTCTCTCCAGAGAAGAGCTGGTGGTCTGGTCTCTCCAGAGAAGAGCTGGTGGTCTGGTCTCTCCAGAGAAGAGCTGGTGGTTTGGTCTCTCCAGAGAAGAGCTGGTGGTTTGGTCTCTCCAGAGAAGAGCTGGTGGTTTGGTCTCTCCAGAGAAGAGCTGGTGGTCTGGTCTCTCCAGAGAAGAGCTGGTGGTCTGGTCTCTCCAGAGAAGAGCTGGTGGTCTGGTCTCTCCAGAGAAGAGCTGGTGGTCTGGTCTCTCCAGAGAAGAGCTGGTGGTCTGGTCTCTCCAGAGAAGAGCTGGTGGTCTGGTCTCTCCAGAGAAGAGCTGGTGGTCTGGTCTCTCCAGAGAAGAGCTGGTGGTCTGGTCTCTCCAGAGAAGAGCTGGTGGTTTGGTCTCTCCAGAGAAGAGCTGGTGGTTTGGTCTCTCCAGAGAAGAGCTGGTGGTTTGGTCTCTCCAGAGAAGAGCTGGTGGTCTGGTCTCTCCAGAGAAGAGCTGGTGGTCTGGTCTCTCCAGAGAAGAGCTGGTGGTCTGGTCTCTCCAGAGAAGAGCTGGTGCTCTGGTCTCTCCAGAGAAGAGCTGGTGGTCTGGTCTCTCCAGAGAAGAGCTGGTGGTCTGGTCTCTCCAGAGAAGAGCTGGTGGTCTGGTCTCTCCAGAGAAGAGCTGGTGGTCTGGTCTCTCCAGAGAAGAGCTGGTGGTCTGGTCTCTCCAGAGAAGAGCTGGTGGCCTGGTCTCTCCAGAGAAGAGCTGGTGGCCTGGTCTCTCCAGAGAAGAGCTGGTGGCCTGGTCTCTCCAGAGAAGGGCTGGTGGCCTGGTCTCCCCAGAGAAGGGCTGGTGGCCTGGTCTCCCCAGAGAAGGGCTGGTGGCCTGGTCTCTCCAGAGAAGGGCTGGTGGCCTGGTCTCCCCAGAGAAGGGCTGGTGGCCTTGTCTCTCCAGAGAAGAGCTGGTGGTCTGGTCTCTCCAGAGAAGAGCTGGTGGTTTGGTCTCTCCAGAGAAGAGCTGGTGGTCTGGTCTCTCCAGAGAAGAGCTGGTGGTTTGGTCTTTCCAGAGAAGAGCTGGTGCTCTGGTCTCTCCAGAGAAGAGCTGGTGGTCTGGTCTCTCCAGAGAAGAGCTGGTGGTCTGGTCTCTCCAGAGAAGAGCTGGTGGTCTGGTCTCTTAAGAGAAGAGCTGGTGGTCTGGTCTCTCCAGAGAAGAGCTGGTGGCCTGGTCTCTCCAGAGAAGAGCTGGTGGTCTGGTCTCTCCAGAGAAGAGCTGGTGGCCTGGTCTCTCCAGAGAAGAGCTGGTGGTCTGGTCTCTCCAGAGAAGAGCTGGTGGCCTGGTCTCTCCAGAGAAGAGCTGGTGGTCTGGGGCCTCATTTATAAAAGTGTGCGGAGGATTCACTCAAAAGGTGGCATAGGGATGAAACACAGATATTGCTTGCGCACAAAAATATTCTTATTTATTTAATCACATTCCCCTCGAAATTAGGCGCTCGTGAGCGAGCGTCTTGTCCCAGCCTTTTAACGCCCATAGTTGCTTATAAACGCCCCTAATTAATATTCAGCCATACTGACTGTATGACGACAATTACGACATATCCCGACAGAAAGGCTAAAAAAAAGGAATTTCACCCAGTGTGAAATGGAAGTTCTTATAGGGAGAAATATATTGTTTGGTGGACACAGTGTGGGCATTACAAATGCCAAAAAGGTGTTTGAGTGGCAGCATGTGGCGGACGCTGTGAACGCTGATGGCTCAGAAGGTCGGACTATCTCAGAAATAAAAAAAGTGGTCCGACATAAAAGTGGAGGCCAAAAGGCATATAGCCTTACACAGACAAAGTGTTTGCGCCACACGCAGGGAAAGGGGACACCGGAGCTCAACCCCCGACTTGCCGGTATTGTGGAGTGGTGACGGAGGAGGAGGGCAACACGGACCTGCAAGCTGCACCGGATGATCCAGGTATTCCCTCGTTTGAAAAGAGTAAAGCAAATGCATTGAAGTTGTGTTTAAACATTTTACGCAAACAATTGTGACATGTTCTATTGTTTTGAGTCGCTGCGTGTTCCAGCGGGGTCGGTGAGCACGCCCAGCACCTGCGTCTCCACTGCACCTCGTGCGTCACAACCCTCCAGCGGCCGTGTCCTCACATTTGCAAAAAAACACCATTGACGCTGTTAATTAACAAGTTTGCCAAGGACTTGAAGTGGAACAGGCACGGCTTGGTTTCTGGGGGTGCTTCTCTATAAAGCTGGGCCCACTACAGCACAGAGATCCAAGAGAACAGCTCTTGGTAATCAGAACCGGCTCATAAGCCACTCATCAATCTTGCTGGTCTCTGAAAATCCGCTCTCTCCGAGTTCTTCCATTCGACAAATCTTCCAACAGTGTCAAAGCAGCCATTGTGCGTCACTACGCATTGTAATTGCATACCTTTTTATAGCCACCCATTTGATTGACAAAGCTAGCCAATTGCGTAACACCTTCAGGTGTGGTAATCACCCTGATTGTAACTGACAATGACAGAGGGACATTATCACATTGACATTCTGCGCAACGAACATGTCATTCAAATATATAAAACAGTGCACTCGTATCTGCCCGACTGAGGCATCGAAAACGGCATCAGTTTAAACATAATTTGTCCTACTGTTCACCTTATTATTTATGAGAATACATTTCATAACATGCAACTCTCGTTTAGTAATTACATATCCAATTAAATATGACTCCCGGTTAAACTGTACAACATATTTGAGGGGTTCTTTTGCAAAAACAGATATCTTCCTTTGTCTGTCTTATCCTAGTTTTTTTGTGTGTTTTTTTTGTGTGCACTCCAGGGAACTCTTCATATATAATACGTGAGAGGTAATATTTCAATTTATTTTACACAATGGCATCAATTTCAAAACGTTTCTCGAGTAGTTTCTCATTTCTCCAGTTTCTGTGCGTACGTAGAGCATGGGTCAAAGTGTCTGTGGAGGACCGCACATTCTCCCGTAAAGATAGTTTTTTACAAATCCCAAAGTTTGCTTAGAAAGTGGCATATGTATTATTTTGTGCCTAGCAACATTTATAAATGAGGCCCTAGGTCTCTCCAGAGGGGCAGGATGAGATGCTTAGTGAGGCTGAATAATTTCCCCATGGTGCCGGGTATATAGTGAAGTCTACTTCCTGTAATTGACAGACAGGCTAATCTACTCAAACTAAAGAAGAAGCTTTTCATCTCTTCATGGATTAATCTCCACAACGACAAAACAAAGACAGGACGTCTTGCCAATTTAGAGTTCTAAATGACCTGATAGGTCCTGCCGTTCATTACAGTAGAGTTCTAAATGACCTGATAGGTCCTGCTGTTCATTACAGTAGAGTTCTAAATGACCTGATAGGTCCTGCCGTTCATTACAGTAGAGTTCTAAATGACCTGATAGGTCCTGCCGTTCATTACAGTAGAGTTCTAAATGACCTGATAGGTCCTGCCGTTCATTACAGTAGAGTTCTAAATGACCTGATAGGTCCTGCCGTTCATTACAGTAGAGTTCTAAATGACCTGATAGGTCCTGCCGTTCATTACAGTAGAGTTCTAAATGACCTGATAGGTCCTGCTGTTCATTACAGTAGAGTTCTAAATGACCTGATAGGTCAGGCTGTTCATTACAGTAGAGTTCTAAATGACCTGATAGGTCCTGCCGTTCATCACAGTAGAGTTCTAAATGACCTGATAGGTCCTGCCGTTCATTACAGTAGAGTTCTAAATGACCTGATAGGTCCTGCCGTTCATTACAGTAGAGTTCTAAATGACCTGATAGGTCCCGCTGTTCATTACAGTAGAGTTCTAAATGACCTGATAGGTCCTGCCGTTCATTACAGTAGAGTTCTAAATGACCTGATAGGTCCCGCTGTTCATTACAGTAGAGTTCTAAATGACCTGATAGGTCAGGCTGTTCATTACAGTAGAGTTCTAAATGACCTGATAGGTCCTGCTGTTCATTACAGTAGAGTTCTAAATGACCTGATAGGTCCTGCTGTTCATTACAGTAGAGTTCTAAATGACCTGATAGGTCCTGCTGTTCATTACAGTAGAGTTCTAAATGACCTGATAGGTCCCGCCGTTCATTACAGTAGAGTTCTAAATGACCTGATAGGTCAGGCTGTTCATTACAGTAGAGTACTAAATGACCTGATAGGTCCTGCTGTTCATTACAGTAGAGTTCTAAATGACCTGATAGGTCCTGCTGTTCATTACAGTAGAGTTCTAAATGACCTGATAGGTCCCGCTGTTCATTACAGTAGAGTTCTAAATGACCTGATAGGTCCCGCTGTTCATTACAGTAGAGTTCTAAATGACCTGATAGGTCCCGCTGTTCATTACAGTAGAGTTCTAAATGACCTGATAAGTCCCGCTGTTCATTACAGTAGAGTTCTAAATGACCTGATAGGTCAGGCTGTTCATTACAGTAGAGTTCTAAATGACCTTTTAGGTCCTGCTGTTCATTTCAGTAGAGTTCTAAATGACCTGATAGGTCCTGCTGTTCATTACAGTAGAGTTCTAAATGACCTGATAGGTCCTGCCGTTCATTACAGTAGAGTTCTAAATGACCTGATAGGTCCTGCTGTTCATTACAGTAGAGTTCTAAATGACCTGATAGGTCCTGCCGTTCATTACAGTAGAGTTCTAAATGACCTGATAGGTCCTGCTGTTCATTACAGTAGAGTTCTAAATGACCTGATAGGTCCTGCTGTTCATTACAGTAGAGTTCTAAATGACCTGATAGGTCCTGCTGTTCATTACAGTAGAGTTCTAAATGACCTGATAGGTCCTGCTGTTCATTACAGTAGAGTTCTAAATGACGTGATAGGTCCCGCCGTTCATTACAGTAGAGTTCTAAATGACCTGATAGGTCCTGCCGTTCATTACAGTAGAGTTCTAAATGACCTGATAGGTCCTGCTGTTCATTACAGTAGAGTTCTAAATGACCTGATAGGTCCTGCTGTTCATTACAGTAGAGTTCTAAATGACCTGATAGGTCCTGCCGTTCATTACAGTAGAGTTCTAAATGACCTGATAGGTCCCGATGTTCATTACAGTAGAGTTCTAAATGAACTGATAGGTCCCGCTGTTCATTACAGTAGAGTTCTAAATGACCTGATAGGTCCCGCCGTTCATTACAGTAGAGTTCTAAATGACCTGATAGGTCCCGCCGTTCATTACAGTAGAGTTCTAAATGACCTGATAGGTCCCGCCGTTCATTACAGTAGAGTTCTAAATGACCTGATAGGTCCTGCTGTTCATTACAGTAGAGTTCTAAATGACCTGATAGGTCCTGATGTTCATTACAGTAGAGTTCTAAATGACCTGATAGGTCCCGCCGTTCATTACAGTAGAGTTCTATCAGGTCATTTAGAACTCTACTGTAATGAACGGCGGGACCTAAATGACCTGATAGGTCCAGCCGTTCATTACAGTAGAGTTCTAAATGACCTGATAGGTCCAGCCGTTCATTACAGTAGAGTTCTAAATGACCTGATAGGTCCCGCCGTTCATTACAGTAGAGTTCTAAATGACCTGATAGGTCCCGCTATTCATTACAGTAGAGTTCTAAATGACCTGATAGGTCCTGCTGTTCATTACAGTAGAGTTCTAAATGACCTGATAGGTCAGGCTGTTCATTACAGTAGAGTTCTAAATGACCTGATAGGTCCCGCTGTTCATTACAGTAGATTTCTAAATGACCTGATAGGTCCCGCTGTTCATTACAGTAGAGTTCTAAATGACCTGATAGGTCCTGCTGTTCATTACAGTAGAGTTCTAAATGACCTGATAGGTCCTGCTATTCATTACAGTAGAGTTCTAAATGACCTGATAGGTCAGGCTGTTCATTACAGTAGAGTTCTAAATGACCTGATAGGTCAGGCTGTTCATTACAGTAGAGTTCTAAATGACCTGATAGGTCCCGCTGTTCATTACAGTAGAGTTCTAAATGACCTGATAGGTCCTGCTATTCATTACAGTAGAGTTCTAAATGACCTGATAGGTCAGGCTGTTCATTACAGTAGAGTTCTAAATGACCTGATAGGTCCCCCGTTCATTACAGTAGAGTTCTAAATGACCTGATAGGTCCCGCTGTTCATTACAGTAGAGTTCTAAATGACCTGATAGGTCCCGCTGTTCATTACAGTAGAGTTCTAAATGACCTGATAGGTCCTGCTATTCATTACAGTAGAGTTCTAAATGACCTGATAGGTCAGGCTGTTCATTACAGTAGAGTTCTAAATGACCTGATAGGTCCCCCGTTCATTACAGTAGAGTTCTAAATGACCTGATAGGTCCCGCTGTTCATTACAGTAGAGTTCTAAATGACCTGATAGGTCCCGCTGTTCATTACAGTAGAGTTCTAAATGACCTGATAGGTCCCGCCGTTCATTACAGTAGAGTTCTAAATGACCTGATAGGTCCCGCCGTTCATTACAGTAGAGTTCTAAATGACCTGATAGGTCCCGCCGTTCATTACAGTAGAGTTCTAAATGACCTGATAGGTCCCCCGTTCATTACAGTAGAGTTCTAAATGACCTGATAGGTCCCGCCGTTCATTACAGTAGAGTTCTAAATGACCTGATAGGTCCCGCTGTTCATTACAGTAGAGTTCTAAATGACCTGATAGGTCCCGCTGTTCATTACGGTAGAGTTCTAAATGACCTGATAGGTCCCGCTGTTCATTACAGTAGAGTTCTAAATGACCTGATAGGTCCCGCTCTTCATTACGGTAGAGTTCTAAATGACCTGATAGGTCCCGCTGTTCATTACGGTAGAGTTCTAAATGACCTGATAGGTCCAGCTGTTCATTACGGTAGAGTTCTAAATGACCTGATAGGTCCCGCTGTTCATTACGGTAGAGTTCTAAATGACCTGATAGGTCCCGCTGTTCATTACAGTAGAGTTCTAAATGACCTGATAGGTCCCGCCGTTCATTACAGTAGAGTTCTAAATGACCTGATAGGTCCTGCTGTTCATTACAGTAGAGTTCTAAATGACCTGATAGGTCCTGCTGTTCATTACAGTAGAGTTCTAAATGACCTGATAGGTCCCGCCGTTCATTACAGTAGAGTTCTAAATGACCTGATAGGTCAGGCTGTTCATTACAGTAGAGTTCTAAATGACCTGATAGGTCCCCCGTTCATTACAGTAGAGTTCTAAATGACCTGATAGGTCCCGCTGTTCATTACAGTAGAGTTCTAAATGACCTGATAGGTCCCGCTGTTCATTACAGTAGAGTTCTAAATGACCTGATAGGTCCCGCCGTTCATTACAGTAGAGTTCTAAATGACCTGATAGGTCCCGCCGTTCATTACAGTAGAGTTCTAAATGACCTGATAGGTCCCGCCGTTCATTACAGTAGAGTTCTAAATGACCTGATAGGTCCCCCGTTCATTACAGTAGAGTTCTAAATGACCTGATAGGTCCCGCCGTTCATTACAGTAGAGTTCTAAATGACCTGATAGGTCCCGCTGTTCATTACAGTAGAGTTCTAAATGACCTGATAGGTCCCGCTGTTCATTACGGTAGAGTTCTAAATGACCTGATAGGTCCCGCTGTTCATTACAGTAGAGTTCTAAATGACCTGATAGGTCCCGCTCTTCATTACGGTAGAGTTCTAAATGACCTGATAGGTCCCGCTGTTCATTACGGTAGAGTTCTAAATGACCTGATAGGTCCAGCTGTTCATTACGGTAGAGTTCTAAATGACCTGATAGGTCCCGCTGTTCATTACGGTAGAGTTCTAAATGACCTGATAGGTCCCGCTGTTCATTACAGTAGAGTTCTAAATGACCTGATAGGTCCCGCCGTTCATTACAGTAGAGTTCTAAATGACCTGATAGGTCCTGCTGTTCATTACAGTAGAGTTCTAAATGACCTGATAGGTCCTGCTGTTCATTACAGTAGAGTTCTAAATGACCTGATAGGTCCCGCCGTTCATTACAGTAGAGTTCTAAATGACCTGATAGGTCCCGCCGTTCATTACAGTAGAGTTCTAAATGACCTGATAGGTCCCGCCGTTCATTACAGTAGAGTTCTAAATGACCTGATAGGTCCTGCCGTTCATTACAGTAGAGTTCTAAATGACCTGATAGGTCCTGCTGTTCATTACAGTAGAGTTCTAAATGACCTGATAGGTCAGGCTGTTCATTACAGTAGAGTTCTAAATGACCTGATAGGTCCCGCTGTTCATTACAGTAGAGTTCTAAATGACCTGATAGGTCCCGCTGTTCATTACAGTAGAGTTCTAAATGACCTGATAGGTCCCGCTGTTCATTACAGTAGAGTTCTAAATGACCTGATAGGTCCTGCTGTTCATTACAGTAGAGTTCTAAATGACCTGATAGGTCCTGCTATTCATTACAGTAGAGTTCTAAATGACCTGATAGGTCAGGCTGTTCATTACAGTAGAGTTCTAAATGACCTGATAGGTCAGGCTGTTCATTACAGTAGAGTTCTAAATGACCTGATAGGTCCCGCTGTTCATTACAGTAGAGTTCTAAATGACCTGATAGGTCCCGCTGTTCATTACAGTAGAGTTCTAAATGACCTGATAGGTCCCGCCGTTCATTACAGTAGAGTTCTAAATGACCTGATAGGTCCCGCCGTTCATTACAGTAGAGTTCTAAATTACCTGATAGGTCCCCCTTTCATTACAGTAGAGTTCTAAATGACCTGATAGGTCCCGCTGTTCATTACAGTAGAGTTCTAAATGACCTGATAGGTCCCGCTGTTCATTACAGTAGAGTTCTAAATGACCTGATAGGTCCCGCTGTTCATTACAGTAGAGTTCTAAATGACCTGATAGAACTCTACTGTAATGAACGGCGGGACCTATCAGGTCATTTAGAACTCTACTGTAATGAACATCGGGACCTATCAGGTCATTTAGAACTCTACTGTAATGAACATCGGGACCTATCAGGTCATTTAGAACTCTACTGTAATGAACAGCGGGACCTATCAGGTCATTTAGAACTCTACTGTAATGAACGGCGGGACCTATCAGGTCATTTAGAACTCTACTGTAATGAACGGCGGGACCTATCAGGTCATTTAGAACTCTACTGTAATGAACGGCGGGACCTAAATGACCTGATAGGTCCTGCTGTTCATTACAGTAGAGTTCTAAATGACCTGATAGGTCCTGCTGTTCATTACAGTAGAGTTCTAAATGACCTGATAGGTCAGGCTGTTCATTACAGTAGAGTTCTAAATGACCTGATAGGTCCCGCTGTTCATTACAGTAGAGTTCTAAATGACCTGATAGGTCCCGCTGTTCATTACAGTAGAGTTCTAAATGACCTGATAGGTCCCGCTGTTCATTACAGTAGAGTTCTAAATGACCTGATAGGTCCCAATGTTCATTACAGTAGAGTTCTAAATGACCTGATAGGTCCCGATGTTCATTACAGTAGAGTTCTAAATGACCTGATAGGTCCCGCTGTTCATTACAGTAGAGTTCTAAATGACCTGATAGGTCCCGCTATTCATTACAGTAGAGTTCTAAATGACCTGATAGGTCCTGCTGTTCATTACAGTAGAGTTCTAAATGACCTGATAGGTCAGGCTGTTCATTACAGTAGAGTTCTAAATGACCTGATAGGTCAGGCTGTTCATTACAGTAGAGTTCTAAATGACCTGATAGGTCCCGCTGTTCATTACAGTAGAGTTCTAAATGACCTGATAGGTCCCGCTGTTCATTACAGTAGAGTTCTAAATGACCTGATAGGTCCCGCTGTTCATTACAGTAGAGTTCTAAATGACCTGATAGGTCCCAATGTTCATTACAGTAGAGTTCTAAATGACCTGATAGGTCCCGATGTTCATTACAGTAGAGTTCTAAATGACCTGATAGGTCCCGCTGTTCATTACAGTAGAGTTCTAAATGACCTGATAGGTCCCGCTATTCATTACAGTAGAGTTCTAAATGACCTGATAGGTCCTGCTGTTCATTACAGTAGAGTTCTAAATGACCTGATAGGTCAGGCTGTTCATTACAGTAGAGTTCTAAATGACCTGATAGGTCCCGCTGTTCATTACAGTAAAGTTCTAAATGACCTGATAGGTCCCGCTGTTCATTACAGTAGAGTTCTAAATGACCTGATAGGTCCCGCTGTTCATTACAGTAGAGTTCTAAATGACCTGATAGGTCCCCCGTTCATTACAGTAGAGTTCTAAATGACCTGATAGGTCCCGCTGTTCATTACAGTAGAGTTCTAAATGACCTGATAGGTCCTGCTATTCATTACAGTAGAGTTCTAAATGACCTGATAGGTCAGGCTGTTCATTACAGTAGAGTTCTAAATGACCTGATAGGTCAGGCTGTTCATTACAGTAGAGTTCTAAATGACCTGATAGGTCCCGCTGTTCATTACAGTAGAGTTCTAAATGACCTGATAGGTCCCGCTGTTCATTACAGTAGAGTTCTAAATGACCTGATAGGTCCCGCCGTTCA
Source organism: Salvelinus fontinalis (assembly GCF_029448725.1). Taxonomy (NCBI): domain Eukaryota; kingdom Metazoa; phylum Chordata; class Actinopteri; order Salmoniformes; family Salmonidae; genus Salvelinus; species Salvelinus fontinalis. Next base: position 4,458,624 of record NC_074685.1, on the reverse strand, counting down.
TTACAGTAGAGTTCTAAATGACCTGATAGGTCCCGCCGTTCATTACAGTAGAGTTCTAAATGACCTTATAGGTCCCGCCGTTCATTACAGTAGAGTTCTAAATGACCTGATAGGTCCCGCCGTTCATTACAGTAGAGTTCTAAATGACCTGATAGGTCCCGCTGTTCATTACAGTAGAGTTCTAAATGACCTGATAGGTCCTGCTGTTCATTACAGTAGAGTTCTAAATGACCTGATAGGTCCTGCCGTTCATTACAGTAGAGTTCTAAATGACCTGATAGGTCCCGCCGTTCATTACAGTAGAGTTCTAAATGACCTGATAGGTCCCGCCGTTCATTACAGTAGAGTTCTAAATGACCTGATAGGTCCTGCTGTTCATTACAGTAGAGTTCTAAATGACCTGATAGGTCCCGCTGTTCATTACAGTAGAGTTCTAAATGACCTGATAGGTCCCGCTGTTCATTACAGTAGAGTTCTAAATGACCTGATAGGTCCCGCTGTTCATTACAGTAGAGTTCTAAATGACCTGATAGGTCCCGCCGTTCATTACGGTAGAGTTCTAAATGACCTGATAGGTCCCGCCGTTCATTACAGTAGAGTTCTAAATGACCTGATAGGTCCCGCTGTTCATTACGGTAGAGTTCTAAATGACCTGATAGGTCCCGCTGTTCATTACAGTAGAGTTCTAAATGACCTGATAGGTCCCGCTGTTCATTACAGTAGAGTTCTAAATGACCTGATAGGTCCTGCTGTTCATTACAGTAGAGTTCTAAATGACCTGATAGGTCCCGTCGTTCATTACAGTAGAGTTCTAAATGACCTAATAGGTCCCGCCGTTCATTACAGTAGAGTTCTAAATGACCTGATAGGTCCCGCCGTTCATTACAGTAGAGTTCTAAATGACCTGGTAGGTCCCGCCGTTCATTACAGTAGAGTTCTAAATGACCTGATAGGTCCCGCCGTTCATTACAGTAGAGTTCTAAATGACCTGATAGGTCCCGCCGTTCATTACAGTAGAGTTCTAAATGACCTGATAGGTCCCGCCGTTTATTACAGTAGAGTTCTAAATGACCTGATAGGTCCCGCCGTTCATTACAGCAGAGTTCTAAATGACCTGATAGGTCAGGCTGTTCATTACAGTAGAGTTCTAAATGACCTGATAGGTCAGGCTGTTCATTACAGTAGAGTTCTAAATGACCTGATAGGTCCCGCTGTTCATTACAGTAGAGTTCTAAATGACCTGATAGGTCCCGCCGTTCATTACAGTAGAGTTCTAAATGACCTGATAGGTCCCGCCGTTCATTACAGTAGAGTTCTAAATGACCTTATAGGTCCCGCCGTTCATTACAGTAGAGTTCTAAATGACCTGATAGGTCCCGCCGTTCATTACAGTAGAGTTCTAAATGACCTGATAGGTCCCGCCGTTCATTACAGTAGAGTTCTAAATGACCTGATAGGTCCCCCGTTCATTACAGTAGAGTTCTAAATGACCTGATAGGTCCCGCTGTTCAGTACAGTAGAGTTCTAAATGACCTGATAGGTCCCGCTGTTCATTACAGTAGAGTTCTAAATGACCTGATAGGTCCCGCTGTTCATTACAGTAGAGTTCTAAATGACCTGATAGGTCCCGCCGTTCATTACGGTAGAGTTCTAAATGACCTGATAGGTCCCGCCGTTAATTACAGTAGAGTTCTAAATGACCTGATAGGTCCCGCCGTTCATTACGGTAGAGTTCTAAATGACCTGATAGGTCCCGCTGTTCATTACAGTAGAGTTCTAAATGACCTGATAGGTCCCGCTGTTCATTACAGTAGAGTTCTAAATGACCTGATAGGTCCCGCTGTTCATTACAGTAGAGTTCTAAATGACCTGATAGGTCCCGCCGTTCATTACAGTAGAGTTCTAAATGACCTAATAGGTCCCGCCGTTCATTAGAGTAGAGTTCTAAATGACCTAATAGGTCCCGCCGTTCATTACAGTAGAGTTCTAAATGACCTGATAGGTCCCGCCGTTCATTACAGTAGAGTTCTAAATGACCTGGTAGGTCCCGCCGTTCATTACAGTAGAGTTCTAAATGACCTGATAGGTCCCGCCGTTCATTACAGTAGAGTTCTAAATGACCTGATAGGTCCCGCCGTTCATTACAGTAGAGTTCTAAATGACCTGATAGGTCCCGCCGTTCATTACAGTAGAGTTCTAAATGACCTGATAGGTCCCGCCGTTCATTACAGTAGAGTTCTAAATGACCTGATAGGTCCCGCCGTTCATTACAGTAGAGTTCTAAATGACCTGATAGGTCCCGCCGTTTATTACAGTAGAGTTCTAAATGACCTGATAGGTCCCGCCGTTCATTACAGCAGAGTTCTAAATGACCTGATAGGTCCCGCAGTTCATTACAGCAGAGTTCTAAATGACCTGATAGGTCCCGCCGTTCATTACAGTAGAGTTCTAAATGACCTGATAGGTCCCGCTGTTCATTACAGTAGAGTTCTAAATGACCTGATAGGTCCCGCTGTTCATTACAGTAGAGTTCTAAATGACCTGATAGGTCCCGCTGTTCATTACAGTAGAGTTCTAAATGACCTGATAGGTCCCGCTGTTCATTACAGTAGAGTTCTAAATGACCTGATAGGTCCCGCTGTTCATTACAGTAGAGTTCTAAATGACCTGATAGGTCCCGCTGTTCATTACAGTAGAGTTCTAAATGACCTGATAGGTCCCGCTGTTCATTACAGTAGAGTTCTAAATGACCTGATAGGTCCCGCTGTTCATTACAGTAGAGTTCTAAATGACCTGATAGGTCCCGCTGTTCATTACAGTAGAGTTCTAAATGACCTGATAGGTCCCGCTGTTCATTACAGTAGAGTTCTAAATGACCTGATAGGTCCCGCTGTTCATTACAGTAGAGTTCTAAATGACCTGATAGGTCCCGCTGTTCATTACAGTAGAGTTCTAAATGACCTGATAGGTCCCGCTGTTCATTACAGTAGAGTTCTAAATGACCTGATAGGTCCCGCTGTTCATTACAGTAGAGTTCTAAATGACCTGATAGGTCCCGCTGTTCATTACAGTAGAGTTCTAAATGACCTGATAGGTCCCGCTGTTCATTACGGTAGAGTTCTAAATGACCTGATAGGTCCCGCTGTTCATTACAGTAGAGTTCTAAATGACCTGATAGGTCCCGCTGTTCATTACAGTAGAGTTCTAAATGACCTGATAGGTCCTGCTGTTCATTACAGTAGAGTTCTAAATGACCTGATAGGTCCCGTCGTTCATTACAGTAGAGTTCTAAATGACCTAATAGGTCCCGCCGTTCAATACAGTAGAGTTCTAAATGACCTAATAGGTCCCGCCGTTCATTACAGTAGAGTTCTAAATGACCTGATAGGTCCCGCCGTTCATTACAGTAGAGTTCTAAATGACCTGGTAGGTCCCGCCGTTCATTACAGTAGAGTTCTAAATGACCTGATAGGTCCCGCCGTTCATTACAGTAGAGTTCTAAATGACCTGATAGGTCCCGCCGTTCATTACAGTAGAGTTCTAAATGACCTGATAGGTCCCGCCGTTCATTACAGTAGAGTTCTAAATGACCTGATAGGTCCCGCCGTTTATTACAGTAGAGTTCTAAATGACCTGATAGGTCCCGCCGTTCATTACAGCAGAGTTCTAAATGACCTGATAGGTCAGGCTGTTCATTACAGTAGAGTTCTAAATGACCTGATAGGTCAGGCTGTTCATTACAGTAGAGTTCTAAATGACCTGATAGGTCCCGCTGTTCATTACAGTAGAGTTCTAAATGACCTGATAGGTCCCGCTGTTCATTACAGTAGAGTTCTAAATGACCTGATAGGTCCCGCCGTTCATTACAGTAGAGTTCTAAATGACCTTATAGGTCCCGCCGTTCATTACAGTAGAGTTCTAAATGACCTGATAGGTCCCGCCGTTCATTACAGTAGAGTTCTAAATGACCTGATAGGTCCCGCCGTTCATTACAGTAGAGTTCTAAATGACCTGATAGGTCCCCCGTTCATTACAGTAGAGTTCTAAATGACCTGATAGGTCCCGCTGTTCATTACAGTAGAGTTCTAAATGACCTGATAGGTCCCGCCGTTCATTACAGTAGAGTTCTAAATGACCTGATAGGTCCCGCTGTTCATTACAGTAGAGTTCTAAATGACCTGATAGGTCCCGCTGTTCATTACAGTAGAGTTCTAAATGACCTGATAGGTCCCGCCGTTCATTACGGTAGAGTTCTAAATGACCTGATAGGTCCCGCCGTTCATTACAGTAGAGTTCTAAATGACCTGATAGGTCCCGCCGTTCATTACGGTAGAGTTCTAAATGACCTGATAGGTCCCGCTGTTCATTACAGTAGAGTTCTAAATGACCTGATAGGTCCCGCTGTTCATTACAGTAGAGTTCTAAATGACCTGATAGGTCCCGCTGTTCATTACAGTAGAGTTCTAAATGACCTGATAGGTCCCGCCGTTCATTACAGTAGAGTTCTAAATGACCTAATAGGTCCCGCCGTTCATTACAGTAGAGTTCTAAATGACCTAATAGGTCCCGCCGTTCATTACAGTAGAGTTCTAAATGACCTGATAGGTCCCGCCGTTCATTACAGTAGAGTTCTAAATGACCTGGTAGGTCCCGCCGTTCATTACAGTAGAGTTCTAAATGACCTGATAGGTCCCGCCGTTCATTACAGTAGAGTTCTAAATGACCTGATAGGTCCCGCCGTTCATTACAGTAGAGTTCTAAATGACCTGATAGGTCCCGCCGTTCATTACAGTAGAGTTCTAAATGACCTGATAGGTCCCGCCGTTCATTACAGTAGAGTTCTAAATGACCTGATAGGTCCCGCCGTTCATTACAGTAGAGTTCTAAATGACCTGATAGAACTCTACTGTAATGAACATCGGGACCTATCAGGTCATTTAGAACTCTACTGTAATGAACGGCGGGACCTATCAGGTCATTTAGAACTCTACTGTAATGAACGGCGGGACCTAAATGACCTGATAGGTCCTGCCGTTCATTACAGTAGAGTTCTAAATGACCTGATAGGTCCTGCTGTTCATTACAGTAGAGTTCTAAATGACCTGATAGGTCCCGCCGTTCATTACATTAGAGTTCTAAATGACCTGATAGGTCCCGCCGTTCATTACAGTAGAGTTCCAAATGACCTGATAGGTCCCGCCGTTCATTACAGTAGAGTTCTAAATGACCTGATAGGTCCCGCTGTTCATTACAGTAGAGTTCTAAATGACCTGATAGGTCCCGATGTTCATTACAGTAGAGTTCTAAATGACCTGATAGGTCCCGATGTTCATTACAGTAGAGTTCTAAATGACCTGATAGGTCCTGCTGTTCATTACAGTAGTGTTCTAAATGACCTGATAGGTCCTGCTATTCATTACAGTAGAGTTCTAAATGACCTGATAGGTCCCGCTGTTCATTACAGTAGAGTTCTAAATGACCTGATAGGTCCCGCTGTTCATTACGGTAGAGTTCTAAATGACCTGATAGGTCCAGCTGTTCATTACGGTAGAGTTCTAAATGACCTGATAGGTCCCGCTGTTCATTACGGTAGAGTTCTAAATGACCTGATAGGTCCCGCTGTTCATTACAGTAGAGTTCTAAATGACCTGATAGGTCCCGCCGTTCATTACAGTAGAGTTCTAAATGACCTGATAGGTCCCGCCGTTCATTACAGTAGAGTTCTAAATGACCTGATAGGTCCTGCTGTTCATTACAGTAGAGTTCTAAATGACCTGATAGGTCCTGCTATTCATTACAGTAGAGTTCTAAATGACCTGATAGGTCAGGCTGTTCATTACAGTAGAGTTCTAAATGACCTGATAGGTCAGGCTGTTCATTACAGTAGAGTTCTAAATGACCTGATAGGTCCCGCTGTTCATTACAGTAGAGTTCTAAATGACCTGATAGGTCCCGCTGTTCATTACAGTAGAGTTCTAAATGACCTGATAGGTCCCGCCGTTCATTACAGTAGAGTTCTAAATGACCTGATAGGTCCTGCCGTTCATTACAGTAGAGTTCTAAATGACCTGATAGGTCCTGCTGTTCATTACAGTAGAGTTCTAAATGACCTGATAGGTCAGGCTGTTCATTACAGTAGAGTTCTAAATGACCTGATAGGTCCTGCTATTCATTACAGTAGAGTTCTAAATGACCTGATAGGTCAGGCTGTTCATTACAGTAGAGTTCTAATGACCTGATAGGTCAGGCTGTTCATTACAGTAGAGTTCTAAATGACCTGATAGGTCCCGCTGTTCATTACAGTAGAGTTCTAAATGACCTGATAGGTCCCGCCGTTCATTACAGTAGAGTTCTAAATGACCTGATAGGTCCCGCCGTTCATTACAGTAGAGTTCTAAATGACCTGATAGGTCCCGCCGTTCATTACAGTAGAGTTCTAAATGACCTGATAGGTCCCCCGTTCATTACAGTAGAGTTCTAAATGACCTGATAGGTCCCGCTGTTCATTACAGTAGAGTTCTAAATGACCTGATAGGTCCCGCTGTTCATTACAGTAGAGTTCTAAATGACCTGATAGGTCCCGCTGTTCATTACAGTAGAGTTCTAAATGACCTGATAGGTCCTGCCGTTCATTACAGTAGAGTTCTAAATGACCTGATAGGTCCCGCCGTTCATTACAGTAGAGTTCTAAATGACCTGATAGGTCCCGCCGTTCATTACATTAGAGTTCTAAATGACCTGATAGGTCCCGCCGTTCATTACAGTAGAGTTCCAAATGACCTGATAGGTCCCGCCGTTCATTACAGTAGAGTTCTAAATGACCTGATAGGTCCCGCCGTTCATTACAGTAGAGTTCTAAATGACCTGATAGGTCCCGATGTTCATTACAGTAGAGTTCTAAATGACCTGATAGGTCCCGATGTTCATTACAGTAGAGTTCTAAATGACCTGATAGGTCCCGATGTTCATTACAGTAGAGTTCTAAATGACCTGATAGGTCCCGCTGTTCATTACAGTAGAGTTCTAAATGACCTGATAGGTCCTGCTATTCATTACAGTAGAGTTCTAAATGACCTGATAGGTCCTGCTGTTCATTACAGTAGAGTTCTAAATGACCTGATAGGTCAGGCTGTTCATTACAGTAGAGTTCTAAATGACCTGATATGTCAGGCTGTTCATTACAGTAGAGTTCTAAATGACCTGATAGGTCCCGCAGTTCATTACAGTAGAGTTCTAAATGACCTGATAGGTCAGGCTGTTCATTACAGTAGAGTTCTAAATGACCTGATAGGTCCCGCTGTTCATTACAGTAGAGTTCTAAATGACCTGATAGGTCCCGCTGTTCATTACAGTAGAGTTCTAAATGACCTGATAGGTCCCGCCGTTCATTACAGTAGAGTTCTAAATGACCTGATAGGTCCCGCCGTTCATTACAGTAGAGTTCTAAATGACCTGATAGGTCCCCCGTTCATTACAGTAGAGTTCTAAATGACCTGATAGGTCCCGATGTTCATTACAGTAGAGTTCTAAATGACCTGATAGGTCCCGATGTTCATTACAGTAGAGTTCTAAATGACCTGATAGGTCCCGATGTTCATTACAGTAGAGTTCTAAATGACCTGATAGGTCCCGCTGTTCATTACAGTAGAGTTCTAAATGACCTGATAGGTCCTGCTATTCATTACAGTAGAGTTCTAAATGACCTGATAGGTCCTGCTGTTCATTACAGTAGAGTTCTAAATGACCTGATAGGTCAGGCTGTTCATTACAGTAGAGTTCTAAATGACCTGATAGGTCAGGCTGTTCATTACAGTAGAGTTCTAAATGACCTGATAGGTCCCGCTGTTTATTACAGTAGAGTTCTAAATGACCTGATAGGTCCCGCTGTTCATTACAGTAGAGTTCTAAATGACCTGATAGGTCCCGCTGTTCATTACAGTAGAGTTCTCAATGACCTGATAGGTCCTGCTATTCATTACAGTAGAGTTCTAAATGACCTGATAGGTCAGGCTGTTCATTACAGTAGAGTTCTAAATGACCTGATAGGTCAGGCTGTTCATTACAGTAGAGTTCTAAATGACCTGATAGGTCCCGCTGTTCATTACAGTAGAGTTCTAAATGACCTGATAGGTCCCGCTGTTCATTACAGTAGAGTTCTAAATGACCTGATAGGTCCCGCAGTTCATTACAGTAGAGTTCTAAATGACCTGATAGGTCCTGCTGTTCATTACAGTAGAGTTCTAAATGACCTGATAGGTCAGGCTGTTCATTACAGTAGAGTTCTAAATGACCTGATAGGTCCCGCTGTTCATTACAGTAGAGTTCTAAATGACCTGATAGGTCCCGATGTTCATTACAGTAGAGTTCTAAATGACCTGATAGGTCCCGCTGTTCATTACAGTAGAGTTCTAAATGACCTGATAGGTCCTGCTGTTCATTACAGTAGAGTTCTAAATGACCTGATAGGTCCTGCTATTCATTACAGTAGAGTTCTAAATGACCTGATAGGTCAGGCTGTTCATTACAGTAGAGTTCTAAATGACCTGATAGGTCCCGCTGTTCATTACAGTAGAGTTCTAAATGACCTGATAGGTCCCGCTGTTCATTACAGTAGAGTTCTAAATGACCTGATAGGTCCCGCTGTTCATTACAGTAGAGTTCTAAATGACCTGATAGGTCCCGCCGTTCATTACAGTAGAGTTCTAAATGACCTGATAGGTCCCGCCGTTCATTACAGTAGAGTTCTAAATGACCTGATAGGTCCCCCGTTCATTACAGTAGAGTTCTAAATGACCTGATAGGTCCCGCTGTTCATTACAGTAGAGTTCTAAATGACCTGATAGGTCCCGCTGTTCATTACAGTAGAGTTCTAAATGACCTGATAGGTCCCGCTGTTCATTACAGTAGAGTTCTAAATGACCTGATAGGTCCTGCTATTCATTACAGTAGAGTTCTAAATGACCTGATAGGTCAGGCTGTTCATTACAGTAGAGTTCTAAATGACCTGATAGGTCCCGCTGTTCATTACAGTAGAGTTCTAAATGACCTGATAGGTCCTGCTATTCATTACAGTAGAGTTCTAAATGACCTGATAGGTCAGGCTGTTCATTACAGTAGAGTTCTAAATGACCTGATAGGTCCCGCTGTTCATTACAGTAGAGTTCTAAATGACCTGATAGGTCCCGCCGTTCATTACAGTAGAGTTCTAAATGACCTGATAGGTCCCGCCGTTCATTACAGTAGAGTTCTAAATGACTTGATAGGTCCCCCGTTCATTACAGTAGAGTTCTAAATGACCTGATAGGTCCCGCTGTTCATTACAGTAGAGTTCTAAATGACCTGATAGGTCCCGCTGTTCATTACAGTAGAGTTCTAAATGACCTGATAGGTCCCGCTGTTCATTACAGTAGAGTTCTAAATGACCTGATAGGTCCTGCTATTCATTACAGTAGAGTTCTAAATGACCTGATAGGTCAGGCTGTTCATTACAGTAGAGTTCTAAATGACCTGATAGGTCCCGCTGTTCATTACAGTAGAGTTCTAAATGACCTGATAGGTCCCGCTGTTCATTACAGTAGAGTTCTAAATGACCTGATAGGTCCCGCCGTTCATTACAGTAGAGTTCTAAATGACCTGATAGGTCCCGCCGTTCATTACAGTAGAGTTCCAAATGACCTGATAGGGCCTGCTGTTCATTACAGTAGAGTTCTAAATGACCTGATAGGTCCTGCTGTTCATTACAGTAGAGTTCTAAATGACCTGATAGGTCCTGCTGTTCATTACAGTAGAGTTCTAAATGACCTGATAGGTCCTGCTGTTCATTACAGTAGAGTTCTAAATGACCTGATAGGTCCCGCTGTTCATTACAGTAGAGTTCTAAATGACCTGATAGGTCCCGCTGTTCATTACAGTAGAGTTCTAAATGACCTGATAGGTCCCGCCGTTCATTACAGTAGAGTTCTAAATGACCTGATAGGTCCCGCCGTTCATTACAGTAGAGTTCTAAATGACCTGATCGGTCCCGCTGTTCATTACAGTAGAGTTCTAAATGACCTGATAGGTCCTGCTGTTCATTACAGTAGAGTTCTAAATGACCTGATAGGTCCTGCTGTTCATTACAGTAGAGTTCTAAATGACCTGATAGGTCAGGCTGTTCATTACAGTAGAGTTCTAAATGACCTGATAGGTCCGGCTGTTCATTACAGTAGAGTTCTAAATGACCTGATAGGTCCCGCCGTTCATTACAGTAGAGTTCTAAATGACCTAATAGGTCCCGCCGTTCATTACAGTAGAGTTCTAAATGACCTGATAGGTCCCGCCGTTCATTACAGTAGAGTTCTAAATGACCTGATAGGTCCCGCCGTTCATTACAGTAGAGTTCTAAATGACCTGATAGGTCCTGCTGTTCATTACAGTAGAGTTCTAAATGACCTGATAGGTCCTGCTGTTCATTACAGTAGAGTTCTAAATGACCTGATAGGTCAGGCTGTTCATTACAGTAGAGTTCTAAATGACCTGATAGGTCCCGCTGTTCATTACAGTAGAGTTCTAAATGACCTGATAGGTCCTGCTATTCATTACAGTAGAGTTCTAAATGACCTGATAGGTCAGGCTGTTCATTACAGTAGAGTTCTAAATGACCTGATAGGTCCCGCTGTTCATTACAGTAGAGTTCTAAATGACCTGATAGGTCCCGCCGTTCATTACAGTAGAGTTCTAAATGACCTGATAGGTCCCGCCGTTCATTACAGTAGAGTTCTAAATGACTTGATAGGTCCCCCGTTCATTACAGTAGAGTTCTAAATGACTTGATAGGTCCCGCTGTTCATTACAGTAGAGTTCTAAATGACCTGATAGGTCCCGCTGTTCATTACAGTAGAGTTCTAAATGACCTGATAGGTCCCGCTGTTCATTACAGTAGAGTTCTAAATGACCTGATAGGTCCTGCTATTCATTACAGTAGAGTTCTAAATGACCTGATAGGTCAGGCTGTTCTTTACAGTAGAGTTCTAAATGACCTGATAGGTCCCGCTGTTCATTACAGTAGAGTTCTAAATGACCTGATAGGTCCCGCTGTTCATTACAGTAGAGTTCTAAATGACCTGATAGGTCCCGCCGTTCATTACAGTAGAGTTCTAAATGACCTGATAGGTCCCGCCGTTCATTACAGTAGAGTTCCAAATGACCTGATAGGTCCTGCTGTTCATTACAGTAGAGTTCTAAATGACCTGATAGGTCCTGCTGTTCATTACAGTAGAGTTCTAAATGACCTGATAGGTCCTGCTGTTCATTACAGTAGAGTTCTAAATGACCTGATAGGTCCTGCTGTTCATTACAGTAGAGTTCTAAATGACCTGATAGGTCCCGCTGTTCATTACAGTAGAGTTCTAAATGACCTGATAGGTCCCGCTGTTCATTACAGTAGAGTTCTAAATGACCTGATAGGTCCCGCCGTTCATTACAGTAGAGTTCTAAATGACCTGATAGGTCCCGCCATTCATTACAGTAGAGTTCTAAATGACCTGATCGGTCCCGCCGTTCATTACAGTAGAGTTCTAAATGACCTGATCGGTCCCGCTGTTCATTACAGTAGAGTTCTAAATGACCTGATAGGTCCTGCTGTTCATTACAGTAGAGTTCTAAATGACCTGATAGGTCCTGCTGTTCATTACAGTAGAGTTCTAAATGACCTGATAGGTCAGGCTGTTCATTACAGTAGAGTTCTAAATGACCTGATAGGTCCGGCTGTTCATTACAGTAGAGTTCTAAATGACCTGATAGGTCCCGCCGTTCATTACAGTAGAGTTCTAAATGACCTAATAGGTCCCGCCGTTCATTACAGTAGAGTTCTAAATGACCTGATAGGTCCCGCCGTTCATTACAGTAGAGTTCTAAATGACCTGATAGGTCCCGCCGTTCATTACAGTAGAGTTCTAAATGACCTGATAGGTCCTGCTGTTCATTACAGTAGAGTTCTAAATGACCTGATAGGTCCCGCTGTTCATTACAGTAGAGTTCTAAATGACCTGATAGGTCCCGCTGTTCATTACGGTAGAGTTCTAAATGACCTGATAGGTCCCGCTGTTCATTACAGTAGAGTTCTAAATGACCTGATAGGTCCCGCCGTTCATTACAGTAGAGTTCTAAATGACCTGATAGGTCAGGCTGTTCATTACAGTAGAGTTCTAAATGACCTGATAGGTCCCGCTGTTCATTACAGTAGAGTTCTAAATGACCTGATAGGTCCCGATGTTCATTACAGTAGAGTTCTAAATGACCTGATAGGTCCCGCTGTTCATTACAGTAGAGTTCTAAATGACCTGATAGGTCCCGCCGTTCATTACAGTAGAGTTCTAAATGACCTGATAGGTCCCGCCGTTCATTACAGTAGAGTTCTAAATGACCTGATCGGTCCCGCTGTTCATTACAGTAGAGTTCTAAATGACCTGATAGGTCCTGCTGTTCATTACAGTAGAGTTCTAAATGACCTGATAGGTCCTGCTGTTCATTACAGTAGAGTTCTCAATGACCTGATAGGTCAGGCTGTTCATTACAGTAGAGTTCTAAATGACCTGATAGGTCCGGCTGTTCATTACAGTAGAGTTCTAAATGACCTGATAGGTCCCGCCGTTCATTACAGTAGAGTTCTAAATGACCTAATAGGTCCCGCCGTTCATTACAGTAGAGTTCTAAATGACCTGATAGGTCCCGCCGTTCATTACAGTAGAGTTCTAAATGACCTGATAGGTCCCGCCGTTCATTACAGTAGAGTTCTAAATGACCTGATAGGTCCTGCTGTTCATTACAGTAGAGTTCTAAATGACCTGATAGGTCCTGCTGTTCATTACAGTAGAGTTCTAAATGACCTGATAGGTCCCGCTGTTCATTACGGTAGAGTTCTAAATGACCTGATAGGTCCCGCTGTTCATTACAGTAGAGTTCTAAATGACCTGATAGGTCCCGCCGTTCATTACAGTAGAGTTCTAAATGACCTGATAGGTCAGGCTGTTCATTACAGTAGAGTTCTAAATGACCTGATAGGTCCCGATGTTCATTACAGTAGAGTTCTAAATGACCTGATAGGTCCCGATGTTCATTACAGTAGAGTTCTAAATGACCTGATAGGTCCCGCTGTTCATTACAGTAGAGTTCTAAATGACCTGATAGGTCCCGCTGTTCATTACAGTAGAGTTCTAAATGACCTGATAGGTCCTGCTGTTCATTACAGTAGAGTTCTAAATGCCCTGATAGGTCCTGCTATTCATTACAGTAGAGTTCTAAATGACCTGATAGGTCAGGCTGTTCATTACAGTAGAGTTCTAAATGACCTGATAGGTCAGGCTGTTCATTACAGTAGAGTTCTAAATGACCTGATAGGTCCCGCTGTTCATTACAGTAGAGTTCTAAATGACCTGATAGGTCCCGCTGTTCATTACAGTAGAGTTCTAAATGACCTGATAGGTCCCGCTGTTCATTACAGTAGAGTTCTAAATGACCTGATAGGTCCCGCTGTTCATTACAGTAGAGTTCTAAATGACCTGATAGGTCCTGCTATTCATTACAGTAGAGTTCTAAATGACCTGATAGGTCAGGCTGTTCATTACAGTAGAGTTCTAAATGACCTGATAGGTCCCGCTGTTCATTACAGTAGAGTTCTAAATGACCTGATAGGTCCCGCTGTTCATTACAGTAGAGTTCTAAATGACCTGATAGAACTCTACTGTAATGAACGGCGGGACCTATCAGGTCATTTAGAACTCTACTGTAATGAACATCGGGACCTATCAGGTCATTTAGAACTCTACTGTAATGAACATCGGGACCTATCAGGTCATTTAGAACTCTACTGTAATGAACGGCGGGACCTAAATGACCTGATAGGTCCCGCCGTTCATTACAGTAGAGTTCTAAATGACCTGATAGGTCCCGCCGTTCATTACAGTAGAGTTCTAAATGACCTGATAGGTCCCGCCGTTCATTACAGTAGAGTTCTAAATGACCTGATAGGTCCCGCCGTTCATTACAGTAGAGTTCTAAATGACCTGATAGGTCCTGCTGTTCATTACAGTAGAGTTCTAAATGACCTGATAGGTCAGGCTGTTCATTACAGTAGAGTTCTAAATGACCTGATAGGTCCCGCTGTTCATTACAGTAGAGTTCTAAATGACCTGATAGGTCCCGCTGTTCATTACAGTAGAGTTCTAAATGACCTGATAGGTCCCGCTGTTCATTACAGTAGAGTTCTAAATGACCTGATAGGTCCTGCTGTTCATTACAGTAGAGTTCTAAATGACCTGATAGGTCCTGCTATTCATTACAGTAGAGTTCTAAATGACCTGATAGGTCAGGCTGTTCATTACAGTAGAGTTCTAAATGACCTGATAGGTCAGGCTGTTCATTACAGTAGAGTTCTAAATGACCTGATAGGTCCCGCTGTTCATTACAGTAGAGTTCTAAATGACCTGATAGGTCCCGCTGTTCATTACAGTAGAGTTCTAAATGACCTGATAGGTCCCGCTGTTCATTACAGTAGAGTTCTAAATGACCTGATAGGTCCCGCCGTTCATTACAGTAGAGTTCTAAATGACCTGATAGGTCCCGCTGTTCATTACAGTAGAGTTCTAAATGACCTGATAGGTCCCGCTGTTCATTACAGTAGAGTTCTAAATGACCTGATAGTTCCCGCTGTTCATTACGGTAGAGTTCTAAATGACCTGATAGGTCCCGCTGTTCATTACAGTAGAGTTCTAAATGACCTGATAGGTCCTGCTGTTCATTACAGTAGAGTTCTAAATGACCTGATAGGTCCTGCTGTTCATTACAGTAGAGTTCTAAATGACCTGATAGGTCCCGCCGTTCATTACAGTAGAGTTCTAAATGACCTGATAGGTCCCGCCGTTCATTACAGTAGAGTTCTAAATGACCTGATAGGTCCCGCCGTTCATTACAGTAGAGTTCTAAATGACCTGATAGGTCCCGCCGTTCATTACAGTAGAGTTCTAAATGACCTGATAGGTCCCGCCGTTCATTACAGTAGAGTTCTAAATGACCTGATAGGTCCCGCCGTTCATTACAGTAGAGTTCTAAATGACCTGATAGGTCCCGCCGTTTATTACAGTAGAGTTCTAAATGACCTGATAGGTCCCGCCGTTCATTACAGCAGAGTTCTAAATGACCTGATAGGTCCCGATGTTCATTACAGTAGAGTTCTAAATGACCTGATAGGTCCCGCCGTTCATTACAGTAGAGTTCTAAATGACCTGATAGGTCCTGCTGTTCATTACAGTAGAGTTCTAAATGACCTGATAGGTCCCGCTGTTCATTACAGTAGAGTTCTAAATGACCTGATAGGTCCTGCTGTTCATTACAGTAGAGTTCTAAATGACCTGATTGGTCCTGCTGTTCATTACAGTAGAGTTCTAAACGACCTGATAGGTCAGGCTGTTCATTACAGTAGAGTTCTAAATGACCTGATAGGTCCCGCTGTTCATTACAGTAGAGTTCTAAATGACCTGATAGGTCCCGCTGTTCATTACAGTAGAGTTCTAAATGACCTGATAGGTCCCGCTGTTCATTACAGTAGAGTTCTAAATGACCTGATAGGTCCCAATGTTCATTACAGTAGAGTTCTAAATGACCTGATAGGTCCCGATGTTCATTACAGTAGAGTTCTAAATGACCTGATAGGTCCCGCTGTTCATTACAGTAGAGTTCTAAATGACCTGATAGGTCCCGCTATTCATTACAGTAGAGTTCTAAATGACCTGATAGGTCCTGCTGTTCATTACAGTAGAGTTCTAAATGACCTGATAGGTCAGGCTGTTCATTACAGTAGAGTTCTAAATGACCTGATAGGTCCCGCTGTTCATTACAGTAGAGTTCTAAATGACCTGATAGGTCCCGCTGTTCATTACAGTAGAGTTCTAAATGACCTGATAGGTCCCGCTGTTCATTACAGTAGAGTTCTAAATGACCTGATAGGTCCCGCTGTTCATTACAGTAGAGTTCTAAATGACCTGATAGGTCCTGCTATTCATTACAGTAGAGTTCTAAATGACCTGATAGGTCAGGCTGTTCATTACAGTAGAGTTCTAAATGACCTGATAGGTTAGGCTGTTCATTACAGTAGAGTTCTAAATGACCTGATAGGTCCCGCTGTTCATTACAGTAGAGTTCTAAATGACCTGATAGGTCCCGCTGTTCATTACAGTAGAGTTCTAAATGACCTGATAGGTCCCGCCGTTCATTACAGTAGAGTTCTAAATGACCTGATAGGTCCCGCCGTTCATTACAGTAGAGTTCTAAATGACCTGATAGGTCCCGCTGTTCATTACAGTAGAGTTCTAAATGACCTGATAGGTCCTGCTATTCATTACAGTAGAGTTCTAAATGACCTGATAGGTCAGGCTGTTCATTACAGTAGAGTTCTAAATGACCTGATAGGTCAGGCTGTTCATTACAGTAGAGTTCTAAATGACCTGATAGGTCCCGCTGTTCATTACAGTAGAGTTCTAAATGACCTGATAGGTCACGCTGTTCATTACAGTAGAGTTCTAAATGACCTGATAGGTCCCGCCGTTCATTACAGTAGAGTTCTAAATGACCTGATAGGTCCCGCCGTTCATTACAGTAGAGTTCTAAATGACCTGATAGGTCCCGCCGTTCATTACAGTAGAGTTCTAAATGACCTGATAGGTCCCCCGTTCATTACAGTAGAGTTCTAAATGACCTGATAGGTCCCGCCGTTCATTACAGTAGAGTTCTAAATGACCTGATAGGTCCCGCTGTTCATTACAGTAGAGTTCTAAATGATCTGATAGGTCCCGCTGTTCATTACGGTAGAGTTCTAAATGACCTGATAGGTCCCGCTGTTCATTACGGTAGAGTTCTAAATGACCTGATAGGTCCCGCTGTTCATTACGGTAGAGTTCTAAATGACCTGATAGGTCCCGCTGTTCATTACGGTAGAGTTCTAAATGACCTGATAGGTCCCGCTGTTCATTACAGTAGAGTTCTAAATGACCTGATAGGTCCCGCTGTTCATTACAGTAGAGTTCTAAATGACCTGATAGGTCCTGCTGTTCATTACAGTAGAGTTCTAAATGACCTGATAGGTCCCGCCGTTCATTACAGTAGAGTTCTAAATGACCTAATAGGTCCCGCCGTTCATTACAGTAGAGTTCTAAATGACCTGATAGGTCAGGCTGTTCATTACAGTAGAGTTCTAAATGACCTGATAGGTCAGGCTGTTCATTACAGTAGAGTTCTAAATGACCTGATAGGTCCCGCTGTTCATTACAGTAGAGTTCTAAATGACCTGATAGGTCCCGCTGTTCATTACAGTAGAGTTCTAAATGATCTGATAGGTCCCGCCGTTCATTACAGTAGAGTTCTAAATGACCTTATAGGTCCCGCCGTTCATTACAGTAGAGTTCTAAATGACCTGATAGGTCCCGCCGTTCATTACAGTAGAGTTCTAAATGACCTGATAGGTCCCGCCGTTCATTACAGTAGAGTTCTAAATGACCTGATAGGTCCCCCGTTCATTACAGTAGAGTTCTAAATGACCTGATAGGTCCCGCTGTTCATTGCAGTAGAGTTCTAAATGACCTGATAGGTCCCGCTGTTCATTACAGTAGAGTTCTAAATGACCTGATAGGTCCCGCTGTTCATTACAGTAGAGTTCTAAATGACCTGATAGGTCCCGCCGTTCATTACGGTAGAGTTCTAAATGACCTGATAGGTCCCGCCGTTCATTACAGTAGAGTTCTAAATGACCTGATAGGTCCCGCTGTTCATTACGGTAGAGTTCTAAATGACCTGATAGGTCCCGCTGTTCATTACAGTAGAGTTCTAAATGACCTGATAGGTCCCGCTGTTCATTACAGTAGAGTTCTAAATGACCTGATAGGTCCTGCTGTTCATTACAGTAGAGTTCTAAATGACCTGATAGGTCCCGCCGTTCATTACAGTAGAGTTCTAAATGACCTAATAGGTCCCGCCGTTCATTACAGTAGAGTTCTAAATGACCTAATAGGTCCCGCTGTTCATTACAGTAGAGTTCTAAATGACCTGATAGGTCCCGCCGTTCATTACAGTAGAGTTCTAAATGACCTGATAGGTCAGGCTGTTCATTACAGTAGAGTTCTAAATGACCTGATAGGTCCTGCCGTTCATTACAGTAGAGTTCTAAATGACCTGATAGGTCCCGCCGTTCATTACAGTAGAGTTCTAAATGACCTGGTAGGTCCCGCCGTTCATTACAGTAGAGTTCTAAATGACCTGATAGGTCCCGCCGTTCATTACAGTAGAGTTCTAAATGACCTGATAGGTCCCGCCGTTCATTACAGTAGAGTTCTAAATGACCTGATAGGTCCCGCCGTTCATTACAGTAGAGTTCTAAATGACCTGATAGGTCCCGCCGTTCATTACAGTAGAGTTCTAAATGACCTGATAGGTCCCGCCGTTCATTACAGTAGAGTTCTAAATGACCTGATAGGTCCCGCCGTTTATTACAGTAGAGTTCTAAATGACCTGATAGGTCCCGCCGTTCATTACAGTAGAGTTCTAAATGACCTGATAGGTCCCGCCGTTCATTACAGTAGAGTTCTAAATGACCTGATAGGTCCTGCTGTTCATTACAGTAGAGTTCTAAATGACCTGATAGGTCCTGCTGTTCATTACAGTAGAGTTCTAAATGACCTGATAGGTCCCGCTGTTCATTACAGTAGAGTTCTAAATGACCTGATAGGTCCCGCTGTTCATTACAGTAGAGTTCTAAATGACCTGATAGGTCCCGCTGTTCATTACAGTAGAGTTCTAAATGACCTGATAGGTCCCGCTGTTCATTACAGTAGAGTTCTAAATGACCTGATAGGTCCCGCCGTTCATTACAGTAGAGTTCTAAATGACCTGATAGGTCCCGCCGTTCATTACAGTAGAGTTCTAAATGACCTGATAGGTCCCGCCGTTCATTACAGTAGAGTTCTAAATGACCTGATAGGTCCCGCCGTTTATTACAGTAGAGTTCTAAATGACCTGATAGGTCCCGCCGTTCATTACAGTAGAGTTCTAAATGACCTGATAGGTCCCGCCGTTCATTACAGTAGAGTTCTAAATGACCTGATAGGTCCTGCCGTTCATTACAGTAGAGTTCTAAATGACCTGATAGGTCCTGCTGTTCATTACAGTAGAGTTCTAAATGACCTGATAGGTCCTGCTGTTCATTACAGTAGAGTTCTAAATGACCTGATAGGTCCCGCTGTTCATTACAGTAGAGTTCTAAATGACCTGATAGGTCCCGCTGTTCATTACAGTAGAGTTCTAAATGACCTGATAGGTCCCGCTGTTCATTACAGTAGAGTTCTAAATGACCTGATAGGTCCCGCTGTTCATTACAGTAGAGTTCTAAATGACCTGATAGGTCTCGCTGTTCATTACAGTAGAGTTCTAAATGACCTGATAGGTCCCGCTGTTCATTACAGTAGAGTTCTAAATGACCTGATAGGTCCCGCTGTTCATTACAGTAGAGTTCTAAATGACCTGATAGGTCCCGCTGTTCATTACAGTAGAGTTCTAAATGACCTGATAGGTCCCGCTGTTCATTACAGTAGAGTTCTAAATGACCTGATAGGTCCCGCTGTTCATTACAGTAGAGTTCTAAATGACCTGATAGGTCCCGCTGTTCATTACAGTAGAGTTCTAAATGACCTGATAGGTCCCGCTGTTCATTACAGTAGAGTTCTAAATGACCTGATAGGTCCCGCTGTTCATTACAGTAGAGTTCTAAATGACCTGATAGGTCCCGCCGTTCATTACAGTAGAGTTCTAAATGACCTGATAGGTCCCGCCGTTCATTACAGTAGAGTTCTAAATGACCTGATAGGTCCCGCCGTTCATTACAGTAGAGTTCTAAATGACCTGATAGGTCCCGCCGTTCATTACATTAGAGTTCCAAATGACCTGATAGGTCCCGCCGTTCATTACAGTAGAGTTCCAAATGACCTGATAGGTCCCGCCGTTCATTACAGTAGAGTTCTAAATGACCTGATAGGTCCCGATGTTCATTACAGTAGAGTTCTAAATGACCTGATAGGTCCCGCTGTTCATTACAGTAGAGTTCTAAATGACCTGATAGGTCCCGCTGTTCATTACAGTAGAGTTCTAAATGACCTGATAGGTCCCCCGTTCATTACAGTAGAGTTCTAAATGACCTGATAGGTCCCGCTGTTCATTACAGTAGAGTTCTAAATGACCTGATAGGTCCTGCTATTCATTACAGTAGAGTTCTAAATGACCTGATAGGTCAGGCTGTTCATTACAGTAGAGTTCTAAATGACCTGATAGGTCCCGCCGTTCATTACAGTAGAGTTCTAAATGACCTGATAGGTCCCCCGTTCATTACAGTAGAGTTCCAAATGACCTGATAGGTCCCGCTGTTCATTACAGTAGAGTTCTAAATGACCTGATAGGTCCCGCTGTTCATTACAGTAGAGTTCTAAATGACCTGATAGGTCCCGCTGTTCATTACAGTAGAGTTCTAAATGACCTGATAGGTCCCGCCGTTCATTACGGTAGAGTTCTAAATGACCTGATAGGTCCCGCCGTTCATTACGGTAGAGTTCTAAATGACCTGATAGGTCCCGCTGTTCATTACGGTAGAGTTCTAAATGACCTGATAGGTCCCGCTGTTCATTACGGTAGAGTTCTAAATGACCTGATAGGTCCCGCCGTTCATTACAGTAGAGTTCTAAATGACCTGATAGGTCCTGCTGTTCATTACAGTAGAGTTCTAAATGACCTGATAGGTCCTGCTGTTCATTACAGTAGAGTTCTAAATGACCTGATAGGTCCTGCTGTTCATTACAGTAGAGTTCTAAATGACCTGATAGGTCCCGCTGTTCATTACAGTAGAGTTCTAAATGACCTGATAGGTCCCGCTGTTCATTACAGTAGAGTTCTAAATGACCTGATAGGTCCCGCTGTTCATTACAGTAGAGTTCTAAATGACCTGATAGGTCCCGCTGTTCATTACAGTAGAGTTCTAAATGACCTGATAGGTCCCGCTGTTCATTACAGTAGAGTTCTAAATGACCTGATAGGTCCCGCTGTTCATTACAGTAGAGTTCTAAATGACCTGATAGGTCCCGCTGTTCATTACAGTAGAGTTCTAAATGACCTGATAGGTCCCGCTGTTCATTACAGTAGAGTTCTAAATGACCTGATAGGTCCCGCTGTTCATTACAGTAGAGTTCTAAATGACCTGATAGGTCCCGCTGTTCATTACAGTAGAGTTCTAAATGACCTGATAGGTCCCGCTGTTCATTACAGTAGAGTTCTAAATGACCTGATAGGTCCCGCTGTTCATTACGGTAGAGTTCTAAATGACCTGATAGGTCCCGCCGTTCATTACAGTAGAGTTCTAAATGACCTGATAGGTCCCGCTGTTCATTACGGTAGAGTTCTAAATGACCTGATAGGTCCCGCTGTTCATTACAGTAGATTTCTAAATGACCTGATAGGTCCCGCTGTTCATTACAGTAGAGTTCTAAATGACCTGATAGGTCCTGCTGTTCATTACAGTAGAGTTCTAAATGACCTGATAGGTCAGGCTGTTCATTACAGTAGAGTTCTAAATGACCTGATACGTCCGGCCGTTCATTACAGTAGAGTTCTAAATGACCTGATAGGTCCCGCCGTTCATTACAGTAGAGTTCTAAATGACCTGATAGGTCCCGCCGTTCATTACAGTAGAGTTCTAAATGACCTGATAGAACTCTACTGTAATGAACATCGGGACCTATCAGGTCATTTAGAACTCTACTGTAATGAACGGCGGGACCTATCAGGTCATTTAGAACTCTACTGTAATGAACGGCGGGACCTAAATGACCTGATAGGTCCCGCCGTTCATTACAGTAGAGTTCTAAATGACCTGATAGGTCCCGCCGTTCATTACAGTAGAGTTCTAAATGACCTGATAGGTCCCGCCGTTCATTACAGTAGAGTTCTAAATGACCTGATAGGTCCCGCCGTTCATTACAGTAGAGTTCTAAATGACCTGATAGAACTCTACTGTAATGAACGGCGGGACCTATCAGGTCATTTAGAACTCTACTGTAATGAACAGCGGGACCTATCAGGTCATTTAGAACTCTACTGTAATGAACAGCGGGACCTATCAGGTCATTTAGAACTCTACTGTAATGAACATCGGGACCTATCAGGTCATTTAGAACTCTACTGTAATGAACATCGGGACCTATCAGGTCATTTAGAACTCTACTGTAATGAACATCGGGACCTATCAGGTCATTTAGAACTCTACTGTAATGAACGGCGGGACCTATCAGGTCATTTAGAACTCTACTGTAATGAACGGCGGGACCTATCAGGTCATTTAGAACTCTACTGTAATGAACGGCGGGACCTATCAGGTCATTTAGAACTCTACTGTAATGAACGGCGGGACCTAAATGACCTGATAGGTCCCGCCGTTCATTACAGTAGAGTTCTAAATGACCTGATAGGTCCCGCCGTTCATTACAGCAGAGTTCTAAATGACCTGATAGGTCCCGCCGTTCATTACAGTAGAGTTCTAAATGACCTGATAGGTCCTGCTGTTCATTACAGTAGAGTTCTAAATGACCTGAAAGGTCCCGCCGTTCATTACATTAGAGTTCTAAATGACCTGATAGGTCCTGCTGTTCATTACAGTAGAGTTCTAAATGACCTGA
The DNA here is from genome assembly GCF_029448725.1 of Salvelinus fontinalis. Classification (NCBI taxonomy): domain Eukaryota; kingdom Metazoa; phylum Chordata; class Actinopteri; order Salmoniformes; family Salmonidae; genus Salvelinus; species Salvelinus fontinalis. Next base: position 4,435,888 of record NC_074685.1, on the reverse strand, counting down.
AAGGTCCCGCCGTTCATTACATTAGAGTTCTAAATGACCTGATAGGTCCCGCTGTTCATTACAGTAGAGTTCTAAATGACCTGATAGGTCCCGATGTTCATTACAGTAGAGTTCTAAATGACCTGATAGGTCCCGCTGTTCATTACAGTAGAGTTCTAAATGACCTGATAGGTCCTGCTGTTCATTACAGTAGAGTTCTAAATGACCTGATAGGTCCTGCTATTCATTACAGTAGAGTTCTAAATGACCTGATAGGTCAGGCTGTTCATTACAGTAGAGTTCTAAATGACCTGATAGGTCAGGCTGTTCATTACAGTAGAGTTCTAAATGACCTGATAGGTCCCGCTGTTCATTACAGTAGAGTTCTAAATGACCTGATAGGTCCCGCTGTTCATTACAGTAGAGTTCTAAATGACCTGATAGGTCCCGCCGTTCATTACAGTAGAGTTCTAAATGACCTGATAGGTCCTGCCGTTCATTACAGTAGAGTTCTAAATGACCTGATAGGTCCTGCTGTTCACTACAGTAGAGTTCTAAATGACCTGATAGGTCAGGCTGTTCATTACAGTAGAGTTCTAAATGACCTGATAGGTCCTGCTATTCATTACAGTAGAGTTCTAAATGACCTGATAGGTCAGGCTGTTCATTACAGTAGAGTTCTAAATGACCTGATAGGTCAGGCTGTTCATTACAGTAGAGTTCTAAATGACCTGATAGGTCCCGCTGTTCATTACAGTAGAGTTCTAAATGACCTGATAGGTCCCGCTGTTCATTACAGTAGAGTTCCAAATGACCTGATAGGTCCCGCCGTTCATTACAGTAGAGTTCTAAATGACCTGATAGGTCCCGCCGTTCATTACAGTAGAGTTCTAAATGACCTGATAGGTCCCCCGTTCATTACAGTAGAGTTCTAAATGACCTGATAGGTCCCGCTGTTCATTACAGTAGAGTTCTAAATGACCTGATAGGTCCCGCTGTTCATTACAGTAGAGTTCTAAATGACCTGATAGGTCCCGCTGTTCATTACAGTAGAGTTCTCAATGACCTGATAGGTCCTGCTATTCATTACAGTAGAGTTCTAAATGACCTGATAGGTCAGGCTGTTCATTACAGTAGAGTTCTAAATGACCTGATAGGTCAGGCTGTTCATTACAGTAGAGTTCTAAATGACCTGATAGGTCCCGCTGTTCATTACAGTAGAGTTCTAAATGACCTGATAGGTCCCGCAGTTCATTACAGTAGAGTTCTAAATGACCTGATAGGTCCCGCCGTTCATTACAGTAGAGTTCTAAATGACCTGATAGGTCCCCCGTTCATTACAGTAGAGTTCTAAATGACCTGATAGGTCCCGCTGTTCATTACAGTAGAGTTCTAAATGACCTGATAGGTCCCGCTGTTCATTACAGTAGAGTTCTAAATGACCTGATAGGTCCCGCTGTTCATTACAGTAGAGTTCTAAATGACCTGATAGGTCCTGCTATTCATTACAGTAGAGTTCTAAATGACCTGATAGGTCAGGCTGTTCATTACAGTAGAGTTCTAAATGACCTGATAGGTCAGGCTTTTCATTACAGTAGAGTTCTAAATGACCTGATAGGTCCCGCTGTTCATTACAGTAGAGTTCTAAATGACCTGATAGGTCCCGCTGTTCATTACAGTAGAGTTCTAAATGACCTGATAGGTCCCGCCGTTCATTACAGTAGAGTTCTAAATGACCTGATAGGTCCCGATGTTCATTACAGTAGAGTTCTAAATGACCTGATAGGTCCCGCCGTTCATTACAGTAGAGTTCTAAATGACCTGATAGGTCCTGCTGTTCATTACAGTAGAGTTCTAAATGACCTGATAGGTCCCGCCGTTCAATACAGTAGAGTTCTAAATGACCTGATAGGTCCTGCCGTTCATTACAGTAGAGTTCTAAATGACCTGATAGGTCCTGCTGTTCATTACAGTAGAGTTCTAAATGACCTGATAGGTCCCGCCGTTCATTACATTAGAGTTCTAAATGACCTGATAGGTCCCGCTGTTCATTACAGTAGAGTTCTAAATGACCGGATTGGTCCCGATGTTCATTACAGTAGAGTTCTAAATGACCTGATAGGTCCCGATGTTCATTACAGTAGAGTTCTAAATGACCTGATAGGTCCCGATGTTCATTACAGTAGAGTTCTAAATGACCTGATAGGTCCCGCTGTTCATTACAGTAGAGTTCTAAATGACCTGATAGGTCCCGCTGTTCATTACAGTAGAGTTCTAAATGACCTGATAGGTCCTGCTGTTCATTACAGTAGAGTTCTAAATGACCTGATAGGTCAGGCTGTTCATTACAGTAGAGTTCTAAATGACCTGATAGGTCCCGCTGTTCATTACAGTAGAGTTCTAAATGACCTGATAGGTCCCGATGTTCATTACAGTAGAGTTCTAAATGACCTGATAGGTCCCGCTGTTCATTACAGTAGAGTTCTAAATGACCTGATAGGTCCCGCTGTTCATTACAGTAGAGTTCTAAATGACCTGATAGGTCCTGCTGTTCATTACAGTAGAGTTCTAAATGACCTGATAGGTCCTGCTATTCATTACAGTAGAGTTCTAAATGACCTGATAGGTCAGGCTGTTCATTACAGTAGAGTTCTAAATGACCTGATAGGTCCCGCTGTTCATTACAGTAGAGTTCTAAATGACCTGATAGGTCCCGCTGTTCATTACAGTAGAGTTCTAAATGACCTGATAGGTCCCGCTGTTCATTACAGTAGAGTTCTAAATGACCTGATAGGTCCCGCTGTTCATTACAGTAGAGTTCTAAATGACCTGATAGGTCCCGCTGTTCATTACAGTAGAGTTCTAAATGACCTGATAGGTCCCGCCGTTCATTACAGTAGAGTTCTAAATGACCTGATAGGTCCCGCCGTTCATTACAGTAGAGTTCTAAATGACCTGATAGGTCCCCCGTTCATTACAGTAGAGTTCTAAATGACCTGATAGGTCCCGCTGTTCATTACAGTAGAGTTCTAAATGACCTGATAGGTCCCGCTGTTCATTACAGTAGAGTTCTAAATGACCTGATAGGTCCCGCTGTTCATTACAGTAGAGTTCTAAATGACCTGATAGGTCCCGCCGTTCATTACAGTAGAGTTCTAAATGACCTGATAGGTCCCGCTGTTCATTACGGTAGAGTTCTAAATGACCTGATAGGTCCCGCTGTTCATTACAGTAGAGTTCTAAATGACCTGATAGAACTCTACTGTAATGAACGGCGGGACCTAAATGACCTGATAGGTCAGGCTGTTCATTACAGTAGAGTTCTAAATGACCTGATAGGTCCCGCTGTTCATTACAGTAGAGTTCTAAATGACCTGATAGGTCCCGATGTTCATTACAGTAGAGTTCTAAATGACCTGATAGGTCCCGCTGTTCATTACAGTAGAGTTCTAAATGACCTGATAGGTCCCGCTGTTCATTACAGTAGAGTTCTAAATGACCTGATAGGTCCTGCTGTTCATTACAGTAGAGTTCTAAATGCCCTGATAGGTCCTGCTATTCATTACAGTAGAGTTCTAAATGACCTGATAGGTCAGGCTGTTCATTACAGTAGAGTTCTAAATGACCTGATAGGTCAGGCTGTTCATTACAGTAGAGTTCTAAATGACCTGATAGGTCCCGCTGTTCATTACAGTAGAGTTCTAAATGACCTGATAGGTCCCGCTGTTCATTACAGTAGAGTTCTAAATGACCTGATAGGTCCCGCTGTTCATTACAGTAGAGTTCTAAATGACCTGATAGGTCCCGCCGTTCATTACAGTAGAGTTCTAAATGACCTGATAGGTCCTGCCGTTCATTACAGTAGAGTTCTAAATGACCTGATAGGTCCTGCTGTTCATTACAGTAGAGTTCTAAATGACCTGATAGGTCAGGCTGTTCATTACAGTAGAGTTCTAAATGACCTGATAGGTCCCGCTGTTCATTACAGTAGAGTTCTAAATGACCTGATAGGTCCCGATGTTCATTACAGTAGAGTTCTAAATGACCTGATAGGTCCCGCTGTTCATTACAGTAGAGTTCTAAATGACCTGATAGGTCCCGCTGTTCATTACAGTAGAGTTCTAAATGACCTGATAGGTCCTGCTGTTCATTACAGTAGAGTTCTAAATGACCTGATAGGTCCTGCTATTCATTACAGTAGAGTTGTAAATGACCTGATAGGTCAGGCTGTTCATTACAGTAGAGTTCTAAATGACCTGATAGGTCAGGCTGTTCATTACAGTAGAGTTCTAAATGACCTGATAGGTCCCGCTGTTCATTACAGTAGAGTTCTAAATGACCTGATAGGTCCCGCTGTTCATTACAGTAGAGTTCTAAATGACCTGATAGGTCCCGCTGTTCATTACAGTAGAGTTCTAAATGACCTGATAGGTCCCGCTGTTCATTACAGTAGAGTTCTAAATGACCTGATAGGTCCTGCTGCTCATTACAGTAGAGTTCTAAATGACCTGATAGGTCCTGGTGTTCATTACAGCAGAGTTCTAAATGACCTGATAGGTCCTGGTGTTCATTACAGTAGAGTTCTAAATGACCTGATAGGTCCCGCTGTTCATTACAGTAGAGTTCTAAATGACCTGATAGGTCCTGCTGTTCATTACAGTAGAGTTCTAAATGACCTGATAGGTCCCGCTGTTCATTACAGTAGAGTTCTAAATGACCTGATAGGTCCCGCCGTTCATTACAGTAGAGTTCTAAATGACCTGATAGGTCCCGCTGTTCATTACAGTAGAGTTCTAAATGACCTGATAGGTCCCGCTGTTCATTACAGTAGAGTTCTAAATGACCTGATAGGTCCTGCTGTTCAAAACAGAGTTCTAAATGACCTGATAGGTCCTGCCGTTCATTACAGTAGAGTTCTAAATGACCTGATAGGTCCTGCCGTTCATTACAGTAGAGTTCTAAATGACCTGATAAGTCCCGCTGTTCATTACAGTAGAGTTCTAAATGACCTGATAGGTCCCGCTGTTCATTACAGTAGAGTTCTAAATGACCTGATAGGTCCTGCTGTTCATTACAGTAGAGTTCTAAATGACCTGATAGGTCCCGCTGTTCATTACAGTAGAGTTCTAAATGACCTGATAGGTCCCGCTGTTCATTACAGTAGAGTTCTAAATGACCTGATAGGTCCCGCCGTTCATTACAGTAGAGTTCTAAATGACCTGATAGGTCCCGCCGTTCATTACAGTAGAGTTCTAAATGACCTGATAGGTCCCGCCGTTCATTACAGTAGAGTTCTAAATGACCTGATAGGTCCCGCCGTTCATTACAGTAGAGTTCTAAATGACCTGATAGGTCCCGCCGTTCATTACAGTAGAGTTCTAAATGACCTGATAGGTCCCGCCGTTCATTACAGTAGAGTTCTAAATGACCTGATAGGTCCCGCCGTTCATTACAGTAGAGTTCTAAATGACCTGATAGGTCCCGCTGTTCATTACAGTAGAGTTCTAAATGACCTGATAGGTCCTGCTGTTCATTACAGTAGAGTTCTAAATGACCTGATAGGTCCCGCTGTTCATTACAGTAGAGTTCTAAATGACCTGATAGGTCCTGCTGTTCATTACAGTAGAGTTCTAAATGACCTGATAGGTCCTGCTGTTCATTACAGTAGAGTTCTAAATGACCTGATAGGTCCCGCCGTTCATTACAGTAGAGTTCTAAATGACCTGATAGGTCCCGCCGTTCATTACAGTAGAGTTCTAAATGACCTGATAGGTCCCGCCGTTCATTACAGTAGAGTTCTAAATGACCTGATAGGTCCCGCCGTTCATTACAGTAGAGTTCTAAATGACCTGATAGGTCCCGCCGTTCATTACAGTAGAGTTCTAAATGACCTGATAGGTCCCGCCGTTCATTACAGTAGAGTTCTAAATGACCTGATAGGTCCCGCTGTTCATTACAGTAGAGTTCTAAATTACCTGATAGGTCCTGCTGTTCATTACAGTAGAGTTCTAAATGACCTGATAGGTCCTGCTGTTCATTACAGTAGAGTTCTAAATGACCTGATAGGTCCCGCCGTTCATTACAGTAGAGTACTAAATGACCTGATAGGTCCCGCCATTCATTACAGTAGAGTTCTAAATGACCTGATAGGTCTTGCCGTTCATTACAGTAGAGTTCTAAATGACCTGATAGGTCTTGCCGTTCATTACAATAGAGTTCTAAATGACCTGATAGGTCCCGCCGTTCATTACAGTAGAGTTCTAAATGACCTGATAGGTCCCGCCGATCATTACAGTAGAGTTCTAAATGACCTGATAGGTCCTGCCGTTCATTACAGTAGAGTTCTAAATGACCTGATAGGTCCCGCTGTTCATTACAGTAGAGTTCTAAATGACCTGATAGGTCCCGCCGTTCATTACAGTAGAGTTCTAAATGACCTGATAGGTCCTGCCGTTCATTACAGTAGAGTTCTAAATGACCTGATAGGTCCCCCGTTCATTACAGTAGAGTTCTAAATGACCTGATAGGTCCCGCTGTTCATTACAGTAGAGTTCTAAATGACCTGATAGGTCCCGCTGTTCATTACAGTAGAGTTCTAAATGACCTGATAGGTCCTGCTGTTCATTACAGTAGAGTTCTAAATGACCTGATAGGTCCCGCTGTTCATTACAGTAGAGTTCTAAATGACCTGATAGGTCCCGCTGTTCATTACAGTAGAGTTCTAAATGAACTGATAGGTCCCGCTGTTCATTACAGTAGAGTTCTAAATGACCTGATAGGTCCCGCTGTTCATTACAGTAGAGTTCTAAATGACCTGATAGGTCCCGCCGTTCATTACAGTAGAGTTCTAAATGACCTGATAGGTCCCGCTGTTCATTACAGTAGAGTTCTAAATGACCTGATAGGTCCTGCTGTTCATTACAGTAGAGTTCTAAATGACCTGATAGGTCCTGCTGTTCAAAACAGAGTTCTAAATGACCTGATAGGTCCTGCCGTTCATTACAGTAGAGTTCTAAATGACCTGATAGGTCCTGCCGTTCATTACAGTAGAGTTCTAAATGACCTGATAAGTCCCGCTGTTCATTACAGTAGAGTTCTAAATGACCTGATAGGTCCCGCTGTTCATTACAGTAGAGTTCTAAATGACCTGATAGGTCCCGCTGTTCATTACAGTAGAGTTCTAAATGACCTGATAGGTCCTGCTGTTCATTACAGTAGAGTTCTAAATGACCTGATAGGTCCCGCTGTTCATTACAGTAGAGTTCTAAATGACCTGATAGGTCCCGCCGTTCATTACAGTAGAGTTCTAAATGACCTGATAGGTCCCGCCGTTCATTACAGTAGAGTTCTAAATGACCTGATAGGTCCCGCCGTTCATTACAGTAGAGTTCTAAATGACCTGATAGGTCCCGCCGTTCATTACAGTAGAGTTCTAAATGACCTGATAGGTCCCGCCGTTCATTACAGTAGAGTTCTAAATGACCTGATAGGTCCCGCCGTTCATTACAGTAGAGTTCTAAATGACCTGATAGGTCCCGCTGTTCATTACAGTAGAGTTCTAAATGACCTGATAGGTCCTGCTGTTCATTACAGTAGAGTTCTAAATGACCTGATAGGTCCTGCTGTTCATTACAGTAGAGTTCTAAATGACCTGATAGGTCCCGCCGTTCATTACAGTAGAGTTCTAAATGACCTGATAGGTCCCGCCGTTCATTACAGTAGAGTTCTAAATGACCTGATAGGTCTTGCCGTTCATTACAGTAGAGTTCTAAATGACCTGATAGGTCTTGCCGTTCATTACAGTAGAGTTCTAAATGACCTGATAGGTCCTGCCGTTCATTACAGTAGAGTTCTAAATGACCTGATAGGTCCCGCCGTTCATTACAGTAGAGTTCTAAATGACCTGATAGGTCCCGCCGTTCATTACAGTAGAGTTCTAAATGACCTGATAGGTCCCGCCGTTCATTACAGTAGAGTTCTAAATGACCTGATAGGTCCCGCCGTTCATTACAGTAGAGTTCTAAATGACCTGATAGGTCCCGCTGTTCATTACAGTAGAGTTCTAAATGACCTGATAGGTCCCGCTGTTCATTACAGTAGAGTTCTAAATTACCTGATAGGTCCTGCTGTTCATTACAGTAGAGTTCTAAATGACCTGATAGGTCCTGCTGTTCATTACAGTAGAGTTCTAAATGACCTGATAGGTCCTGCCGTTCATTACAGTAGAGTACTAAATGACCTGATAGGTCCCGCCATTCATTACAGTAGAGTTCTAAATGACCTGATTGGTCTTGCCGTTCATTACAGTAGAGTTCTAAATGACCTGATAGGTCTTGCCGTTCATTACAATTGAGTTCTAAATGACCTGATAGGTCCCGCCGTTCATTACAGTAGAGTTCTAAATGACCTGATAGGTCCCGCCGATCATTACAGTAGAGTTCTAAATGACCTGATAGGTCCTGCCGTTCATTACAGTAGAGTTCTAAATGACCTGATAGGTCCCGCTGTTCATTACAGTAGAGTTCTAAATGACCTGATAGGTCCCGCCGTTCATTACAGTAGAGTTCTAAATGACCTGATAGGTCCTGCCGTTCATTACAGTAGAGTTCTAAATGACCTGATAGGTCCCCCGTTCATTACAGTAGAGTTCTAAATGACCTGATAGGTCCCGCTGTTCATTACAGTAGAGTTCTAAATGACCTGATAGGTCCTGCTGTTCATTACAGTAGAGTTCTAAATGACCTGATAGGTCCTGCTGTTCATTACAGTAGAGTTCTAAATGACCTGATAGGTCCTGCTGTTCATTACAGTAGAGTTCTAAATGACCTGATAGGTCCCGCCGTTCATTACAGTAGAGTTCTAAATGACCTGATAGGTCCCGCCGTTCATTACAGTAGAGTTCTAAATGACCTGATAGGTCCCGCCGTTCATTACAGTAGAGTTCTAAATGACCTGATAGGTCCCGCCGTTCATTACAGTAGAGTTCTAAATGACCTGATAGGTCCCGCCGTTCATTACAGTAGAGTTCTAAATGACCTGATAGGTCCCGCCGTTCATTACAGTAGAGTTCTAAATGACCTGATAGGTCCCGCTGTTCATTACAGTAGAGTTCTAAATTACCTGATAGGTCCTGCTGTTCATTACAGTAGAGTTCTAAATGACCTGATAGGTCCTGCTGTTCATTACAGTAGAGTTCTAAATGACCTGATAGGTCCCGCCGTTCATTACAGTAGAGTACTAAATGACCTGATAGGTCCCGCCATTCATTACAGTAGAGTTCTAAATGACCTGATAGGTCTTGCCGTTCATTACAGTAGAGTTCTAAATGACCTGATAGGTCTTGCCGTTCATTACAATAGAGTTCTAAATGACCTGATAGGTCCCGCCGTTCATTACAGTAGAGTTCTAAATGACCTGATAGGTCCCGCCGATCATTACAGTAGAGTTCTAAATGACCTGATAGGTCCTGCCGTTCATTACAGTAGAGTTCTAAATGACCTGATAGGTCCCGCTGTTCATTACAGTAGAGTTCTAAATGACCTGATAGGTCCCGCCGTTCATTACAGTAGAGTTCTAAATGACCTGATAGGTCCTGCCGTTCATTACAGTAGAGTTCTAAATGACCTGATAGGTCCCCCGTTCATTACAGTAGAGTTCTAAATGACCTGATAGGTCCCGCTGTTCATTACAGTAGAGTTCTAAATGACCTGATAGGTCCCGCTGTTCATTACAGTAGAGTTCTAAATGACCTGATAGGTCCTGCTGTTCATTACAGTAGAGTTCTAAATGACCTGATAGGTCCCGCTGTTCATTACAGTAGAGTTCTAAATGACCTGATAGGTCCCGCTGTTCATTACAGTAGAGTTCTAAATGAACTGATAGGTCCCGCTGTTCATTACAGTAGAGTTCTAAATGACCTGATAGGTCCCGCTGTTCATTACAGTAGAGTTCTAAATGACCTGATAGGTCCCGCCGTTCATTACAGTAGAGTTCTAAATGACCTGATAGGTCCCGCTGTTCATTACAGTAGAGTTCTAAATGACCTGATAGGTCCTGCTGTTCATTACAGTAGAGTTCTAAATGACCTGATAGGTCCTGCTGTTCAAAACAGAGTTCTAAATGACCTGATAGGTCCTGCCGTTCATTACAGTAGAGTTCTAAATGACCTGATAGGTCCTGCCGTTCATTACAGTAGAGTTCTAAATGACCTGATAAGTCCCGCTGTTCATTACAGTAGAGTTCTAAATGACCTGATAGGTCCCGCTGTTCATTACAGTAGAGTTCTAAATGACCTGATAGGTCCCGCTGTTCATTACAGTAGAGTTCTAAATGACCTGATAGGTCCTGCTGTTCATTACAGTAGAGTTCTAAATGACCTGATAGGTCCCGCTGTTCATTACAGTAGAGTTCTAAATGACCTGATAGGTCCCGCCGTTCATTACAGTAGAGTTCTAAATGACCTGATAGGTCCCGCCGTTCATTACAGTAGAGTTCTAAATGACCTGATAGGTCCCGCCGTTCATTACAGTAGAGTTCTAAATGACCTGATAGGTCCCGCCGTTCATTACAGTAGAGTTCTAAATGACCTGATAGGTCCCGCCGTTCATTACAGTAGAGTTCTAAATGACCTGATAGGTCCCGCCGTTCATTACAGTAGAGTTCTAAATGACCTGATAGGTCCCGCTGTTCATTACAGTAGAGTTCTAAATGACCTGATAGGTCCTGCTGTTCATTACAGTAGAGTTCTAAATGACCTGATAGGTCCTGCTGTTCATTACAGTAGAGTTCTAAATGACCTGATAGGTCCCGCCGTTCATTACAGTAGAGTTCTAAATGACCTGATAGGTCCCGCCGTTCATTACAGTAGAGTTCTAAATGACCTGATAGGTCTTGCCGTTCATTACAGTAGAGTTCTAAATGACCTGATAGGTCTTGCCGTTCATTACAGTAGAGTTCTAAATGACCTGATAGGTCCTGCCGTTCATTACAGTAGAGTTCTAAATGACCTGATAGGTCCCGCCGTTCATTACAGTAGAGTTCTAAATGACCTGATAGGTCCCGCCGTTCATTACAGTAGAGTTCTAAATGACCTGATAGGTCCCGCCGTTCATTACAGTAGAGTTCTAAATGACCTGATAGGTCCCGCCGTTCATTACAGTAGAGTTCTAAATGACCTGATAGGTCCCGCTGTTCATTACAGTAGAGTTCTAAATGACCTGATAGGTCCCGCTGTTCATTACAGTAGAGTTCTAAATTACCTGATAGGTCCTGCTGTTCATTACAGTAGAGTTCTAAATGACCTGATAGGTCCTGCTGTTCATTACAGTAGAGTTCTAAATGACCTGATAGGTCCTGCCGTTCATTACAGTAGAGTACTAAATGACCTGATAGGTCCCGCCATTCATTACAGTAGAGTTCTAAATGACCTGATTGGTCTTGCCGTTCATTACAGTAGAGTTCTAAATGACCTGATAGGTCTTGCCGTTCATTACAATTGAGTTCTAAATGACCTGATAGGTCCCGCCGTTCATTACAGTAGAGTTCTAAATGACCTGATAGGTCCCGCCGATCATTACAGTAGAGTTCTAAATGACCTGATAGGTCCTGCCGTTCATTACAGTAGAGTTCTAAATGACCTGATAGGTCCCGCTGTTCATTACAGTAGAGTTCTAAATGACCTGATAGGTCCCGCCGTTCATTACAGTAGAGTTCTAAATGACCTGATAGGTCCTGCCGTTCATTACAGTAGAGTTCTAAATGACCTGATAGGTCCCCCGTTCATTACAGTAGAGTTCTAAATGACCTGATAGGTCCCGCTGTTCATTACAGTAGAGTTCTAAATGACCTGATAGGTCCTGCTGTTCATTACAGTAGAGTTCTAAATGACCTGATAGGTCCTGCTGTTCATTACAGTAGAGTTCTAAATGACCTGATAGGTCCCGCTGTTCATTACAGTAGAGTTCTAAATGACCTGATAGGTCCCGCTGTTCATTACAGTAGAGTTCTAAATGAACTGATAGGTCCCGCTGTTCATTACAGTAGAGTTCTAAATGACCTGATAGGTCCTGCTGTTCATTACAGTAGAGTTCTAAATGACCTGATAGGTCCCGCCGTTCATTACAGTAGAGTTCTAAATGACCTGATAGGTCTTGCCGTTCATTACAGTAGAGTTCTAAATGACCTGATAGGTCTTGCCGTTCATTACAATAGAGTTCTAAATGACCTGATAGGTCTTGCCGTTCATTACAGTAGAGTTCTAAATGACCTGATAGGTCCCGCCGTTCATTACAGTAGAGTTCTAAATGACCTGATAGGTCCCGCTGTTCATTACAGTAGAGTTCTAAATGACCTGATAGGTCCCGCTGTTCATTACAGTAGAGTTCTAAATGACCTGATAGGTCCTGCCGTTCATTACAGTAGAGTTCTAAATGACCTGATAGGTCCCGCCGTTCATTACAGTAGAGTTCTAAATGACCTGATAGGTCCCGCCGTTCATTACAGTAGAGTTCTAAATGACCTGATAGGTCCCGCCGTTCATTACAGTAGAGTTCTAAATGACCTGATAGGTCCCGCCGTTCATTACAGTAGAGTTCTAAATGACCTGATAGGTCCCGCCGTTCATTACAGTAGAGTTCTAAATGACCTGATAGGTCCCGCCGTTCATTACAGTAGAGTTCTAAATAACCTGATAGGTCCCGCTGTTCATTACAGTAGAGTTCTAAATGACCTGATAGGTCCCGCTGTTCATTACAGTAGAGTTCTAAATGACCTGATAGGTCCTGCTGTTCATTACAGTAGAGTTCTAAATGACCTGATAGGTCCTGCCGTTCATTACAGTAGAGTTCTAAATGACCTGATAGGTCCCGCCGTTCATTACAGTAGAGTTCTAAATGACCTGATAGGTCCCGCCGTTCATTACAGTAGAGTTCTAAATGACCTGATAGGTCCTGCTGTTCATTACAGTAGAGTTCTAAATGACCTGATAGGTCCCGCTGTTCATTACAGTAGAGTTCTAAATGACCTGATAGGTCCTGCTGTTCATTACAGTAGAGTTCTAAATGACCTGATAGGTCCTGCTGTTCATTACAGTAGAGTTCTAAATGACCTGATAGGTCCTGCTGTTCATTACAGTAGAGTTCTAAATGACCTGATAGGTCCCGCTGTTCATTACAGTAGAGTTCTAAATGAACTGATAGGTCCCGCTGTTCATTACAGTAGAGTTCTAAATGACCTGATAGGTCCTGCTGTTCAAAACAGAGTTCTAAATGACCTAATAGGTCCTGCCGTTCATTACAGTAGAGTTCTAAATGACCTGATAAGTCCCGCTGTTCATTACAGTAGAGTTCTAAATGACCTGATAGGTCCCGCTGTTCATTACAGTAGATTTCTAAATGACCTGATAGGTCCCGCTGTTCATTACAGTAGAGTTCTAAATGACCTGATAGGTCCTGCTGTTCATTACAGTAGAGTTCTAAATGACCTGATAGGTCCTGCTGTTCATTACAGTAGAGTTCTAAATGACCTGATAGGTCCTGCTCTTCATTACAGTAGAGTTCTAAATGACCTGATAGGTCCTGCTGTTCAAAACAGAGTTCTAAATGACCTGATAGGTCCTGCCGTTCATTACAGTAGAGTTCTAAATGACCTGATAAGTCCCGCTGTTCATTACAGTAGAGTTCTAAATGACCTGATAGGTCCCGCTGTTCATTACAGTAGAGTTCTAAATGACCTGATAGGTCCCGCTGTTCATTACAGTAGAGTTCTAAATGACCTGATAGGTCCCGCTGTTCATTACAGTAGAGTTCTAAATGACCTGATAGGTCCCGCTGTTCATTACAGTAGAGTTCTAAATGACCTGATAGGTCCCGCTGTTCATTACAGTAGAGTTCTAAATGACCTGATAGGTCCTGCTGTTCATTACAGTAGAGTTCTAAATGACCTGATAGGTCCCGCTGTTCATTACAGTAGAGTTCTAAATGACCTGATAGGTCCCGCTGTTCATTACAGTAGAGTTCTAAATGACCTGATAGGTCCTGCTGTTCATTACAGTAGAGTTCTAAATGACCTGATAGGTCCTGCTGTTCATTACAGTAGAGTTCTAAATGACCTGATAAGTCCTGCCGTTCATTACAGTAGAGTTCTAAATGACCTGATAGGTCCCGCTGTTCATTACAGTAGAGTTCTAAATGACCTGATAGGTCCTGCTGTTCATTACAGTAGAGTTCTAAATGACCTGATAGGTCCCGCTGTTCATTACAGTAGAGTTCTAAATGACCTGATAGGTCCCGCTGTTCATTACAGTAGAGTTCTAAATGACCTGATAGGTCCCGCCGTTCATTACAGTAGAGTTCTAAATGACCTGATAGGTCCTGCTGTTCATTACAGTAGAGTTCTAAATGACCTGATAGGTCCCGCTGTTCATTACAGTAGAGTTCTAAATGACCTGATAGGTCCTGCTGTTCATTACAGTAGAGTTCTAAATGACCTGATAGGTCCTGCTGTTCATTACAGTAGAGTTCTAAATGACCTGATAGGTCCTGCTGTTCATTACAGTAGAGTTCTAAATGACCTGATAGGTCCTGCTGTTCATTACAGTAGAGTTCTAAATGACCTGATAGGTCCCGCTGTTCATTACAGTAGAGTTCTAAATGAACTGATAGGTCCCGCTGTTCATTACAGTAGAGTTCTAAATGACCTGATAGGTCCTGCTGTTCAAAACAGAGTTCTAAATGACCTGATAGGTCCTGCCGTTCATTACAGTAGAGTTCTAAATGACCTGATAAGTCCCGCTGTTCATTACAGTAGAGTTCTAAATGACCTGATAGGTCCCGCTGTTCATTACAGTAGAGTTCTAAATGACCTGATAGGTCCCGCTGTTCATTACAGTAGAGTTCTAAATGACCTGATAGGTCCCGCTGTTCATTACAGTAGAGTTCTAAATGACCTGATAGGTCCCGCTGTTCATTACAGTAGAGTTCTAAATGACCTGATAGGTCCCGCTGTTCATTACAGTAGAGTTCTAAATGACCTGATAGGTCCTGCTGTTCATTACAGTAGAGTTCTAAATGACCTGATAGGTCCTGCTGTTCATTACAGTAGAGTTCTAAATGACCTGATAGGTCCCGCTGTTCATTACAGTAGAGTTCTAAATGACCTGATAGGTCCTGCTGTTCATTACAGTAGAGTTCTAAATGACCTGATAAGTCCTGCCGTTCATTACAGTAGAGTTCTAAATGACCTGATAGGTCCCGCTGTTCATTACAGTAGAGTTCTAAATGACCTGATAGGTCCCGCTGTTCATTACAGTAGAGTTCTAAATGACCTGATAGGTCCCGCTGTTCATTACAGTAGAGTTCTAAATGACCTGATAGGTCCCGCTGTTCATTACAGTAGAGTTCTAAATGACCTGATAGGTCCTGCTGTTCATTACAGTAGAGTTCTAAATGACCTGATAGGTCCCGCTGTTCATTACAGTAGAGTTCTAAATGACCTGATAGGTCCCGCTGTTCATTACAGTAGAGTTCTAAATGACCTGATAGGTCCTGCTGTTCATTACAGTAGAGTTCTAAATGACCTGATAGGTCCTGCTGTTCATTACAGTAGAGTTCTAAATGACCTGATAAGTCCTGCCGTTCATTACAGTAGAGTTCTAAATGACCTGATAGGTCCCGCTGTTCATTACAGTAGAGTTCTAAATGACCTGATAGGTCCTGCTGTTCATTACAGTAGAGTTCTAAATGACCTGATAGGTCCCGCTGTTCATTACAGTAGAGTTCTAAATGACCTGATAGGTCCCGCTGTTCATTACAGTAGAGTTCTAAATGACCTGATAGGTCCCGCCGTTCATTACAGTAGAGTTCTAAATGACCTGATAGGTCCTGCTGTTCATTACAGTAGAGTTCTAAATGACCTGATAGGTCCCGCTGTTCATTACAGTAGAGTTCTAAATGACCTGATAGGTCCTGCTGTTCATTACAGTAGAGTTCTAAATGACCCGATAGGTCCTGCTGTTCATTACAGTAGAGTTCTAAATGACCTGATAGGTCCTGCTGTTCATTACAGTAGAGTTCTAAATGACCTGATAGGTCCTGCTGTTCATTACAGTAGAGTTCTAAATGACCTGATAGGTCCCGCTGTTCATTACAGTAGAGTTCTAAATGAACTGATAGGTCCCGCTGTTCATTACAGTAGAGTTCTAAATGACCTGATAGGTCCTGCTGTTCAAAACAGAGTTCTAAATGACCTGATAGGTCCTGCCGTTCATTACAGTAGAGTTCTAAATGACCTGATAAGTCCCGCTGTTCATTACAGTAGAGTTCTAAATGACCTGATAGGTCCCGCTGTTCATTACAGTAGAGTTCTAAATGACCTGATAGGTCCCGCTGTTCATTACAGTAGAGTTCTAAATGACCTGATAGGTCCCGCTGTTCATTACAGTAGAGTTCTAAATGACCTGATAGGTCCCGCTGTTCATTACAGTAGAGTTCTAAATGACCTGATAGGTCCCGCTGTTCATTACAGTAGAGTTCTAAATGACCTGATAGGTCCTGCTGTTCATTACAGTAGAGTTCTAAATGACCTGATAGGTCCTGCCGTTTATTACAGTAGAGTTCTAAATGACCTGATAGGTCCCGCTGTTCATTACAGTAGAGTTCTAAATGACCTGATAGGTCCCGCTGTTCATTACAGTAGAGTTCTAAATGACCTGATAGGTCCTGCTGTTCATTACAGTAGAGTTCTAAATGACCTGATAAGTCCCGCTGTTCATTACAGTAGAGTTCTAAATGACCTGATAGGTCCCGCTGTTCATTACAGTAGAGTTCTAAATGACCTGATAGGTCCCGCCGTTCATTACAGTAGAGTTCTAAATGACCTGATAGGTCCCGCCGTTCATTACAGTAGAGTTCTAAATGACCTGATAGGTCCCGCCGTTCATTACAGTAGAGTTCTAAATGACCTGATAGGTCCCGCCGTTCATTACAGTAGAGTTCTAAATGACCTGATAGGTCCCGCCGTTCATTACAGTAGAGTTCTAAATGACCTGATAGGTCCCGCCGTTCATTACAGTAGAGTTCTAAATGACCTGATAGGTCCTGCCGTTCATTACAGTAGAGTTCTAAATGACCTGATAGGTCCCGCTGTTCATTACAGTAGAGTTCTAAATGACCTGATAGGTCCCGCTGTTCATTACAGTAGAGTTCTAAATGACCTGATAGGTCCTGGTGTTCATTACAGCAGAGTTCTAAATGACCTGATAGGTCCTGGTGTTCATTACAGTAGAGTTCTAAATGACCTGATAGGTCCTGCCGTTCATTACAGTAGAGTTCTAAATGAACTGATAGGTCCTGCCGTTCATTACAGTAGAGTTCTAAATGACCTGATAGGTCCTGCCGTTCATTACAGTAGAGTTCTAAATGACCTGATAGGTCCTGCTGTTCATTACAGTAGAGTTCTAAATGACCTGATAGGTCCTGGTGTTCATTACAGTAGAGTTCTAAATGACCTGATAGGTCCCGCTGTTCATTACAGTAGAGTTCTAAATGACCTGATAGGTCCCGCTGTTCATTACAGTAGAGTTCTAAATGACCTGATAGGTCCTGCTGCTCATTACAGTAGAGTTCTAAATGACCTGATAGGTCCTGGTGTTCATTACAGCAGAGTTCTAAATGACCTGATAGGTCCTGGTGTTCATTAGAGTAGAGTTCTAAATGACCTGATAGGTCCTGCCGTTCATTACAGTAGAGTTCTAAATGACCTGATAGGTCCTGCTGTTCATTACAGTAGAGTTCTAAATGACCTGATAGGTCCTGGTGTTCATTACAGTAGAGTTCTAAATGACCTGATAGGTCCCGCTGTTCATTACAGTAGAGTTCTAAATGACCTGATAGGTCCCGATGTTCATTACAGTAGAGTTCTAAATGACCTGATAGGTCCCGATGTTCATTACAGTAGAGTTCTAAATGACCTGATAGGTCCCGCTGTTCATTACAGTAGAGTTCTAAATGACCTGATAGGTCCCGCTATTCATTACAGTAGAGTTCTAAATGACCTGATAGGTCCTGCCGTTCATTACAGTAGAGTTCTAAATGACCTGATAGGTCCCGATGTTCATTACAGTAGAGTTCTAAATGACCTGATAGGTCCCGCTGTTCATTACAGTAGAGTTCTAAATGACCTGATAGGTCCTGGTGTTCATTACAGCAGAGTTCTAAATGACCTGATAGGTCCTGGTGTTCATTACAGTAGAGTTCTAAATGACCTGATAGGTCCTGCCGTTCATTACAGTAGAGTTCTAAATGAACTGATAGGTCCTGCCGTTCATTACAGTAGAGTTCTAAATGACCTGATAGGTCCTGCCGTTCATTACAGTAGAGTTCTAAATGACCTGATAGGTCCTGCTGTTCATTACAGTAGAGTTCTAAATGACCTGATAGGTCCTGGTGTTCATTACAGTAGAGTTCTAAATGACCTGATAGGTCCCGCTGTTCATTACAGTAGAGTTCTAAATGACCTGATAGGTCCCGCTGTTCATTACAGTAGAGTTCTAAATGACCTGATAGGTCCCGCTGCTCATTACAGTAGAGTTCTAAATGACCTGATAGGTCCTGGTGTTCATTACAGCAGAGTTCTAAATGACCTGATAGGTCCTGGTGTTCATTACAGTAGAGTTCTAAATGACCTGATAGGTCCTGCCGTTCATTACAGTAGAGTTCTAAATGACCTGATAGGTCCTGCTATTCATTACAGTAGAGTTCTAAATGACCTGATAGGTCCTGGTGTTCATTACAGTAGAGTTCTAAATGACCTGATAGGTCCCGCTGTTCATTACAGTAGAGTTCTAAATGACCTGATAGGTCCCGATGTTCATTACAGTAGAGTTCTAAATGACCTGATAGGTCCCGATGTTCATTACAGTAGAGTTCTAAATGACCTGATAGGTCCCGCTGTTCATTACAGTAGAGTTCTAAATGACCTGATAGGTCCCGCTGTTCATTACAGTAGAGTTCTAAATGACCTGATAGGTCCCGCTGTTCATTACAGTAGAGTTCTAAATGACCTGATAGGTCCCGCTATTCATTACAGTAGAGTTCTAAATGACCTGATAGGTCAGGCTGTTCATTACAGTAGAGTTCTAAATGACCTGATAGGTCAGGCTGTTCATTACAGTAGAGTTCTAAATGACCTGATAGGTCCCGCTGTTCATTACAGTAGAGTTCTAAATGACCTGATAGGTCCCGCTGTTCATTACAGTAGAGTTCTAAATGACCTGATAGGTCCCGCTGTTCATTACAGTAGAGTTCTAAATGACCTGATAGGTCCTGCTATTCATTACAGTAGAGTTCTAAATGACCTGATAGGTCAGGCTGTTCATTACAGTAGAGTTCTAAATGACCTGATAGGTCAGGCCGTTCATTACAGTAGAGTTCTAAATGACCTGATAGGTCCCGCCGTTCATTACAGTAGAGTTCTAAATGACCTGATAGGTCCCGCCGTTCATTACAGTAGAGTTCTAAATGACCTGATAGGTCCCGCCGTTCATTACAGTAGAGTTCTAAATGACCTGATAGGTCCCGCCGTTCATTACAGTAGAGTTCTAAATGACCTGATAGGTCCCGCCGTTCATTACAGTAGAGTTCTAAATGACCTGATAGGTCCCGCCGTTCATTACAGTAGAGTTCTAAATGACCTGATAGGTCCCGCCGTTCATTACATTAGAGTTCTAAATGACCTGATAGGTCCCGCCGTTCATTACAGTAGAGTTCTAAATGACCTGATAGGTCCCGCCGTTCATTACAGTAGAGTTCTAAATGACCTGATAGGTCCCGCCGTTCATTACAGTAGAGTTCTAAATGACCTGATAGGTCCCGCCGTTCATTACAGTAGAGTTCTAAATGACCTGATAGGTCCTGCCGTTCATTACAGTAGAGTTCTAAATGACCTGATAGGTCCCGCTGTTCGTTACAGTAGAGTTCTAAATGACCTGATAGGTCCCGCTGTTCATTACAGTAGAGTTCTAAATGACCTGATAGGTCCCGCTATTCATTACAGTAGAGTTCTAAATGACCTGATAGGTCAGGCTGTTCATTACAGTAGAGTTCTAAATGACCTGATAGGTCAGGCTGTTCATTACAGTAGAGTTCTAAATGACCTGATAGGTCCCGCTGTTCATTACAGTAGAGTTCTAAATGACCTGATAGGTCCCGCCGTTCATTACAGTAGAGTTCTAAATGACCTGATAGGTCCTGGTGTTCATTACAGTAGAGTTCTAAATGACCTGATAGGTCAGGCTGTTCATTACAGTAGAGTTCTAAATGACCTGATAGGTCAGGCTGTTCATTACAGTAGAGTTCTAAATGACCTGATAGGTCAGGCTGTTCATTACAGTAGAGTTCTAAATGACCTGATAGGTCCCGCTGTTCATTACAGTAGAGTTCTAAATGACCTGATAGGTCCCGCTGTTCATTACAGTAGAGTTCTAAATGACCTGATAGGTCAGGCTGTTCATTACAGTAGAGTTCTAAATGACCTGATAGGTCAGGCTGTTCATTACAGTAGAGTTCTAAATGACCTGATAGGTCCCGCTGTTCATTACAGTAGAGTTCTAAATGACCTGATAGGTCCCGCTGTTCATTACAGTAGAGTTCTAAATGACCTGATAGGTCCCGCTGTTCATTACAGTAGAGTTCTAAATGACCTGATAGGTCCCGATGTTCATTACAGTAGAGTTCTAAATGACCTGATAGGTCCTGCTGTTCATTACAGTAGAGTTCTAAATGACCTGATAGGTCCCGATGTTCATTACAGTAGAGTTCTAAATGACCTGATAGGTCCCGCTGTTCATTACAGTAGAGTTCTAAATGACCTGATAGGTCCCGCTGTTCATTACAGTAGAGTTCTAAATGATCTGATAGGTCCCGCTGTTCATTACAGTAGAGTTCTAAATGACCTGATAGGTCCCGCTATTCATTACAGTAGAGTTCTAAATGACCTGATAGGTCAGGCTGTTCATTACAGTAGAGTTCTAAATGACCTGATAGGTCAGGCTGTTCATTACAGTAGAGTTCTAAATGACCTGATAGGTCAGGCTGTTCATTACAGTAGAGTTCTAAATGACCTGATAGGTCCCGCTGTTCATTACAGTAGAGTTCTAAATGACCTGATAGGTCCCGCTGTTCATTACAGTAGAGTTCTAAATGACCTGATAGGTCCCGCTGTTCATTACAGTAGAGTTCTAAATGACCTGATAGGTCCTGCTATTCATTACAGTAGAGTTCTAAATGACCTGATAGGTCAGGCTGTTCATTACAGTAGAGTTCTAAATGACCTGATAGGTCAGGCCGTTCATTACAGTAGAGTTCTAAATGACCTGATAGGTCCCGCCGTTCATTACAGTAGAGTTCTAAATGACCTGATAGGTCCCGCCGTTCATTACAGTAGAGTTCTAAATGACCTGATAGGTCCCGCCGTTCATTACAGTAGAGTTCTAAATGACCTGATAGGTCCCGCCGTTCATTACAGTAGAGTTCTAAATGACCTGATAGGTCCCGCTGTTCATTACAGTAGAGTTCTAAATGACCTGATAGGTCCTGCTATTCATTACAGTAGAGTTCTAAATGACCTGATAGGTCCCGCCGTTCATTACATTAGAGTTCTAAATGACCTGATAGGTCCCGCCGTTCATTACAGTAGAGTTCTAAATGACCTGATAGGTCCCGCTGTTCATTACAGTAGAGTTCTAAATGACCTGATAGGTCCCGCTGTTCATTACAGTAGAGTTCTAAATGACCTGATAGGTCCTGCCGTTCATTACAGTAGAGTTCTAAATGACCTGATAGGTCCCGCCGTTCATTACAGTAGAGTTCTAAATGACCTGATAGGTCCCGCCGTTCATTACAGTAGAGTTCTAAATGACCTGATAGGTCCCGCCGTTCATTACAGTAGAGTTCTAAATGACCTGATAGGTCCTGCCGTTCATTACAGTAGAGTTCTAAATGACCTGATAGGTCCCGCTGTTCATTACAGTAGAGTTCTAAATGACCTGATAGGTCCCGCTGTTCATTACAGTAGAGTTCTAAATGACCTGATAGGTCCCGCTATTCATTACAGTAGAGTTCTAAATGACCTGATAGGTCAGGCTGTTCATTACAGTAGAGTTCTAAATGACCTGATAGGTCAGGCTGTTCATTACAGTAGAGTTCTAAATGACCTGATAGGTCCCGCTGTTCATTACAGTAGAGTTCTAAATGACCTGATAGGTCCTGCTGTTCATTACAGTAGAGTTCTAAATGACCTGATAGGTCCTGCTGTTCATTACAGTAGAGTTCTAAATGACCTGATTGGTCAGGCTGTTCATTACAGTAGAGTTCTAAATGACCTGATAGGTCAGGCTGTTCATTACAGTAGAGTTCTAAATGACCTGATAGGTCCGGCCGTTCATTACAGTAGAGTTCTAAATGACCTGATAGGTCCCGCCGTTCATTACAGTAGAGTTCTAAATGACCTGATAGGTCCCGCTGTTCATTACAGTAGAGTTCTAAATGACCTGATAGGTCCCGCTGTTCATTACAGTAGAGTTCTAAATGACCTGATAGGTCCCGCTGTTCATTACAGTAGAGTTCTAAATGACCTGATAGGTCCCGCTGTTCATTACAGTAGAGTTCTAAATGACCTGATAGGTCCCGCTGTTCATTACATTAGAGTTCTAAATGACCTGATAGGTCCTGCCGTTCATTACAGTAGAGTTCTAAATGACCTGATAGGTCCTGCTGTTCATTACAGTAGAGTTCTAAATGACCTGATAGGTCCTGCTGTTCATTACAGTAGAGTTCTAAATGACCTGATAGGTCCTGCTGTTCATTACAGTAGAGTTCTAAATGACCTGATAGGTCCTGCTGTTCATTACAGTAGAGTTCTAAATGACCTGATAGGTCCTGCTGTTCATTACATTAGAGTTCTAAATGACCTGATAGGTCCTGCTGTTCATTACAGTAGAGTTCTAAATGACCTGATAGGTCCTGCTGTTCATTACAGTAGAGTTCTAAATGACCTGATAGGTCCTGCTGTTCATTACAGTAGAGTTCTAAATGACCTGATAGGTCCTGCTGTTCATTACAGTAGAGTTCTAAATGACCTGATAGGTCCTGCTGTTCATTACAGTAGAGTTCTAAATGACCTGATAGGTCCTGCTGTTCATTACAGTAGAGTTCTAAATGACCTGATAGGTCCTGCTGTTCATTACAGTAGAGTTCTAAATGACCTGATAGGTCCTGCTGTTCATTACAGTAGAGTTCTAAATGACCTGATAGGTCAGGCTGTTCATTACAGTAGAGTTCTAAATGACCTGATAGGTCAGGCTGTTCATTACAGTAGAGTTCTAAATGACCTGATAGGTCCTGCCGTTCATAACAGTAGAGTTCTAAATGACCTGATAGGTCCCGCCGTTCATTACAGTAGAGTTCTAAATGACCTGATAGGTCCCGCCGTTCATTACAGTAGAGTTCTAAATGACCTGATAGGTCCCGCCGTTCATTACAGTAGAGTTCTAAATGACCTGATAGGTCCTGGTGTTCATTACAGTAGAGTTCTAAATGACCTGATAGGTCCCGCTGTTCATTACAGTAGAGTTCTAAATGACCTGATAGGTCCCGCTGTTCATTACAGTAGAATTCTAAATGACCTGATAGGTCCTGCTGCTCATTACAGTAGAGTTCTAAATGACCTGATAGGTCCTGGTGTTCATTACAGCAGAGTTCTAAATGACCTGATAGGTCCTGGTGTTCATTACAGTAGAGTTCTAAATGACCTGATAGGTCCTGCCGTTCATTACAGTAGAGTTCTAAATGACCTGATAGGTCCTGCCGTTCATTACAGTAGAGTTCTAAATGACCTGATAGGTCCTGCTGTTCATTACAGTAGAGTTCTAAATGACCTGATAGGTCCTGGTGTTCATTACAGTAGAGTTCTAAATGACCTGATAGGTCCTGCTGTTCATTACAGTAGAGTTCTAAATGACCTGATAGGTCCTGCTGTTCATTACAGTAGAGTTCTAAATGACCTGATAGGTCCCGATGTTCATTACAGTAGAGTTCTAAATGACCTGATAGGTCCTGCCGTTCATTACAGTAGAGTTCTAAATGACCTGATAGGTCCGGCTGTTCATTACAGTAGAGTTCTAAATGACCTGATAGGTCCCACCGTTCATTACAGTAGAGTTCTAAATGACCTGATAGGTCCCGCTGTTTATTACAGTAGAGTTCTAAATGACCTGATAGGTCCCGCCGTTCATTACAGTAGAGTTCTAAATGACCTGATAGGTCCCGCCGTTCATTACAGTAGAGTTCTAAATGACCTGATAGGTCCCGATGTTCATTACAGTAGAGTTCTAAATGACCTGATAGGTCCTGCCGTTCATTACAGTAGAGTTCTAAATGACCTGATAGGTCCTGATGTTCATTACAGTAGAGTTCTAAATGACCTGATAGGTCCCGCTGTTCATTACAGTAGAGTTCTAAATGACCTGATAGGTCCTGGTGTTCATTACAGTAGAGTTCTAAATGACCTGATAGGTCCTGCTGTTCATTACAGTAGAGTTCTAAATGACCTGATAGGTCCTGCTGTTCATTACAGTAGAGTTCTAAATGACCTGATTGGTCAGGCTGTTCATTACAGTAGAGTTCTAAATGACCTGATAGGTCCTGCTGTTCATTACAGTAGAGTTCTAAATGACCTGATTGGTCAGGCTGTTCATTACAGTAGAGTTCTAAATGACCTGATAGGTCAGGCTGTTCATTACAGTAGAGTTCTAAATGACCTGATAGGTCCGGCTGTTCATTACAGTAGAGTTCTAAATGACCTGATAGGTCCCACCGTTCATTACAGTAGAGTTCTAAATGACCTGATAGGTCCCGCTGTTTATTACAGTAGAGTTCTAAATGACCTGATAGGTCCCGCCGTTCATTACAGTAGAGTTCTAAATGACCTGATAGGTCCCGCCGTTCATTACAGTAGAGTTCTAAATGACCTGATAGGTCCCGCCGTTCATTACAGTAGAGTTCTAAATGACCTGATAGGTCCCGCCGTTCATTACAGTAGAGTTCTAAATGACCTGATAGGTCCTGGTGTTCATTACAGTAGAGTTCTAAATGACCTGATAGGTCCCGCTGTTCATTACAGTAGAGTTCTAAATGACCTGATAGGTCCCGCTGTTCATTACAGTAGAGTTCTAAATGACCTGATAGGTCCTGCTGTTCATTACAGTAGAGTTCTAAATGACCTGATAGGTCCCGCCGTTCATTACAGTAGAGTTCTAAATGACCTGATAGGTCCCGCCGTTCATTACAGTAGAGTTCCAAATGACCTGATAGGTCCTGCTGTTCATTACAGTAGAGTTCTAAATGACCTGATAGGTCCCGCTGTTCATTACAGTAGAGTTCTAAATGACCTGATAGGTCCCGCTGTTCATTACAGTAGAGTTCTAAATGACCTGATAGGTCCTGCTGTTCATTACAGTAGAGTTCTAAATGACCTGATAGGTCCCGCCGTTCATTACAGTAGAGTTCTAAATGACCTGATAGGTCCCGCCGTTCATTACAGTAGAGTTCCAAATGACCTGATAGGTCCTGCTGTTCATTACAGTAGAGTTCTAAATGACCTGATAGGTCCCGCCGTTCATTACAGTAGAGTTCTAAATGACCTGATAGGTCCTGCTGTTCATTACAGTAGAGTTCTAAATGACCTGATAGGTCCTGCCGTTCATTACAGTAGAGTTCTAAATGACCTGATAGGTCCTGCCGTTCATTACAGTAGAGTTCTAAATGACCTGATAGGTCCTGCCGTTCATTACAGTAGAGTTCTAAATGACCTGATAGGTCCCGCTGTTCATTACAGTAGAGTTCTAAATGACCTGATAGGTCCTGATGTTCATTACAGTAGAGTTCTAAATGACCTGATAGGTCCTGATGTTCATTACAGTAGAGTTCTAAATGACCTGATAGGTCCTGCTGTTCATTACAGTAGAGTTCTAAATGACCTGATAGGTCCTGCCGTTCATTACAGTAGAGTTCTAAATGACCTGATAGGTCCTGATGTTCATTACAGTAGAATTCTAAATGACCTGATAGGTCCTGATGTTCATTACAGTAGAGTTCTAAATGACCTGATAGGTCCTGCTGTTCATTACAGTAGAGTTCTAAATGACCTGATAGGTCCTGCCGTTCATTACAGTAGAGTTCTAAATGACCTGATAGGTCCCGCTGTTCATTACAGTAGAGTTCTAAATGACCTGATAGGTCCTGCCGTTCATTACAGTAGAGTTCTAAATGACCTGATAGGTCCCGCTGTTCATTACAGTAGAGTACTAAATGACCTGATAGGTCCCGCTGTTCATTACAGTAGAGTTCTAAATGACCTGATAGGTCCTGCTGTTCATTACAGTAGAGTTCTAAATGACCTGATAGGTCCCGCTGTTCATTACAGTAGAGTTCTAAATGACCTGATAGGTCCTGCTGTTCATTACAGTAGAGTTCTAAATGACCTGATAGGTCCTGCCGTTCATTACAGTAGAGTTCTGAATGACCTGATAGGTCCTGCCGTTCATTACAGTAGAGTTCTAAATAACCTGACTTATGCAGAGGCCGCATCACAGCAGATGCTGTACGGCCAATGCAGAATCCGGAATTACCATAAATCTGCTTTAACTCATTGCGCTGTTCAGACAGCATCAACGTAATGGAACCACTATGGAATGTGGCCTAGCCTGGATCCCAGATCTGTTTGTGCTTTCTTGCAACACCTCATGGATTTTTTGGCATGACAATGACAGCAATGGAGTTGGTAGGAGCACAAACAGATCTGGGACCAGGCTATAGAAGGAGACAACAGATCTGGGACCAGGCTATAGAAGGAGAGAACAGATCTGGGACCTGGGTATAGAAGGAAACAACAGATCTGGGACCAGGGTATAGAAGGAGACAACAGATCTGGGACCTGGGTATAGAAGGAGACAACAGATCTGGGACCAGGGTATAGAAGGAGACAACAGATCTGGGACCAGGCTATAGAAGGAGACAACAGATCTGGGACCAGGGTATAGAAGGAGACAACAGATCTGGAACCTGGGTATAGAAGGAGACAACAGATCTGGGACCAGGGTATAGAAGGAGACAACAGATCTGGGACCTGGGTATAGAAGGAGACAACAGATCTGGGACCAGGCTATAGAAGGAGACAACAGATCTGGGACCTGGGTTTAGAAGGAAACAGATCTTGGACCTGGTTAAAATTCCCCCCAAAGCAAGTATTTGCACCTTCCTGTCCCGTTGAATGATTTGACAATGATCTGACAGATTGACAATGATTTAATATTAGACCCGTGGTGAGTATTACAGTCTAACAGACACAGTCAGTAACCAGAATATTAGACCTGTGGTGAGTAGTACAGTCTAACAGACACAGTCAGTAACCAGAATATTAGACCTGTGGTGAGTAGTACAGTCTGACAGACAGTCAGTAACCAGAATATTAGACCTGTGGTGAGTATTACAGTCTGACAGACAGTCAGTAACCA
This sequence comes from Salvelinus fontinalis, assembly GCF_029448725.1. NCBI lineage: Eukaryota > Metazoa > Chordata > Actinopteri > Salmoniformes > Salmonidae > Salvelinus > Salvelinus fontinalis. Next base: position 4,408,344 of record NC_074685.1, on the reverse strand, counting down.
GAATATTAGACCTGTGGTGAGTAGTACAGTCTAACAGACACAGTCAGTAACCAGAATATTAGACCTGTGGTGAGTATTACAGTATGACAGACAGTCAGTAACCAGAATATTAGACCTGTGGTGAGTAGTACAGTCTAACAGACACAGTCAGTAACCAGAATATTAGACCTGTGGTGAGTATTACAGTCTGACAGACAGTCAGTAACCAGAATATTAGACCTGCAGTGAGTATTAGTCTGACAGACAGTAACCAGAATATTAGACCTGTGGTGAGTATTAGTCTGACAGACAGTCAGTAACCAGAATATTAGACCTGTGGTGAGTATTACAGTCTAACAGACAGTAACCAGAATATTAGACCTGCGGTGAGTATTAGTCTGACAGACACAGTCAGTAACCAGAATATTAGACCTGTGGTGAGTATTAAGGTCTGACAGACAGTCAGTAACCAGAATATTAGACCTGCGTTGAGTATTACAGTCTGACAGTCAGTAACCAGAATATTAGACCTGTCGTGAGTATTACAGTCTGACAGACAGTCAGTAACCAGAATATTAGACCTGCAGTGAGTATTAGTCTGACAGACACAGTCAGTAACCAGAATATTAGACCTGCGGTGAATATGACAGTCTGACAGACAGTCAGTAACCAGAATATTAGACCTGTGGTGAGTATTACAGTCTGACAGACAGTCAGTAACCAGAATATTAGACCTGTGGTGAGTATTACAGTCTGACAGACAGTCAGTAACCAGAATATTAGACCTGTGGTGAGTATTACAGTCTGACAGACAGTCAGTAACCAGAATATTAGACCTGTGGTGAGTATTACAGTCTGACAGACAGTCAGTAACCAGAATATTAGACCTGCGGTGAGTATTAGTCTGACAGACACAGTCAGTAACCAGAATATTAGACCTGCGGTGAATATGACAGTCTGACAGACAGTCAGTAACCAGAATATTAGACCTGTGGTGAGTATTACAGTCTGACAGACAGTCAGTAACCAGAATATTAGACCTGTGGTGAGTATTAGTCTGACAGACAGTCAGTAACCAGAATATTAGACCTGTGGTGAGTATTAGTCTGACAGACAGTCAGTAACCAGAATATTAGACCTGTGGTGAGTATTACAGTCTGACAGACAGTAACCAGAATATTAGACCTGCAGTGAGTAGTACAGTCTTGTCAGTTCAAAGTGCAATAAGACCAACACAGTATCCATGGGGTTAGTGTCCGCCCTGAGAATGTGGGTATGACCAATCTTTGACCCAGGTCAAGTCATACCAAAGACTCTAAAAGTGCTTTTCCATTTTGCACTCAGAAATAATTAGCTGGATTGGGGGTAAGACCCTGAGACAAACTAGTGTCCTATCCAGAGGGTGTACTTATACATGAAGCTATCTCACACCCTACTGTGTGAACCATGTCAGGAAATGAATTACTTTACTTACCATACAAGTCAAAAGTTTGGACACACCTACTCATTACATGGTTTTTATTAATTTTTACTATTTTCTACAACCTAAAATAAAGAATAATAGTGAACACATCCAAAATATGACTCTTCCAAGTAGCCGCTCTTTGCCTTGATAACAGCTTTGCACCCTCTTGGCATTCTCTTCATTTACTTCTTCTGGCTGGGGGGCAGTATTGAGTAGCTTGGATGAATAAGGTGCCCAGAGTAAACTGCCTGCTACTCAGGTCCAGTTGCTAATATATGCATATTATTAGTAGATTTGGATAGAAAACACTCTGACGTTTCTCAAACTGTTTGAATGAAGTCTGTGAGTATAACTGAACTCATATGACAGGCGAAAACCTGAGAAAAAAATCCAACCAGGAAGTGGGAAATCTGAGGTTTGTAGGTTTTCAACTCATTGCCTATCGAAGATACAGTGGGATATTGGTCATATTGCACTTCCTAAGGCTTCCACTAGATGTCAACAGTCTTTAGAACCTTGTTTGATGCCTCTACTGTGAATGCGGGTGGAATGAGGGCTCTTTGAGTCATGGGTCTGGCATTGTGCCATGAGCTGATTTTTGAAGACAAAGGAATTTTCCGGTTGGAACATTATTAAAGATTTATGTTAAAAACATCCTAAACATTGATTCTATACTTTGTTTGACATGTTTCTACAAACTGTAATATGACTTTTCGTCTGAACTTTCGCCTGGACCTGCCCGCGGGTCGTGTTTTTGGATTGTGTACTGAACACGCGAACAAAAAGCAGGTATTTGGACATAAATGATGGACTTTATGGAACAAATCAATAATTTATTGTGGAACTGGGATTCCTGGGAGTGCATTCTGATGAATATCATCAAAAAGGTAATTGAATATTTATAATGCTATTCTGGAATCTGTTGACTCCACAACATGGCGGATATCTTCATGGCTTGTTTGGGCTCTGAGCGCCGTACTCAGATTATTGCATGGTGTGCTTTTTCCGTAAAGTTTTTTTTTAAATCTGACACAGCGGTTGCATTAAGGAGAGGTTTATCTAAAGTTCCATGTATAATACTTGGCGCCCTGCATTTTCACTGGCTGTTGTCATATCGATCCTGTTAACGGGATTCCAGCAATAAGAAGTCAACCAGCTACACGAGGTAGTCACCTGGATTACATTTCAATTAACAGGTGTGCCTTGTTAAAAGTTAATTTGTGGAATTTCTATCCTTCTTAATGCCTTTGAGCCAATCATTTGTGTTGTGGCAAGGTAGCGGTGGTTTACAAAATAGAGCCGTATTTGGTAAAAGACCAAGTCCATATTATAGCAAGAACAGCTCAAATAAGTAAAAAGAAATGACATTCCATCATTACTTTAAGACATGAAGGTCAGTCAATACGGAACATTTCAAGAACTTTGAAAGTTTCTTAAAGGGCAGTCACAAAAACCATCAAGCGCTATGATGAAACTGTCTCTCATGAGGACCACCACAGAAAAGGAAGACCCAGAGTTACCTAAGCTGTTGAGGATAAGTTCAGTAGAGTTACCAGCCTCAGAAATTGCAGCCCAAATAAATGTTTCACAGTTCAAGTAACAGACACATCTCAACATCAACTGTACAGAGAAGACTGCATGATTCAGGCCTTCATGGTCGAAATGCTGAAAATAAACCACTACTAAAGGACACCAAAAATAACAAGAGACTTGCTTGGGCCAAGAAACACGAGCAATGGACATCAGACCGGTGGAAATCTGTCCTTCAGTCTGATGAGTCCAAATTTGGATTTTTGGTTCCAACCGCTATGTCTTTGTGAGACACAGAGTAGGTGAACGGATGATCTCCGCATGTGTGGTTCCCACCGTGAAGCATGGAGGTGGTGGTGTGATGTTTTGTGAATGCTTTGCTGCTGACACTGTCTGTGATTTATTTAGAATTCAAGGCACACTTAACCAGCATGTCTACCACAGCATTCTACAGTGATACGCCATCCCATCTGGTTTGCGCTTAGTGGGACTATTATTTGTTTTTCAACAGGACAATGATCCAACACACACCTCCAGGCTGTGTAAGGTCTATTTGACCAAGAAGGAGAGTGATGAGTGCTTCATCAGATGACCTGGCCTCAACCCAATTGAGATGGCTTTGGATGAGTTGGACCGCAGAGTAAAGGAAAAGCAGCCAACACGTGCTCAGCACATTTGGGAACTCCTTAAAGACTGCATTCCAGGTGAAACTGGTTGAGAGAATGCCATGAGTGTGCAAAGCTGTCTTCAAGGAAAAGGGTGGCTACTTTGAAGAGTCTCAAATATAACATGTATTTTGAACACTTTTGGGGTTACTACCTGATTCCATATGTGTTATCTTATAGTTTTGATGTCTTCACTATTATTCTACAATGTAGAAAATAGTAAAAATAAATAAAAAACAATGAATGAGTAGCTGTGTCAAATTAATTGAATTATTCTGTAGACAAATGTGAGTGAGATAAACCTGACTTAGATGAACCTGACATATAGGACTGTGATGCAAATTGATGGAGTAAATTGGTCTTACATTGCTAATCACTGCTGTCCTCTCCTCCACTCAAACACTCACACACATATATTCCCTACATATTGAACTACTGACCAGGGTCCATAGCCCTGGTGAAAATAAATGCACTATGTAGCTATGGGCCCTGGTGAAAAGAAATGCACTATGTAGCTATGGGCCCTGGTCAGTAGATCACTATGTAGCTATTGGCCCTGGTGTAAAGAAATGTACTATGTAGCTATGGGCCCTGGTGAAAAGAAATGTACTATGTAGCTATGGGCCCTGGTGAAAAGAAATGTACTATGTAGCTATGGGCCCTGGTGAAAAGAAATGCACTATGTAGCTATGGGCCCTGGTGAAAAGAAATGTACTATGTAGCTATGGGCCCTGGTGAAAAGAAATGTACTATGTAGCTATGGGCCCTGGTGAAAAGAAATGTACTATGTAGCTATGGGCCCTGGTGAAAAGAAATGTACTATGTAGCTATGGGCCCTGGTCAGTAGTTCACTATGTAGCTATGTGCCCTGGTCCGTAGTTCACTATGTAGCTATGGGCCCTGGTCAGTAGTTCACTATGTAGCTATGGGCCCTGGTCAGTAGTTCACTATGTAGCTATGGGCCCTGGTCAGTAGTTCACTATGTAGCTATGTGCCCTGGTCCGTAGTTCACTATGTAGCTATGGGCCCTGGTCAGTAGTTCACTATGTAGCTATGGGCCCTGGTCAGTAGTTCACTATGTAGCTATGGGCCCTGGTCAGTAGTTCACTATGTAGCTATGGGCCCTGGTCAGTAGTTCACTATGTAGCTATGGGCCCTGGTCAGTAGTTCACTATGTAGCTATGGGCCCTGGTCCGTAGTTCACTATGTAGCTATGGGCCCTGGTCCGTAGTTCACTATGTAGCTATTTGCCCTGGTCAGTAGTTCACTATGTAGCTATGGGCCCTGGTCAGTAGTTCACTATGTAGCTATGTGCCCTGGTCAGTAGTTCAATTTGTAGCTATATGCCCTGGTCAGTAGTTCACTATGTAGCTATGTGCCCTGGTCAGTAGTTCACTATGTAGGGAATAGGGTGCTATGCGGGACACATCAAACAACAGACCAGTGTTCTAGTTGTTATTCAATGTTCATTGACATGCAGTAAAAAGCTATTAAAATGCCTAATGAGCAGGTCGTGTTTTGCTGTGCTGCTGTGACATAGCAGGTGGCAGTAAATAGCTATTAAAATGTCCCCTGGGATCTCTCTGTTAGTCTCTACCCCAGCATCATGACAGGATAGTGGTTAGATCTACACCCCCTGGTATCTCTCTATCAGCCTCATGAGTAGGTAGTGGGAGAGAGATACCAGGGGTTGTAGATCTAACCACTATGCTGCCATGATGCTGGGGTAGAGACTAATAGAGAGAGATACCAGGGGGTGTAGATCTAACCACTATGCTGCCATGATGCTGGGGTAGAGACTGATAGAGAGATACCAGGGGGTGAGATCTAACCACTATGCTGCCATGATGCTGGGGTAGAGACTGATAGAGAGATCCCAGTGGGTGTAGATCTAACCACTATGCTGCCATGATGCTGGGGTAGAGACTGATAGAGAGATACCAGGGGGTGTAGAGCTAACCACTATGCTGTCATGATGCTGGGGTAGAGACTGATAGAGAGAGATCCCAGGGGGTGTAGATCTAACCACTATGCTGCCATGATGCTAGGGTAGAGACTGATAGAGAGATACCAGGGGGTGTAGATCTAACCACTATGCTGCCATGATGCTGGGGTAGAGACTGATAGAGAGATATCCCAGGGGGTATAGATCTAACCACTATGCTGGGGTAGAGACTAATAGAGAGATACCAGGGGGTGTAGATCTAACCACTATGCTGCCATGATGCTGGTGTAGAGACTGATAGAGAGATCCCAGGGGGTGTAGAGCTAACCACTATGCTGCCATGATGCTGGGGTAGAGACTGATAGAGAGAGATCCCAGGGGGTGTAGATCTAACCACTATGCTGCCATGATGCTGGGGTAGAGACTGATAGAGAGATACCAGGGGGTGTAGATCTAACCACTATGCTGCCATGATGCTGGGGTAGAGACTGATAGAGAAATACCAGGGGGTGTAGATCTAACCACTATGCTGCCATGATGCTGGGGTAGAGACTAATAGAGAGATCCCAGGGGGTGTAGATCTAAACACTATGCTGCCATGATGCTGGGGTAGAGACTGATAGAGAGAGATCCCAGGGGGTGTAGATCTAACCACTATGCTGTAATGATGCTGGGCTAGAGACTAATAGAGAGATCCCAGGGGGTGTAGATCTAACCACTATGCTGCCATGATGCTGGGGTAGAGACTAATAGAGAGATACCAGGGGGTGTAGATCTAACCACTGTGCTGCCATGATGCTGGGGTAGAGACTGATAGAGAGATCCCAGGGGGTGTAGATCTAACCACTATGCTGCTATGATGCTGGGGTAGAGACTGATAGAGAGATCCCAGGGGGTGTAGATCTAACCACTATGCTGCCATGATGCTGGGGTAGAGACTAATAGAGAGATCCCAGGGGGTGTAGATCTAACCACTATGCCGCCATGATGCTGGGGTAGAGACTGATAGAGAGATCCCAGGGGGTGTAGATCTAACCACTATCCTGCCATGATGCTGGGGTAGAGACTGATAGAGATATCCCAGGGGGTGTAGATCTAACCACTATGCTGCCATGATGCTGGGGTAGAGACTGATAGAGAGAGATACCAGGGGGTGTAGATCTAACCACTATGCTGCCATGATGCTGGGGTAGAGACTAATAGAGAGAGATACCAGGGGGTGTAGATCTAACCACTATGCTGCCATGATGCTGGGGTAGAGACTAATAGAGAGAGATCCCAGGGGTTTTGCCCCTAGTACTACACAGCTAATTCAAATAACCAATTCATCTTCAAGCTTTGATATTTTGAAACAGCTGTGTAGTGCTAGGGCAAAAAATAAAAGGTGTGTGTGTGTGTGTGTGTGTGTGTGTGTGTGTGTGTGTGTGTGTGTGTGTGTGTGTGTGTGTGTGTGTGTGTGTGTGTGTGAAACGTGGTCATATGTTGTGATATTTTTGGGATAGATTGTTAATGGAGTGTGAATTTAGCTGCCCACGTTCCACAGGACAAGTTAATAAAAAAATATGAACATTTACTCCTCGAGTTGAAATCCCAAAAGCAGCATGAGGAGTGATGTCCGTGGCGCTGAATTAACAAACGCACACCGTTCCTTCTTCAACGGTCCATGGTTGTACTTTCTAAACTTGAGCGCTCTGTTCATACGCTACACACGGCAAAGACAATATGATGTTGATACTACACCAGTGTTAAAGCCTACAGACAGTATCTGCCTTACCTTACTCTGCCGTTTGAATACGTTCTGGACAACACTGATGACAGGAATCTGAAGCGTTGACGCGATGAATTCAATCTTCACCAGGTCGTCCCTGGTCTGAGGGAAAGCCATCATAGCAGAAACTCCTTGGACTATAACAGTATGACAAACACACTCCAGAAAAGACATAGGGTCTTCACAGACCGGGGTAGAGGAGGAGAACGTGGGTAATTCCCCGAGCCCCGCGTCCACAGCCATCACTACCTCCAGTGAGAGGTTATATGGTAACAAACCGACCATGCGATTCAACGTCTCCGTGGCTAATAGGATAGAGTCCCTCGGCATAAACACACTTCTCTCATTCCTATTGTACATGTTTCTACTTTTACCCCCCGTGTCCCTCTCCCCGTCCTTGTGTTGACTGTTTTCCGACGCCCTATTCGCTAGGCGTAAATCGTGTTCGTTGACACTTTTGGTAACATTTTCCAACTGTCTCTCCACTGCTTCCCTCGTGCCGCCGTGTATATCCCATTCATCCACGGGGACAGGGGCTTCTTTACCGCCTCTGAAGGTGGAAACGTGACTGAAGAGCCGCGGCTGCAGTTGCAGGGCCCCCACGCGCACCGTGTGCCCAATCCGCTTGAGGATTTGACAAGGCTGCGGGTGGGAGAGACACACTGGCATCAGAACGCACATCAGCAAGGTGCATGGTGCGAGCAAAGGGAGCAGCACAAACCGGACGAACGCAACCCAAATCCTGAGCCCCGTCATCACGCAACAGGGACCTCTGACCACACCGAAAAACGGATCTCCACTCGTTCCCCTGCCCCTCTTGATGTCCCAGCGCAGCACCGGCTAGATCTCTCCGTCTCCCATGTAAATGATCTCGGTCAGACACCAACAGGAGCGAGCACGGCCATAACTCACGCACAGACACAAAAATATTGGCCAAACTTGCAGCTTTTCATCTAAAAATATTAAAAATAAATGCATTTATATAAGAAATATGATCGAGTTTCCGTTTGGTTTGCAGGTCAATGGAAAATACCATATTAAGAAAAACAATGCAGATTTGGGAATGATCAACACATCGTTACAGTTTGGATATTATTCATAACTTATTGTTAGGTTCCCTCTCATTTTCTGTTAGTAAAATACGTTGACTTTCAAAAATAAATTCCATTATCATCCATTTGATCTGGAAAAAAAACCATCCGGTATTCTCTTTCTCCTTTCATCCACTAGACACTCTCCAAACGTCTGCCTAAAAAATACACTAATGAAGGCGCCCGCGGGTTTACCCTTCCTGCCACTTGTACTGAGAAAAAACATTTGTCACGGGACAGTTCACGTTTCGGTAAAACTGCAGCTGAAAAAAGACAAACTCCAAATTTGGTCTCGTTGACCAATCACTCTCCCTCGTCAGGAAGCAGTGAGCTTCAAGGAACCAACCACATAGTGAATTGCAATAGTGAAGTATGTGTTGTGTTTATTTTCTCCGAGAGTTTTTAAAGGGTTTGCGACAAATACGGTATCAATATCATTAGCAGTGGTGTGTATTCATGGATGCCAAAGGAAGACAGGCTTCCCCAAATATTTAACCAATAAAGTAATTAAAATGATGAAATAATTTATCTTTCAAATCAAACTTTATTTGTCTCGTGGCGAATTACAACACGTGTAGACTTTTACCGTGAAACGCTTACTTAACCAACAATGCAGTTCGAGAAGAGTTTAGAAAATATTTAGTAGACAAAGTAGACAAAAATAAAAAGTAAAATAAAAAAGTTACAATAAGAATAACAATAATGAGGTTACAGTTGAAGTCAGAAGTTTACATACACTTAGGTTGGAGTCATTAAATCTCGTTTTTCAACCACTCCACAAATCTCTTGTTAACAAACTATAGTTTTGGCAAGTCAGTTAGGACATCTACTTTGTGCATGACACATGTAATTTTTCCAACAATTGTTTACAGACAGATTATGTCACTTATAATTCACTGTATCACAATTCCAGAGGGTCAGAAGTTTACATACACTAAGTTTACTGTGCCTTTAAACAGCTTGGAAAATTCCAGAAAATGATGTCATGGCTTTAGAAGCTTCTGATGGGCTAATTTACATAATTTGAGTCAATTGGAGGTGTACCTGTGGATGTATTTCAAGGCATACCTTTAAACTCAGTGCCTCTTTGCTTGACATCATGGGAAAATCAAAGGAAATCAGCCAAGACCTCAGAAAAAAAATTGTAGACCTCCACAAGTCTGGTTCATCCTTGGGAGCAATTTCTAAACGACTGAAGGTACCACGTTCATCTGTACAAACAATAGTACGCAAGTATAAACACCATAGGACCACGCAGCCGTCATACCGCTCAGGAAAGAGATGCGTTTTGTCTCCTAGAGATGAACGTACTATTTTGCTAAAAGTGCAAATCAAACCCAGAAAAACAGCAAAGGATCTTGTGAAGATGCTGGAGGAAACAGGTACAAAAATATCTATATCCACAGTAAAATGTCGACATAACCTGAAAGGCCGCTCAGCTAGGAAGAAGCCACTGCTCCAAAACCACCATAAAAAAGCCAAACTACAGTTTGCAACTGCACATGAGGACAAATTTCGTACTTTTTGGAGAAATTTCCTCTGGTCTGATGAAATGTAAAAAAAAACTGTTTGGCCATATTGACCATCGTTATGTTTGGAGTAAAAAGGGGGAGGCTTGCAAGCCGAAGAACACCATCCCAACCGTGAAGCACGGGGGTGGCAGCATCATGTTGTGGGGGTGCTTTGCTGCAGGAGGGATTGGTGCACTTCACAAAATAGATTGAATCATAAGGAACACAAATTATGTGGATATATTGAGCAACATCTCAAGACATCAGTCAGGAAGTTAAAGCTCGGTCGCAAATGGGTCTTCCAAATGGACAATGACCCCAAGCATACTTCCAAAGTTGTGGCAAAATGGCTTAAGGACAACAAAGTCAAGGTATTGGAGTGGCCATCACAAATCCCTAACCTTTAATCCTAAAATTTGTGGGCAGAACTGAAAAAGCTTGTCCGAGCAAGGAGGCATACACACCTGACTCAGTTACACCAGCTCTTTCAGGAGGAATGGACCAAAATTCTCCCAACTTTTTGTGGGAAGCTTTTGGAAGGCTACCTGAAACGTTTGACCCAAGTTAAACAGTTTAAAGGCAATGCTACCAAATACTAACTGAGTGTATGTAAACTTCTGACCCACTGGGAATGTGATGAAAGAAATTAAAGCTGAAATAAATCATTCTCTGTACTATTATTCTGACTTGGCGCTTGCTGTGCGGTAGCAGAGAAAACAGATTAACTTGGGTGACTGGAGTCTCTGACAATTTTATGGGCTTTCCTATGACACCTCCTAATATATAGGTCCTGGATGGCAGGAAGCTTTGGCCCCAGTGATGTACTGGGCCGCTCACACTACCCTCTGTAGCGCCTTGCTCGATGCCGAGCAGTTGCCATACCAGGCGGTGATGCAACCGGTCAGGATGCTCTCTATGGTGCAGCTGTAGAACCTTTTGAGGATCTGGGGACCCATGTCAAATCTTTTCAGTCTCCGGAGTGCGAAAAGGTTTTGTCTTGCCCTCTTCACGACTGTCTTGGTATGTTTGAACCATGATAGTTTGTTGGTGATGTGGACACCAAGGAACTTAACTCTCGACCCGCTCCACTACAGCCTGTCGAGTAGAAACGGGGCCTGTTCAGCCCGCCTTTCCCTGTAGTCCACAATCAGCTCCTTAGTTTTGCTCACGTTGAGGGAGAGGTTGTTGTCCTGGCACCACACTGTCAGTTCTCTGACCTCCTCCCTATTGGCTGTCTCATCGTTGTCGGTGATCAGGCCTACCACAATTGTGTCATCAGTAAACTTAATGATGGTGTTGGAGTCATGTTTGGCCACGCAGTCGTAGGTGAACAGGGTATACAGGAGATGACTAAGTACACACCCGAGGGGACCCAGTGTTAAGGATCAGCGTGGCAGACGTGTTGTTGCCTATTCTTACCACCTGGGGGTGGCCTGTCAGGAAGTCCAGGATCCAGTTGCAGAGGGAGGTGTTTAGTCCCAGAGTACTTAGCTTAGTGATGAGCTTCGTGGGCTCTATGGTGTTGAACGCTGAGCTGTAGTCAATGAATAGCATTCTCATAATTGTGTTCCTTTAGTCCAGGTGGGAAAGGGCGGTGTGGAGTGCGATTGAGATTGCATTCTGTGGATCTGTTGGGGCGGTATGCGAATTGGAGTGGGTCTAGGGTGTCCGGGAGGATGCTGTTGATGTGAGCCAAGACCAACCTTTCAATGCACTTCATGGCTACAGACGCGAGTGCTACGGGGTGGTAATCATTTAGGCAGGTTACCTTCGCTTCCTTGGGCACAGGGACTACGGTGGTCTCCATGAAACATGTAGGTATTACAGACTCGGTCAGGGAGAGGTTGAAAATGTCAGTGAAGACACTTGCCAGTTGGTCCTTGCATGCATTGAGTACACGTCCTGGTAATCCGCCTGGCTCAGCGGCTTTGTGAATCTTGACCTGTTTAAAGGTTTTGTTCACATCGGCTACCGAGAGCATTATCACACAGTCATCCAGAACAGCTGGTGCTCTCGTGCATGCTTTGGTGTTGCTTGCCTCAAGGTGAGCATAAAAGGCATTTAGCTTGACTTGTAGGCTCACGTCACTAGGCAGCTCGCAACTGGGTTTCTCTTTGTAGTCCGTAATAGTTTTCAAGCCCTGCCACATCAAACGAGCTTCAGAGCCCATTTAGTAGGATTCAATCTTAATCCTGTATTGACGCTTTGCTTGTTTGATGGTTCGTCTGAGGCCATAGCGGGATTTCTTATAAGCGCCCAGATTAGTCTCCCGCTCCTTGAAAGCGGCAGCTCTAGCCTTTAGCTCGATGCTTTCATCTCTATCTTTGTGTTTTCATTATTTTCCATCAATTCGCAACTGGGTGAACATCACCAGAGAAATCATCTGTCTCAGTTTGTGTAGCCCATGTATTTGATGTTGTCTGGACCAAAATAGTGTGACATGTTGGCATTGCTGTAGCATTTAATTGATTGATGCCATTAAACATTTGGTCTCCCTTGATAATAAGATTAATAAAATAATTGGCCAATCAGCATTTAGTTGGTCTCACCTATGGGTTGTCCTAGCGCAACAAAACACCCCCCAAGAGAGACCAGTTTGGATTTGGCTTCAGACCAATCAAATCACATCCTAAGCAAAACATCATTGTCAGAAAAACATGTCTGTTTCTGGTGTTGATGTCCTGAAGTAGCTTGCTAAATCATCTCTTTCCTAAAACCCCATGGACGGGGATTTGGACGGGGATTTGGACTTGTGGTTTTGACTTCATTATATGTATTATATGGCCGATGATTATGACGGTGATTCTGATCTAGCCATACATGAATATGTTATGCCACTGGCCTGATGACTGAAGTTCAATATGTAGCCTAGATGTAGGCTACAGGCCAATGATTATGATGGTGATTCTGATCTAGCCATACATGAATATGTTATGCCACTGGCCTGATGATTGAAGTTCAATATGTAGCCTAGATGTAGCCTAGTAGGCTCATGTTAACTAGCTAGCTAACTTAGTTGGTTCATTGTTGCCCACTTGAGGAAGTTAGGCTAGCAAGCGTTTTAGCTAGGTAGCCTACGACAACAAAAACTAAAAGTGTACTGTATGACAGAGATATAGACTGTTTTGCCAACATGAAAGAGAGGAGGAGGCTGTCTGCAAGTTTGGGTGAGTCAACATTTTTTGATTTCCTTGCTCACTAACACACAGTCTTGTACAACTAACCTTGTGGGGACACAATTCAGTCCAATTCAAAATACTATTTTCCCTAACCCTAACCCCTAACTCTAAACCTAAACCTAATTGACACTAATTCTAACTTTAACCCTAAACCCCCTAGAAATAGCATTTGACCATGTCGGGATTAACAAAATGTCCCCAGTTTGTTTACTATTCTTGTGGAGACTTCAAGTGCTACTGATCAGTTGTACTATAAAACAAGATATACAGTACCAGTCAAAGGTTTGGACACATCTTCCCATTCCAAGGTTTTTCTTTATTTGTACTATTTTCTACATTGTAGAATAATAGAGAAGACATCACAACTATTAAATAACAAATATAAATATATTTAATATTTGAGATTCTACAAAGTAGCATTTGCCTTGTTGACAGCTTTGCCGGATCCCAATGTTGATATTGTCACGCCTACACCCGCTCCCCCTCTCCAGCACTTGACGACACGGACCAGAAACCACCGGTCCTGCTCCCCATTATTACGCACACCTTCATCATCACCTTGATCACCTTCCCTTTATTTAGCCCTCAGTAGCCTCAGTCATCAGGCACTATTGGTTTGTTTTCATGTTCAGTACACTGTTATTAAACTCTCCTTCTGCACCTGCTTCCCGACTCCCTGCGTAATCGTGAGAGAATACTGCCTCACAGTATGGAAGTAGCAGAAGATAAAACCATCTTCCAGACTGTCAACGAACAGGCTCATCTACTCCACCAACACCACGACCGACTGGCGCACCTGGGTACGGCCATGGAGGAGGTCCTCCGTGTTCTCCACCACATCGACACCACCAGCGAGGGCCTCCTACCATGGGTCGCCACAGTGAACCAGTCCCCCAGCCTACCCAGCCGTCTGCCCAGATCAGCGATTCCCGACTGCCCTTCCGGAGAAGTATGACTGTACTCCATTAAAAAATGCCTTGGCTTCCTACTCCAGTGCTCCCTCTATTTCACCCATCAGACTGGAGCCCCCACCACCGAGAGGTCCAAGGTTGCCATGGTCATTTTCCCTACTGACCGGGCGGGCGTTGGAGTGGGCTACGGCCGTCTCGGAGAGAGGAGAGGAAGAGCTGGGTTCCTATGAGAGGTTCATGGCTCTGTTCAGGGCAGTCTTCGCAGAGAGGGAGGTGAGCGACTTCTCCAACTCCAGCAAGATGCCCAGACTGCTGCGGAGTACGCCCTCACTTTTCAGATTGTGGCAACCTCCAGCGGATGGAATGAGCCGGCGCTCTGCACTCTATTCAGGTGAGGACTGCGAAAGAGGTCCAGACGGAGTTGGCGTGTCGGGATGACAACCTATCTGCCTGGATAATCTTCTCCGGGAGCACCGGTGCCCACCTCACCACTCGCCTCCCTCCTTTGTCTGTCCTGAGGCAGAGCCTGAAACCATGGAGGTAGTGGTCACACACCACTCGGCAGAGACAGCTGTCCCTATTGCGGCCAGGAGGGGAATCAGCTTGGGCTGTGTCCGGTGCATCCCAACCCGGGGTCTACTAGGGCAGAGGGGTATCCCTATATCCTTCCGTCTCTCAGGGTAGGATATCATCGTTTTCCGCCAAACCCTTTCTGGTTCCCATTTCACTGGCTAGCTGTCCCTCAATGTTGTGTCTACGGCTCTAGTGGTATCCGGTGCCGCGGGGAATTTCATCGACCAACCCCTCGCATCCTCCCTGAACATAACCCCATACCTGCTCTACTCTCCTTTTCTGGTCCAAGCCCTGGATAAGTTACCATTGGGATCTGGCACAATCACGCACATCATAGCACCCCTCACTCTCACCAATGGAACCATGCACCAGAGATGCCTTCTCTTCCTCATCACCACCGCACCTGGACACAAAGTAATCCTCTGCCTCCCTTGTCTCAACCCCACTATCTCCTGGTCGAGGATGAAAGTCACCGCCTGGGGACCAGGATGCCGGAGGACCTGCTTTCCAGTACTCTGTGGTTCCATGCCGGTTGAGAGTCCTGTAACTGCCCTCCAGTCCATCAATCGGTCCTCCCGTATCGTTGGCCGTGTTTTGGGAAGTAGATGTGGACATCCATCAGGCTCTAGAAAGGGAACCCGTACCTGCCCTCTAGAATGCATCTACGTCTCCACGGGGGTGAAAGGTCGGCTGTTGACCTGAGAACACACACCCAGGTATCCAGCAGCGAGGGCTGCGAGGGCTGCTCCCATGCCTCAAGTGGCCTTTGTCCCATCTGCCCATTGACTTAGTTTCTGATATACCCCCGTATGTTGGTATTGCCACGGTTATGTTTTGTTTTGGACCAATTCTCAGAATCCTGCGGTTGAATCCCTCTCTCTGGACTCCCTACCACTCTCCAGGTCGCTGAGGCACTGTTTCAGCAGGTCTTCCAGCACTATGGCCTTCCGGAGGACATCGTCTCTGACCGTGGCCAACAATTCGCGTCACGGGTATGGAGAGTCTTCATGGAGAAGCTGGGGGCCATGACCAACCTCACATCCGGGTACCAACCTCAGTCCAATGGACAGGTGGAGAGGACAAACCAGGAGCTGGGGAGGTCCCTAAGGATTCTCTGACTGGACCGACATGGGGAGTGGGCCCGGTTCATTTCCTGGGCGGAGTATACCCAGAACTCACTTCATCACTCCTCCACCGGGCTGACTCCTTTCCAATGTGTCCTGGTATATCAGCCGGACTCTGTGGACTCAGAGCAAGACCAAGGCCTCTGCAGTGGACGAGTGGTTCCAGTGGAACACCGCCGACAGAGCAAGACCAAGGCCTCTGACGAGTGGTTCCAGGGGAACACCGCCGACAGAGCAAGACCAAGGCCTCTGACGAGTGGTTCCAGTGGAACACCGCCGACAGAGCAAGACCAAGGCCTCTGCAGTGGACGAGTGGTTCCAGGGGAACACCGCCGACAGAGCAAGACCAAGGCCTCTGCAGTGGACGAGTGGTTCCAGGGGAACACCGCCGACAGAGCAAGACCAAGGCCTCTGCAGTGGACGAGTGGTTCCAGTGGAACACCGCCGACAGAGCAAGACCAAGGCCTCTGCAGTGGACGAGTGGTTCCAGGGGAACACCGCCGACAGAGCAAGACCAAGGCCTCTGCAGTGGACGAGTGGTTCCAGTGGAACACCGCCGACAGAGCAAGACCAAGGCCTCTGCAGTGGACGAGTGGTTCCAGTGGAACACCGCCGACAGAGCAAGACCAAGGCCTCTGCAGTGGACGAGTGGTTCCAGGGGAACACCGCCGACAGAGCAAGACCAAGGCCTCTGCAGTGGACGAGTGGTTCCAGTGGAACACTGCCGACAGAGCAAGACCAAGGCCTCTGCAGTGGACGAGTGGTTGCAGTGGAACACCGCCGACAGAGCAAGACCAAGGCCTCTGACGAGTGGTTCCAGGGGAACACCGCCGACAGAGCAAGACCAAGGCCTCTGCAGTGGACGAGTGGTTCCAGTGGAACACCGCCGACAGAGCAAGACCAAGGCCTCTGACGAGTGGTTCCAGTGGAACAACGCCGACAGAGCAAGACCAAGGCCTCTGCAGTGGACGAGTGGTTCCAGTGGAACACCGCCGACAGAGCAAGACCAAGGCCTCTGCAGTGGACGAGTGGTTCCAGGGGAACACCGCCGACAGAGCAAGACCAAGGCCTCTGCAGTGGACGAGTGGTTCCAGTGGAACACCGCCGACAGAGCAAGACCAAGGCCTCTGCAGTGGACGAGTGGTTCCAGGGGAACACCGTCGACAGAGCAAGACCAAGGCCTCTGCAGTGGACGAGTGGTTCCAGGGGAACACCGCCGACAGAGCAAGACCAAGGCCTCTGCAGTGGACGAGTGGTTCCAGTGGAACACCGCCGACAGAGCAAAACCAAGGCCTCTGCAGTGGACGAGTGGTTCCAGTGGAACACCGCCGACAGAGCAAGACCAAGGCCTCTGACGAGTGGTTCCAGTGGAACACCGCCGACAGAGCAAGACCAAGGCCTCTGACGAGTGGTTCCAGTGGAACACCGCCGACAGAGCAAGACCAAGGCCTCTGACGAGTGGTTCCAGGGGAACACCGCCGACAGAGCAAGACCAAGGCCTCTGACGAGTGGTTCCAGTGGAACACCGCCGACAGAGCAAGACCAAGGCCTCTGCAGTGGACGAGTGGTTCCAGTGGAACACCGCCGACAGAGCAAGACCAAGGCCTCTGCAGTGGACGAGTGGTTCCAGGGGAACACCGCCGACAGAGCAAGACCAAGGCCTCTGCAGTGGACGAGTGGTTCCAGGGGAACACCGCCGACAGAGCAAGACCAAGGCCTCTGCAGTGGACGAGTGGTTCCAGGGGAACACCGCCGACAGAGCAAGACCAAGGCCTCTGCAGTGGACGAGTGGATCCAGGGGAACACCGCCGACAGAGCAAGACCAAGGCCTCTGCAGTGGACGAGTGGTTCCAGTGGAACACCGCCGACAGAGCAAGACCAAGGCCTCTGCAGTGGACGAGTGGTTCCAGTGGAACACCGCCGACAGAGCAAGACCAAGGCCTCTGTAGTGGACGAGTGGTTCCAGGGGAACACCGCCGACAGAGCAAGACCAAGGCCTCTGACGAGTGGTTCCAGGGGAACACCGCCGACAGAGCAAGACCAAGGCCTCTGACGAGTGGTTCCAGTGGAACACCGCCGACAGAGCAAGACCAAGGCCTCTGCAGTGGACGAGTGGTTCCAGTGGAACACCGCCGACAGAGCAAGACCAAGGCCTCTGCAGTGGACGAGTGGTTCCAGTGGAACACCGCCGACAGAGCAAGACCAAGGCCTCTGCAGTGGACGAGTGGTTCCAGTGGAACACCGCCGACAGAGCAAGACCAAGGCCTCTGCAGTGGACGAGTGGTTCCAGGGGAACACCGCCGACAGAGCAAGACCAAGGCCTCTGCAGTGGACGAGTGGTTCCAGTGGAACACCGCCGACAGAGCAAGACCAAGGCCTCTGACGAGTGGTTCCAGTGGAACACCGCCGACAGAGCAAGACCAAGGCCTCTGCAGTGGACGAGTGGTTCCAGTGGAACACCGCCGACAGAGCAAGACCAAGGCCTCTGCAGTGGACGAGTGGTTCCAGGGGAACACCGCCGACAGAGCAAGACCAAGGCCTCTGCAGTGGACGAGTGGTTCCAGTGGAACACCGCCGACAGAGCAAGACCAAAGCCTCTGCAGTGGACGAGTGGTTCCAGGGGAACACCGCCGACAGAGCAAGACCAAGGCCTCTGCAGTGGACGAGTGGTTCCAGGGGAACACCGCCGACAGAGCAAGACCAAGGCCTCTGCAGTGGACGAGTGGTTCCAGTGGAACACCGCCGACAGAGCAAGACCAAGGCCTCTGCAGTGGACGAGTGGTTCCAGTGGAACACCGCCGACAGAGCAAGACCAAGGCCTCTGACGAGTGGTTCCAGTGGAACACCGCCGACAGAGCAAGACCAAGGCCTCTGACGAGTGGTTCCAGTGGAACACCGCCGACAGAGCAAGACCAAGGCCTCTGACGAGTGGTTCCAGTGGAACACCGCCGACAGAGCAAGACCAAGGCCTCTGCAGTGGACGAGTGGTTCCAGTGGAACACCGCCGACAGAGCAAGACCAAGGCCTCTGCAGTGGACGAGTGGTTCCAGGGGAACACCGCCGACAGAGCAAGACCAAGGCCTCTGCAGTGGACGAGTGGTTCCAGGGGAACACCGCCGACAGAGCAAGACCAAGGCCTCTGCAGTGGACGAGTGGTTCCAGGGGAACACCGCCGACAGAGCAAGACCAAGGCCTCTGCAGTGGACGAGTGGATCCAGGGGAACACCGCCGACAGAGCAAGACCAAGGCCTCTGCAGTGGACGAGTGGTTCCAGTGGAACACCGCCGACAGAGCAAGACCAAGGCCTCTGCAGTGGACGAGTGGTTCCAGTGGAACACCGCCGACAGAGCAAGACCAAGGCCTCTGCAGTGGACGAGTGGTTCCAGGGGAACACCGCCGACAGAGCAAGACCAAGGCCTCTGACGAGTGGTTCCAGGGGAACACCGCCGACAGAGCAAGACCAAGGCCTCTGACGAGTGGTTCCAGTGGAACACCGCCGACAGAGCAAGACCAAGGCCTCTGCAGTGGACGAGTGGTTCCAGTGGAACACCGCCGACAGAGCAAGACCAAGGCCTCTGCAGTGGACGAGTGGTTCCAGTGGAACACCGCCGACAGAGCAAGACCAAGGCCTCTGCAGTGGACGAGTGGTTCCAGTGGAACACCGCCGACAGAGCAAGACCAAGGCCTCTGCAGTGGACGAGTGGTTCCAGTGGAACACCGCCGACAGAGCAAGACCAAGGCCTCTGCAGTGGACGAGTGGTTCCAGGGGAACACCGCCGACAGAGCAAGACCAAGGCCTCTGCAGTGGACGAGTGGTTCCAGGGGAACACCGCCGACAGAGCAAGACCAAGGCCTCTGCAGTGGACGAGTGGTTCCAGGGGAACATCGCCGACAGAGCAAGACCAAGGCCTCTGCAGTGGACGAGTGGTTCCAGGGGAACACCGCCGACAGAGCAAGACCAAGGCCTCTGCAGTGGACGAGTGGTTCCAGGGGAACACCGCCGACAGAGCAAGACCAAGGCCTCTGCAGTGGACGAGTGGTTCCAGGGGAACACCGCCGACAGAGCAAGACCAAGGCCTCTGCAGTGGACGAGTGGTTCCAGTGGAACACCGCCGACAGAGCAAGACCAAGGCCTCTGCAGTGGACGAGTGGTTCCAGTGGAACACCGCCGACAGAGCAAGGCCAAGGCCTCTGCAGTGGACGAGTGGTTCCAGGGGAACACCGCCGACAGAGCAAGACCAAGGCCTCTGCAGTGGACGAGTGGTTCCAGGGGAACACCGCCGACAGAGCAAAACCAAGGCCTCTGCAGTGGACGAGTGGTTCCAGTGGAACACCGCCGACAGAGCAAGACCAAGGCCTCTGCAGTGGACGAGTGGTTCCAGTGGAACACCGCCGACAGAGCAAGGCCAAGGCCTCTGCAGTGGACGAGTGGTTCCAGGGGAACACCGCCGACAGAGCAAGACCAAGGCCTCTGCAGTGGACGAGTGGTTCCAGGGGAACACCGCCGACAGAGCAAAACCAAGGCCTCTGCAGTGGACGAGTGGTTCCAGGGGAACACCGCCGACAGAGCAAGACCAAGGCCTCTGCAGTGGACGAGTGGTTCCAGTGGAACACCGCCGACAGAGCAAGACCAAGGCCTCTGCAGTGGACGAGTGGTTCCAGGGGAACACCGCCGACAGAGCAAGACCAAGGCCTCTGCAGTGGACGAGTGGTTCCAGGGGAACACCGCCGACAGAGCAAGACCAAGGCCTCTGCAGTGGACGAGTGGTTCCAGGGGAACACCGCCGACAGAGCAAGACCAAGGCCTCTGCAGTGGACGAGTGGTTCCAGGGGAACACCGCCGACAGAGCAAGACCAAGGCCTCTGCAGTGGACGAGTGGTTCCAGTGGAACACCGCCGACAGAGCAAGACCAAGGCCTCTGCAGTGGACGAGTGGTTCCAGGGGAACACCGCCGACAGAGCAAGGCCAAGGCCTCTGCAGTGGACGAGTGGTTCCAGTGGAACACCGCCGACAGAGCAAGGCCAAGGCCTCTGCAGTGGACGAGTGGTTCCAGTGGAACACCGCCGACAGAGCAAGACCAAGGCCTCTGCAGTGGACGAGTGGTTCCAGTGGAACACCGCCGACAGAGCAAGACCAAGGCCTCTGCAGTGGACGAGTGGTTCCAGGGGAACACCGCCGACAGAGCAAGACCAAGGCCTCTGCAGTGGACGAGTGGTTCCAGTGGAACACCGCCGACAGAGCAAGACCAAGGCCTCTGCAGTGGACGAGTGGTTCCAGGGGAACACCGCCGACAGAGCAAGACCAAGGCCTCTGCAGTGGACGAGTGGTTCCAGTGGAACACCGCCGACAGAGCAAGACCAAGTCCTCTGACGAGTGGTTCCAGGGGAACACCGCCGACAGAGCAAGACCAAGGCCTCTGCAGTGGACGAGTGGTTCCAGGGGAACACCGCCGACAGAGCAAGACCAAGGCCTCTGCAGTGGACGAGTGGTTCCAGTGGAACACCGCCGACAGAGCAAGACCAAGGCCTCTGCAGTGGACGAGTGGTTCCAGGGGAACACCGCCGACAGAGCAAGACCAAGGCCTCTGCAGTGGACGAGTGGTTCCAGGGGAACACCGCCGACAGAGCAAGACCAAGGCTTCTGCAGTGGACGAGTGGTTCCAGTGGAACACCGCCGACAGAGCAAGGCCAAGGCCTCTGCAGTGGACGAGTGGTTCCAGTGGAACACCGCCGACAGAGCAAGACCAAGGCCTCTGCAGTGGACGAGTGGTTCCAGTGGAACACCGCCGACAGAGCAAGACCAAGGCCTCTGCAGTGGACGAGTGGTTCCAGGGGAACACCGCCGACAGAGCAAGACCAAGGCCTCTGCAGTGGACGAGTGGTTCCAGGGGAACACCGCCGACAGAGCAAGACCAAGGCCTCTGCAGTGGACGAGTGGTTCCAGGGGAACACCGCCGACAGAGCAAGACCAAGGCCTCTGACGAGTGGTTCCAGGGGAACACCGCCGACAGAGCAAGACCAAGGCCTCTGCAGTGGACGAGTGGTTCCAGTGGAACACCGCCGACAGAGCAAGACCAAGGCCTCTGCAGTTGACGAGTGGTTCCAGTGGAACACCGCCGACAGAGCAAGACCAAGGCCTCTGCAGTGGACGAGTGGTTCCAGGGGAACACCGCCGACAGAGCAAGACCAAGGCCTCTGCAGTGGACGAGTGGTTCCAGGGGAACACCGCCGACAGAGCAAGACCAAGGCCTCTGCAGTGGACGAGTGGTTCCAGGGGAACACCGCCGACAGAGCAAGACCAAGGCCTCTGCAGTGGACGAGTGGTTCCAGGGGAACACCGCCGACAGAGCAAGACCAAGGCCTCTGCAGCGGACGAGTGGTTCCAGGGGAACACCGCCGACAGAGCAAGACCAAGGCCTCTGCAGCGGACGAGTGGTTCCAGTGGAACACCGCCGACAGAGCAAGACCAAGGCCTCTGCAGTGGACGAGTGGTTCCAGGGGAACACCGCCGACAGAGCAAGACCAAGGCCTCTGACGAGTGGTTCCAGGGGAACACCGCCGACAGAGCAAGACCAAGGCCTCTGCAGTGGACGAGTGGTTCCAGTGGAACACCGCCGACAGAGCAAGACCAAGGCCTCTGCAGTGGACGAGTGGTTCCAGTGGAACACCGCCGACAGAGCAAGACCAAGGCCTCTGCAGTGGACGAGTGGTTCCAGGGGAACACCGCCGACAGAGCAAGACCAAGGCCTCTGCAGTGGACGAGTGGTTCCAGGGGAACACCGCCGACAGAGCAAGACCAAGGCCTCTGCAGCGGACGAGTGGTTCCAGGGGAACACCGCCGACAGAGCAAGACCAAGGCCTCTGCAGCGGACGAGTGGTTCCAGGGGAACACCGCCGACAGAGCAAGACCAAGGCCTCTGCAGCGGACGAGTGGTTCCAGTGGAACACCGCCGACAGAGCAAGACCAAGGCCTCTGCAGCGGACGAGTGGTTCCAGGGGAACACCGCCGACAGAGCAAGACCAAGGCCTCTGCAGCGGACGAGTGGTTCCAGGGGAACACCGCCGGCAGAGCAAGACCAAGGCCTCTGCAGTGGACGAGTGGTTCCAGGGGAACACCGCCGACAGAGCAAGACCAAGGCCTCTGCAGTGGACGAGTGGTTCCAGGGGAACACCGCCGACAGAGCAAGACCAAGGCCTCTGCAGTGGACGAGTGGTTCCAGGGGAACACCGCCGACAGAGCAAGACCAAGGCCTCTGCAGTGGACGAGTGGTTCCAGTGGAACACCGCCGACAGAGCAAGACCAAGGCCTCTGCAGTGGACGAGTGGTTCCAGTGGAACACCGCCGACAGAGCAAGGCCAAGGCCTCTGCAGTGGACGAGTGGTTCCAGGGGAACACCGCCGACAGAGCAAGACCAAGGCCTCTGCAGTGGACGAGTGGTTCCAGGGGAACACCGCCGACAGAGCAAAACCAAGGCCTCTGCAGTGGACGAGTGGTTCCAGTGGAACACCGCCGACAGAGCAAGACCAAGGCCTCTGCAGTGGACGAGTGGTTCCAGTGGAACACCGCCGACAGAGCAAGGCCAAGGCTTCTGCAGTGGACGAGTGGTTCCAGGGGAACACCGCCGACAGAGCAAGACCAAGGCCTCTGCAGTGGACGAGTGGTTCCAGGGGAACACCGCCGACAGAGCAAAACCAAGGCCTCTGCAGTGGACGAGTGGTTCCAGGGGAACACCGCCGACAGAGCAAGACCAAGGCCTCTGCAGTGGACGAGTGGTTCCAGTGGAACACCGCCGACAGAGCAAGACCAAGGCCTCTGCAGTGGACGAGTGGTTCCAGGGGAACACCGCCGACAGAGCAAGACCAAGGCCTCTGCAGTGGACGAGTGGTTCCAGGGGAACACCGCCGACAGAGCAAGACCAAGGCCTCTGCAGTGGACGAGTGGTTCCAGGGGAACACCGCCGACAGAGCAAGACCAAGGCCTCTGCAGTGGACGATTGGTTCCAGGGGAACACCGCCGACAGAGCAAGGCCAAGGCCTCTGCAGTGGACGAGTGGTTCCAGGGGAACACCGCCGACAGAGCAAGACCAAGGCCTCTGCAGTGGACGAGTGGTTCCAGGGGAACACCGCCGACAGAGCAAGACCAAGGCCTCTGCAGTGGACGAGTGGTTCCAGTGGAACACCGCCGACAGAGCAAGACCAAGGCCTCTGCAGTGGACGAGTGGTTCCAGGGGAACACCGCCGACAGAGCAAGGCCAAGGCCTCTGCAGTGGACGAGTGGTTCCAGTGGAACACCGCCGACAGAGCAAGGCCAAGGCCTCTGCAGTGGACGAGTGGTTCCAGTGGAACACCGCCGACAGAGCAAGACCAAGGCCTCTGCAGTGGACGAGTGGTTCCAGTGGAACACCGCCGACAGAGCAAGACCAAGGCCTCTGCAGTGGACGAGTGGTTCCAGGGGAACACCGCCGACAGAGCAAGACCAAGGCCTCTGCAGTGGACGAGTGGTTCCAGTGGAACACCGCCGACAGAGCAAGACCCAGGCCTCTGCAGTGGACGAGTGGTTCCAGGGGAACACCGCCGACAGAGCAAGACCAAGGCCTCTGCAGTGGACGAGTGGTTCCAGTGGAACACCGCCGACAGAGCAAGACCAAGGCCTCTGACGAGTGGTTCCAGGGGAACACCGCCGACAGAGCAAGACCAAGGCCTCTGCAGTGGACGAGTGGTTCCAGGGGAACACCGCCGACAGAGCAAGACCAAGGCCTCTGCAGTGGACGAGTGGTTCCAGTGGAACACCGCCGACAGAGCAAGACCAAGGCCTCTGCAGTGGACGAGTGGTTCCAGGGGAACACCGCCGACAGAGCAAGACCAAGGCCTCTGCAGTGGACGAGTGGTTCCAGGGGAACACCGCCGACAGAGCAAGACCAAGGCCTCTGCAGTGGACGAGTGGTTCCAGTGGAACACCGCCGACAGAGCAAGGCCAAGGCCTCTGCAGTGGACGAGTGGTTCCAGTGGAACACCGCCGACAGAGCAAGACCAAGGCCTCTGCAGTGGACGAGTGGTTCCAGTGGAACACCGCCGACAGAGCAAGACCAAGGCCTCTGCAGTGGACGAGTGGTTCCAGGGGAACACCGCCGACAGAGCAAGACCAAGGCCTCTGCAGTGGACGAGTGGTTCCAGTGGAACACCGCCGACAGAGCAAGACCAAGGCCTCTGCAGTGGACGAGTGGTTCCAGGGGAACACCGCCGACAGAGCAAGACCAAGGCCTCTGCAGTGGATGAGTGGTTCCAGGGGAACACCGCCGACAGAGCAAGACCAAGGCCTCTGACGAGTGGTTCCAGGGGAACACCGCCGACAGAGCAAGACCAAGGCCTCTGCAGTGGACGAGTGGTTCCAGTGGAACACCGCCGACAGAGCAAGACCAAGGCCTCTGCAGTGGACGAGTGGTTCCAGTGGAACACCGCCGACAGAGCAAGACCAAGGCCTCTGCAGTGGACGAGTGGTTCCAGGGGAACACCGCCGACAGAGCAAGACCAAGGCCTCTGCAGCGGACGAGTGGTTCCAGGGGAACACCGCCGACAGAGCAAGACCAAGGCCTCTGCAGCGGACGAGTGGTTCCAGGGGAACACCGCCGACAGAGCAAGACCAAGGCCTCTGCAGCGGACGAGTGGTTCCAGGGGAACACCGCCGACAGAGCAAGACCAAGGCCTCTGCAGCGGACGAGTGGTTCCAGGGGAACACCGCCGACAGAGCAAGACCAAGGCCTCTGCAGCGGACGAGTGGTTCCAGTGGAACACCGCCGACAGAGCAAGACCAAGGCCTCTGCAGTGGACGAGTGGTTCCAGGGGAACACCGCCGACAGAGCAAGACCAAGGCCTCTGACGAGTGGTTCCAGGGGAACACCGCCGACAGAGCAAGACCAAGGCCTCTGCAGTGGACGAGTGGTTCCAGTGGAACACCGCCGACAGAGCAAGACCAAGGCCTCTGCAGTGGACGAGTGGTTCCAGTGGAACACCGCCGACAGAGCAAGACCAAGGCCTCTGCAGTGGACGAGTGGTTCCAGGGGAACACCGCCGACAGAGCAAGACCAAGGCCTCTGCAGTGGACGAGTGGTTCCAGGGGAACACCGCCGACAGAGCAAGACCAAGGCCTCTGCAGTGGACGAGTGGTTCCAGGGGAACACCGCCGACAGAGCAAGACCAAGGCCTCTGCAGTGGACGAGTGGTTCCAGGGGAACACCGCCGACAGAGCAAGACCAAGGCCTCTGCAGAGGACGAGTGGTTCCAGGGGAACACCGCCGACAGAGCAAGACCAAGGCCTCTGCAGCGGACGAGTGGTTCCAGTGGAACACCGCCGACAGAGCAAGACCAAGGCCTCTGCAGTGGACGAGTGGTTCCAGGGGAACACCGCCGACAGAGCAAGACCAAGGCCTCTGCAGTGGACGAGTGGTTCCAGGGGAACACCGCCGACAGAGCAAGACCAAGGCCTCTGCAGTGGACGAGTGGTTCCAGGGGAACACCGCCGACAGAGCAAGACCAAGGCCTCTGCAGTGGACGAGTGGTTCCAGTGGAACACCGCCGACAGAGCAAGACCAAGGCCTCTGACGAGTGGTTCCAGGGGAACACCGCCGACAGAGCAAGACCAAGGCCTCTGCAGTGGACGAGTGGTTCCAGGGGAACACCGCCGACAGAGCAAGACCAAGGCCTCTGCAGTGGACGAGTGGTTCCAGTGGAACACCGCCGACAGAGCAAGACCAAGGCCTCTGACGAGTGGTTCCAGGGGAACACCGCCGACAGAGCAAGACCAAGGCCTCTGCAGTGGACGAGTGGTTCCAGTGGAACACCGCCGACAGAGCAAGACCAAGGCCTCTGCAGCGGACGAGTGGTTCCAGGGGAACACCGCCGACAGAGCAAGACCAAGGCCTCTGCAGCGGACGAGTGGTTCCAGGGGAACACCGCCGACAGAGCAAGACCAAGGCCTCTGCAGCGGACGAGTGGTTCCAGTGGAACACCGCCGACAGAGCAAGACCAAGGCCTCTGCAGTGGACGAGTGGTTCCAGGGGAACACCGCCGACAGAGCAAGACCAAGGCCTCTGACGAGTGGTTCCAGGGGAACACCGCCGACAGAGCAAGACCAAGGCCTCTGCAGTGGACGAGTGGTTCCAGTGGAACACCGCCGACAGAGCAAGACCAAGGCCTCTGCAGTGGACGAGTGGTTCCAGTGGAACACCGCCGACAGAGCAAGACCAAGGCCTCTGCAGTGGACGAGTGGTTCCAGGGGAACACCGCCGACAGAGCAAGACCAAGGCCTCTGCAGTGGACGAGTGGTTCCAGGGGAACACCGCCGACAGAGCAAGACCAAGGCCTCTGCAGTGGACGAGTGGTTCCAGGGGAACACCGCCGACAGAGCAAGACCAAGGCCTCTGCAGTGGACGAGTGGTTCCAGGGGAACACCGCCGACAGAGCAAGACCAAGGCCTCTGCAGTGGACGAGTGGTTCCAGGGGAACACCGCCGACAGAGCAAGACCAAGGCCTCTGCAGCGGACGAGTGGTTCCAGTGGAACACCGCCGACAGAGCAAGACCAAGGCCTCTGCAGTGGACGAGTGGTTCCAGGGGAACACCGCCGACAGAGCAAGACCAAGGCCTCTGCAGTGGACGAGTGGTTCCAGGGGAACACCGCCGACAGAGCAAGACCAAGGCCTCTGCAGTGGACGAGTGGTTCCAGGGGAACACCGCCGACAGAGCAAGACCAAGGCCTCTGCAGTGGACGAGTGGTTCCAGTGGAACACCGCCGACAGAGCAAGACCAAGGCCTCTGACGAGTGGTTCCAGGGGAACACCGCCGACAGAGCAAGACCAAGGCCTCTGCAGTGGACGAGTGGTTCCAGTGGAACACCGCCGACAGAGCAAGACCAAGGCCTCTGACGAGTGGTTCCAGGGGAACACCGCCGACAGAGCAAGACCAAGGCCTCTGCAGTGGACGAGTGGTTCCAGTGGAACACCGCCGACAGAGCAAGACCAAGGCCTCTGCAGCGGACGAGTGGTTCCAGGGGAACACCGCCGACAGAGCAAGACCAAGGCCTCTGCAGCGGACGAGTGGTTCCAGGGGAACACCGCCGACAGAGCAAGACCAAGGCCTCTGCAGCGGACGAGTGGTTCCAGTGGAACACCGCCGACAGAGCAAGACCAAGGCCTCTGCAGTGGACGAGTGGTTCCAGGGGAACACCGCCGACAGAGCAAGACCAAGGCCTCTGACGAGTGGTTCCAGGGGAACACCGCCGACAGAGCAAGACCAAGGCCTCTGCAGTGGACGAGTGGTTCCAGTGGAACACCGCCGACAGAGCAAGACCAAGGCCTCTGCAGTGGACGAGTGGTTCCAGTGGAACACCGCCGACAGAGCAAGACCAAGGCCTCTGCAGTGGACGAGTGGTTCCAGGGGAACACCGCCGACAGAGCAAGACCAAGGCCTCTGCAGTGGACGAGTGGTTCCAGGGGAACACCGCCGACAGAGCAAGACCAAGGCCTCTGCAGTGGACGAGTGGTTCCAGGGGAACACCGCCGACAGAGCAAGACCAAGGCCTCTGCAGTGGACGAGTGGTTCCAGGGGAACACCGCCGACAGAGCAAGACCAAGGCCTCTGCAGTGGACGAGTGGTTCCAGGGGAACACCGCCGACAGAGCAAGACCAAGGCCTCTGCAGCGGACGAGTGGTTCCAGTGGAACACCGCCGACAGAGCAAGACCAAGGCCTCTGCAGTGGACGAGTGGTTCCAGGGGAACACCGCCGACAGAGCAAGACCAAGGCCTCTGCAGTGGACGAGTGGTTCCAGGGGAACACCGCCGACAGAGCAAGACCAAGGCCTCTGCAGTGGACGAGTGGTTCCAGGGGAACACCGCCGACAGAGCAAGACCAAGGCCTCTGCAGTGGACGAGTGGTTCCAGTGGAACACCGCCGACAGAGCAAGACCAAGGCCTCTGACGAGTGGTTCCAGGGGAACACCGCCGACAGAGCAAGACCAAGGCCTCTGCAGTGGACGAGTGGTTCCAGTGGAACACCGCCGACAGAGCAAGACCAAGGCCTCTGACGAGTGGTTCCAGGGGAACACCGCCGACAGAGCAAGACCAAGGCCTCTGCAGTGGACGAGTGGTTCCAGTGGAACACCGCCGACAGAGCAAGACCAAGGCCTCTGCAGTGGACGAGTGGTTCCAGTGGAACACCGCTGATGTGAGCCTCCAGCACGCCGTCCGCCGTCAGAAGGATCAAGCGGACCACCACTGCAGTAAGGCTCCCGTGTTCCATCCTAGTGACCGCGTCTGGCTCTCCATCAGGATCCTCCCGGTCTGCCAGAAGCAGAGCCTGCGGTTTTGGGGCCTCCGGAGGGTCAACGAGGTCACATACAGTTTACAACTCCCCACCAACTACCGGATCTCACCCTCTTTTCACGTTTCCCTCATCAGGCCAGTGATTCCTGGTCCCTTGGCTGATGCCGTCCCCCGTGACACCCCTCTGCCTCCCATGGTCATCGATGAGACCCCTACCGACGCTGTCAGGTCCCTCCTGGACTCCCGACATCATGGGGATTGGCTTCAGTACCTGGATGGCCTAGAGGAGGGCTGTTGGGTGCCGTCTCCTGCACTCAATGTTGCCGGTCTACTAACCCCAGGTCCTGGCATCATCATTATGCACACCTGCTCCCCAATATTACACACACCTGGACTTCATC
Source organism: Salvelinus fontinalis (assembly GCF_029448725.1). Taxonomy (NCBI): domain Eukaryota; kingdom Metazoa; phylum Chordata; class Actinopteri; order Salmoniformes; family Salmonidae; genus Salvelinus; species Salvelinus fontinalis. Next base: position 4,378,887 of record NC_074685.1, on the reverse strand, counting down.
ACGAGGCACCCTGGACTTCATAATTTCCTTGATTACCTTGCCTTTATTTAGGCCTCAGTCATCAGGCAGTATTGTTTTGTTTTCATGTACATTTCCTGTTTGTTCATTTAACATTGTTATTAAACTCCCCTTCTGCACCTGCTTCCTGCTTCCTGCTTCCTGACTCCATGCGTAATTGTGACAGATATTGTGAACCTATTTTTACCTCCTGTTTCAGGAAGTGATGTCACTGTATACAGTGCCTTCGGAAAGTACTCAGACCCCCGTTGACTTTTTCCACATTTTGTTACGGCTTTGGCCTTGTTCTAAAATGTATTAAATTAACACATTTCCCCAGCAATCTACACACAATACCCCATAGTCACAAAGTGAAAACATGTTTTTAGACATTTTTGCAAATGTATTAAAAATAAAAAAACAGAAATACCTTATTTGCATAAGTACTCAGACCCTTTGCTATGAGACTCGAAATGGAGCTCAGGTGCATCCTGTTTCCATTGATCATCCTTGAGATGTTTCTACAACTTGGAGTCCACCTGTGATCAATTCAATTGATTGGACATGATTTGGAAAGGCACACACCTGTCTATATAAGGTCCCACAGTTGATAATGCATGTCAGAGCAAAAAACAAGCCATGAGGTGAAAGGAATTGTCCGTAGAGCTACGAGACAGGATTGCGTTGAAGCACAGATCTGGGGACATTTCTGCAGCATTGAAGGTCCCCAAGAACACAGTGGCATCCATCAGTCTTAAATGGAAGATGTTTGGAACCACCAAGATTCTTCCTAGAGCTGGCTGCCTACTGGTGGCTGCCTACTGGTGGAATGTGGATGAAGACCTCAGGGTGGGATGTGGATGAAGACCTCAGGGTGGGATGTGGATGAAGATCTAATGGTGGGATATTGATGAAGACCTCAGGGTGGGATGTGGATGCCTGATGAAGACCTCAGGGTGGGATATGGATGAAGACCTCAGGGTGGGATGTGGATGAAGACCTCAGGGTGGAATGTGGATGAAGACCTCAGGGTGGGATGTGGATGCCTGATGAAGACCTCAGGGTGGGATATGGATGAAGACCTCAGGGTGGGATGTGGATGAAGACCTCAGGGTGGGATGTGGATGAAGATCTAATGGTGGGATATGGATGAAGACCTCAGGGTGGGATGTGGATGCCTGATGAAGACCTCAGGGTGGGATATGGATGAAGACCTCAGGGTGGGATATGGATGAAGACCTAATGGTGGGATATGGATGAAGACCTCAGGGTGGGATGTGGATGAAGACCTCAGGGTGGGATATGGATGAAGACCTCAGGGTGGGATATGGATGAAGACCTCAGGGTGGGATGTGGATGAAGACCTCAGGGTGGGATGTGGATGAAGACCTCAGGGTGGGATGTGGATGAAGACCTCAGGGTGGGATATGGATGAAGACCTCAGGGTGGGATGTGGATGCCTGATGAAGACCTCAGGGTGGGATGTGGATGAAGACCTCAGGGTGGGATGTGGATGAAGACCTCAGGGTGGGATGTGGATGAAGACCTCAGGGTGGAGCCGTTGTTATAATAGAATCCCCTGGAACATGAGCAGCAGCGGTTTCCTTTGCTTTATTTATCTTGTAGATACAGCTCCTTAGCAGGTCAATTAGGGCTTTATAGTTCACTGTTCAAAGCATGGACCCAATTAGGATTCTTCATGTTGATGTGAAGAGGAAAATAGAAGCGGGTCAAATACATACTGATGTAAAATGACTGGATTAGAACAGCTCAACTTCAGACTACTTCTCTGTTGATTCATCCTATTCAGTGATACAAAGGTTGTAGAGTGTGTGTGTGTGTGTGTGTGTGTGTCTATGTGTATGTGTGTGTGTGTGTGTAAGTAGATCATCCAGGCCATATTCACAGCCATCATATTACCATAATGTTCAGAGTCAGAGTCTTGGTTCTTTTTGTCCAGATACCACTCTAAGTTTATTATAATGATTCCTTTGAAGAAATGACATCTGATTGCCGGCATATTTCTGTCTCCTTTGTTATCAACTCAACCATTCATGTTTCTCTGGTGTCTTTGTGCCATGGTGACGCTGGCCCGATGCCCTCTGGGACAGACAGGGTCAGACAGGGCGTATCAGGCAGGAACAGACAGGTACAAGCAGGGGACTGATAAACATGTCAGGGGACCACGAACACAGTGACGTCTGTCTGACTGTCTGTTTGGATCTCTGTCTCTCTGGCTGTCTCTAAGGTAAAGATGACCAAGCCTTGCCTCTCACTCTGGCTTGGAAAACAGGTCAGAGACATTATAAGACCCTCTTACTCTGCCTTGGAAAACAGGTCAGAGACATTATAAGACCCTCTTACTCTGCCTAGGAAAACAGGTCAGAGACATTATAAGACCCTCTTACTCTGCCTAGGAAAACAGGTCAGAGACATTATAAGACCCTCTTACTCTGCCTAGGAAAACAGGTCAGAGACATTATAAGACCCTCTTACTCTGCCTTGGAAAACAGGTCAGAGACATTATAAGACCCTCTTACTCTGCCTAGGAAAACAGGTCAGAGACATTATAAGACCCTCTTACTCTGCCTAGGAAAACAGGTCAGAGACATTATAAGACCCTCTTACTCTGCCTAGGAAAACAGGTCAGAGACATTATAAGACCCTCTTACTCTGCCTAGGAAAACAGGTCAGAGACATTATAAGACCCTCTTACTCTGCCTAGGAAAACAGGTCAGAGACATTATAAGACCCTCTTACTCTGCCTAGGAAAACAGGTCAGAGACATTATAAGACCCTCTTACTCTGCCTAGGAAAACAGGTCAGAGACATTATAAGACCCTCTTACTCTGCCTAGGAAAACAGGTCAGAGACATTATAAGACCCTCTTACTCTGCCTTGGAAAACAGGTCAGAGACATTCACTATAAGAAACCATGTTATGTCCTTAATGTTACACACTAGTACTAAAAAGGGAAGCAGTACTCTAAAAAGGGAAGCAGTACTCTAAAAAGGGAAGCAGTACACTATAAAGGGAAGCAGTACTCTATAAAGGGAAGCAGTACTCTATAGAGGGAAGCAGTACACTATTAAGGAAGCAGTACACTATAAAGGGAAGCAGTACTCTATGAAGGGAAGCAGTACTCTATAAAGGGAAGCAGTACTCTATAGAGGGAAGCAGTACACTATTAAGGAAGCAGTACACTATAAAGGGAAGCAGTACTCTATAAAGGGAAGCAGTACACTATAAAGGGAAGCAGTACTCTATAAAGGGAAGCAGTACTCTATAAAGGGAAGCAGTACTCTATAAAGGGAAGCAGTACTCTATAAAGGGAAGCAGTACACTATTAAGGAAGCAGTACACTATAAAGGAAGCAGTACTCTATAAAGGAAGCAGTACACTTTTACGGGAAGCAGTACACCATAAGGGGAAGCAAACACTATTAAGGAAGCAGTACTCTATTAAGGGAAGCAGTACTCTATAAAGGGAAGCAGTACTCTAAAAAGGGAAGCAGTACACCATAAAGGGAAGCATCACACCATAAAGGGAAGCAGGACACCATAAAGGAAGCAGTACTCTATAAAGGGAAGCAAACACTATAAAGGTAAGCATCACACCATAAAGGGAAGCAGCACAGTATCAAGGGAAGCAGTACACCATAAAGGGAAGCAGTACTCTATAAAGGGAAGCATCACACCATAAAGGGAAGGAGTACACTATACAGGGGAGCAGCACAGTATCAAGGGAAGCAGTACTCTATTAAGGGAAGCATCACACCATAAAGGGAAGCAGTACTCTATAAAGGGAAGCAGTACACCATAAAGGGAAGCAGTACACTATAAAGGGAAGCAGTACTCTATAAAGGGAAGCAGCACACCATAAAGGGAAGCAGTACTCTATAAAGGGAAGCAGTACTCTATAAAGGGAAGCATCACACCATAAAGGGAAGCAGTACTCTATAAAGGGAAGCAGTACACTATTAAGGGAAGCATCACATCATAAAGGGAATCATTACTCTATAAAGGGAAGCAGTACACTATTAAGGGAAGCATCACATCATAAAGGGAAGCAGTACACCATAAAGGGAAGCAGTACACTATTAAGGGAAGCATCACACCATAAAGGGAAGCAGTACACCATAAAGGGAAGCAGTACACTATAAAGGGAAGCAGCACACCATAAAGGGAAGCAGTACACCATAAAGGAAGCAGTACTCTATTAAGGGAAGCATCACACCCTAAAGGGAAGCAGTACACTATACAGGGAAGCAGCACAGTATCAAGGGAAGCAGTACTCTATTAAGGGAAGCATCACACCATCAAGGGAAGCAGTACTCTATAAAGGGAAGCAGTACACCACAAAGGGAAGCAGTACACTATAAAGGGAAGCAGTACACTATAAAGGGAAGCAGTACTCTATGAAGGGAAGCAGTACTCTATAAAGGGAAGCAGTACTCTATAAAGGGAAGCAGTACTCTATAAAGGGAAGCAGTACTCTATAAAGGGAAGCAGTACTCTATAAAGGGAAGCAGTACTCTAAAAAGGGAAGCAGTACACCACAAAGGGAAGCAGTACACTATAAAGGGAAGCAGTACACTATAAAGGGAAGCAGTACTCTATAAAGGGAAGCAGTACTCTAAAAAGGGAAGCAGTACACTATAAAGGGAAGCAGTACTCTATAAAGGGAAGCAGTACTCTAAAAAGGGAAGCAGTACACCACAAAGGGAAGCAGTACACTATAAAGGGAAGCAGTACACTATAAAGGGAAGCAGTACACTATAAAGGGAAGCAGTACACTATAAAGGGAAGCAGTACTCTATAAAGGGAAGCAGTACACTATAAAGGGAAGCAGTACACTATAAAGGGAAGCAGTACACTATAAAGGGAAGCAGTACTCTATAAAGGGAAGCAGTACACTATAAAGGGAAGCAGTACACTATAAAGGGAAGCAGTACACTATAAAGGGAAGCAGTACACTATAAAGGGAAGCAGTACACTATAAAGGGAAGCAGTACACTATAAAGGGAAGCAGTACTCTATAAAGGGAAGCAGTACTCTAAAAAGGGAAGCAGTACACCACAAAGGGAAGCAGTACACTATAAAGGGAAGCAGTACACTATAAAGGGAAGCAGTACTCTATAAAGGGAAGCAGTACTCTATGAAGGGAAGCAGTACTCTATAAAGGGAAGCAGTACTCTATAAAGGGAAGCAGTACTCTATAAAGGGAAGCAGTACTCTATAAAGGGAAGCAGTACTCTATAAAGGGAAGCAGTACTCTAAAAAGGGAATCAGTACTCTAAAAAGGGAAGCAGTACCTTATAAAGGTAGTACAGTAGGGGATGAATCCCAGTCTATTATCCACACGTCACAGGTATGAACTGTCAGTTTGGTTTATGTTTCCTTCCTCTTAGATTTCTCCCAAAAGGTAGACCACCACCACCGCTGTCTTTCTCTCTGTCTGACAGACACTAACCCTGACAGTACCTCTGGGATTGATCCTCTGCTAACACAACCCATAGCCTACAGGGAGGGGCTCGAGTTACAGCCCCAGGTGATCTAAGATGCATATCCCAATACAACTTCTAAGGGCCCTTCAGAGAATGTCTTACATCAGATTATATGTATTTCATATGGTACATTCTAACTGTAATTGACTCGTTTCAGGAAACTAGGCGTGTGTCGCTCGTCACTACTTCACAGAAGCGCAGCTCTGCTTGGGTGAGTAAAATGGTCAGAGTGAGCTTCTGTACCAAAATATTCAAGGGCCATTTTCTCAAAAGTGAGGGTACAAGTTTATCAACTTTCAAAGCAGAATTACGTTTTCATTGTTCCTCAATTGTAGTGTATGAGATACCATTTTCTAGTTCTGAGTCTCTACTTTTACCCGATGTAAAAAACACAATTTCAAATTTTGCGACCAAATCGAGCCGGTTGGTCACGTATTTCTTCTTCACATTTTTGCTTGTAGTTATTATTTTAACACTGGAGACAAGAGGAGAGGAGAGGAGACAAGCCAAGTCCAGAGGAAAGGAGAGAAATCACGCCTAGAGGAAAGGAGAGAAACCAAGTCTAGAGGAAAGGAGAGAAACCAAGCCTAGAGGAAAGGAGAGAAACCAAGCCTAGAGGAAAGGAGAGAAACCAAGCCTAGAGGAAAGGAGAGAAACCAAGCCTAGAGGAAAGGAGAGAAACCAAGCCTAGAGGAAAGGAGAGAAACCAAGCCTAGAGGAAAGGAGAGAAACCAAGCCTAGAGGAAAGGAGAGAAACCAAGTCTAGAGGAAAGGAGAGAAACCAAGTCTAGAGGAAAGGAGAGAAACCAAGTCTAGAAGAAAGGAAAGAAACCAAGTCTAGAGGAAAGGAGAGAAACCAAGTCCAGAGGAAAGGAGAGAAACCAAGCCTAGAGGAAAGGAGAGAAACCTTGGCCTTGTTCTAAAATGTATTAAATTAACACATTTCCCCAGCAATCTACACACAATACCCCATAGTCACAAAGTGAAAACATGTTTTTAGACATTTTTGCAAATGTATTAAAAATAAAAAAACAGAAATACCTTATTTGCATAAGTACTCAGACCCTTTGCTATGAGACTCGAAATGGAGCTCAGGTGCATCCTGTTTCCATTGATCATCCTTGAGATGTTTCTACAACTTGGAGTCCACCTGTGATCAATTCAATTGATTGGACATGATTTGGAAAGGCACACACCTGTCTATATAAGGTCCCACAGTTGATAATGCATGTCAGAGCAAAAAACAAGCCATGAGGTGAAAGGAATTGTCCGTAGAGCTACGAGACAGGATTGCGTTGAAGCACAGATCTGGGGACATTTCTGCAGCATTGAAGGTCCCCAAGAACACAGTGGCATCCATCAGTCTTAAATGGAAGATGTTTGGAACCACCAAGATTCTTCCTAGAGCTGGCTGCCTACTGGTGGCTGCCTACTGGTGGAATGTGGATGAAGACCTCAGGGTGGGATGTGGATGAAGACCTCAGGGTGGGATGTGGATGAAGATCTAATGGTGGGATATTGATGAAGACCTCAGGGTGGGATGTGGATGCCTGATGAAGACCTCAGGGTGGGATATGGATGAAGACCTCAGGGTGGGATGTGGATGAAGACCTCAGGGTGGAATGTGGATGAAGACCTCAGGGTGGGATGTGGATGCCTGATGAAGACCTCAGGGTGGGATATGGATGAAGACCTCAGGGTGGGATGTGGATGAAGACCTCAGGGTGGGATGTGGATGAAGATCTAATGGTGGGATATGGATGAAGACCTCAGGGTGGGATGTGGATGCCTGATGAAGACCTCAGGGTGGGATATGGATGAAGACCTCAGGGTGGGATATGGATGAAGACCTAATGGTGGGATATGGATGAAGACCTCAGGGTGGGATGTGGATGAAGACCTCAGGGTGGGATATGGATGAAGACCTCAGGGTGGGATATGGATGAAGACCTCAGGGTGGGATGTGGATGAAGACCTCAGGGTGGGATGTGGATGAAGACCTCAGGGTGGGATGTGGATGAAGACCTCAGGGTGGGATATGGATGAAGACCTCAGGGTGGGATGTGGATGCCTGATGAAGACCTCAGGGTGGGATGTGGATGAAGACCTCAGGGTGGGATGTGGATGAAGACCTCAGGGTGGGATGTGGATGAAGACCTCAGGGTGGAGCCGTTGTTATAATAGAATCCCCTGGAACATGAGCAGCAGCGGTTTCCTTTGCTTTATTTATCTTGTAGATACAGCTCCTTAGCAGGTCAATTAGGGCTTTATAGTTCACTGTTCAAAGCATGGACCCAATTAGGATTCTTCATGTTGATGTGAAGAGGAAAATAGAAGCGGGTCAAATACATACTGATGTAAAATGACTGGATTAGAACAGCTCAACTTCAGACTACTTCTCTGTTGATTCATCCTATTCAGTGATACAAAGGTTGTAGAGTGTGTGTGTGTGTGTGTGTGTGTGTCTATGTGTATGTGTGTGTGTGTGTGTAAGTAGATCATCCAGGCCATATTCACAGCCATCATATTACCATAATGTTCAGAGTCAGAGTCTTGGTTCTTTTTGTCCAGATACCACTCTAAGTTTATTATAATGATTCCTTTGAAGAAATGACATCTGATTGCCGGCATATTTCTGTCTCCTTTGTTATCAACTCAACCATTCATGTTTCTCTGGTGTCTTTGTGCCATGGTGACGCTGGCCCGATGCCCTCTGGGACAGACAGGGTCAGACAGGGCGTATCAGGCAGGAACAGACAGGTACAAGCAGGGGACTGATAAACATGTCAGGGGACCACGAACACAGTGACGTCTGTCTGACTGTCTGTTTGGATCTCTGTCTCTCTGGCTGTCTCTAAGGTAAAGATGACCAAGCCTTGCCTCTCACTCTGGCTTGGAAAACAGGTCAGAGACATTATAAGACCCTCTTACTCTGCCTTGGAAAACAGGTCAGAGACATTATAAGACCCTCTTACTCTGCCTAGGAAAACAGGTCAGAGACATTATAAGACCCTCTTACTCTGCCTAGGAAAACAGGTCAGAGACATTATAAGACCCTCTTACTCTGCCTAGGAAAACAGGTCAGAGACATTATAAGACCCTCTTACTCTGCCTTGGAAAACAGGTCAGAGACATTATAAGACCCTCTTACTCTGCCTAGGAAAACAGGTCAGAGACATTATAAGACCCTCTTACTCTGCCTAGGAAAACAGGTCAGAGACATTATAAGACCCTCTTACTCTGCCTAGGAAAACAGGTCAGAGACATTATAAGACCCTCTTACTCTGCCTAGGAAAACAGGTCAGAGACATTATAAGACCCTCTTACTCTGCCTAGGAAAACAGGTCAGAGACATTATAAGACCCTCTTACTCTGCCTAGGAAAACAGGTCAGAGACATTATAAGACCCTCTTACTCTGCCTAGGAAAACAGGTCAGAGACATTATAAGACCCTCTTACTCTGCCTAGGAAAACAGGTCAGAGACATTATAAGACCCTCTTACTCTGCCTTGGAAAACAGGTCAGAGACATTCACTATAAGAAACCATGTTATGTCCTTAATGTTACACACTAGTACTAAAAAGGGAAGCAGTACTCTAAAAAGGGAAGCAGTACTCTAAAAAGGGAAGCAGTACACTATAAAGGGAAGCAGTACTCTATAAAGGGAAGCAGTACTCTATAGAGGGAAGCAGTACACTATTAAGGAAGCAGTACACTATAAAGGGAAGCAGTACTCTATGAAGGGAAGCAGTACTCTATAAAGGGAAGCAGTACTCTATAGAGGGAAGCAGTACACTATTAAGGAAGCAGTACACTATAAAGGGAAGCAGTACTCTATAAAGGGAAGCAGTACACTATAAAGGGAAGCAGTACTCTATAAAGGGAAGCAGTACTCTATAAAGGGAAGCAGTACTCTATAAAGGGAAGCAGTACTCTATAAAGGGAAGCAGTACACTATTAAGGAAGCAGTACACTATAAAGGAAGCAGTACTCTATAAAGGAAGCAGTACACTTTTACGGGAAGCAGTACACCATAAGGGGAAGCAAACACTATTAAGGAAGCAGTACTCTATTAAGGGAAGCAGTACTCTATAAAGGGAAGCAGTACTCTAAAAAGGGAAGCAGTACACCATAAAGGGAAGCATCACACCATAAAGGGAAGCAGGACACCATAAAGGAAGCAGTACTCTATAAAGGGAAGCAAACACTATAAAGGTAAGCATCACACCATAAAGGGAAGCAGCACAGTATCAAGGGAAGCAGTACTCTATAAAGGGAAGCAGTACTCTATAAAGGGAAGCATCACACCATAAAGGGAAGCAGCACACTATACAGGGAAGCAGTACACCATAAAGGGAAGCAGTACTCTATAAAGGGAAGCATCACACCATAAAGGGAAGGAGTACACTATACAGGGGAGCAGCACAGTATCAAGGGAAGCAGTACTCTATTAAGGGAAGCATCACACCATAAAGGGAAGCAGTACTCTATAAAGGGAAGCAGTACACCATAAAGGGAAGCAGTACACTATAAAGGGAAGCAGTACTCTATAAAGGGAAGCAGCACACCATAAAGGGAAGCAGTACTCTATAAAGGGAAGCAGTACTCTATAAAGGGAAGCATCACACCATAAAGGGAAGCAGTACTCTATAAAGGGAAGCAGTACACTATTAAGGGAAGCATCACACCATAAAGGGAAGCATCACATCATAAAGGGAATCATTACTCTATAAAGGGAAGCAGTACACTATTAAGGGAAGCATCACATCATAAAGGGAAGCAGTACACCATAAAGGGAAGCAGTACACTATTAAGGGAAGCATCACACCATAAAGGGAAGCAGTACACCATAAAGGGAAGCAGTACACTATAAAGGGAAGCAGCACACCATAAAGGGAAGCAGTACACCATAAAGGAAGCAGTACTCTATTAAGGGAAGCATCACACCCTAAAGGGAAGCAGTACACTATACAGGGAAGCAGCACAGTATCAAGGGAAGCAGTACTCTATTAAGGGAAGCATCACACCATCAAGGGAAGCAGTACTCTATAAAGGGAAGCAGTACACCACAAAGGGAAGCAGTACACTATAAAGGGAAGCAGTACACTATAAAGGGAAGCAGTACTCTATGAAGGGAAGCAGTACTCTATAAAGGGAAGCAGTACTCTATAAAGGGAAGCAGTACTCTATAAAGGGAAGCAGTACTCTATAAAGGGAAGCAGTACTCTATAAAGGGAAGCAGTACTCTAAAAAGGGAAGCAGTACACCACAAAGGGAAGCAGTACACTATAAAGGGAAGCAGTACACTATAAAGGGAAGCAGTACTCTATGAAGGGAAGCAGTACTCTATAAAGGGAAGCAGTACTCTATAAAGGGAAGCAGTACTCTATAAAGGGAAGCAGTACTCTATAAAGGGAAGCAGTACTCTATAAAGGGAAGCAGTACTCTATAAAGGGAAGCAGTACTCTATAAAGGGAAGCAGTACTCTAAAAAGGGAATCAGTACTCTAAAAAGGGAAGCAGTACCTTATAAAGGTAGTACAGTAGGGGATGAATCCCAGTCTATTATCCACACGTCACAGGTATGAACTGTCAGTTTGGTTTATGTTTCCTTCCTCTTAGATTTCTCCCAAAAGGTAGACCACCACCACCGCTGTCTTTCTCTCTGTCTGACAGACACTAACCCTGACAGTACCTCTGGGATTGATCCTCTGCTAACACAACCCATAGCCTACAGGGAGGGGCTCGAGTTACAGCCCCAGGTGATCTAAGATGCATATCCCAATACAACTTCTAAGGGCCCTTCAGAGAATGTCTTACATCAGATTATATGTATTTCATATGGTACATTCTAACTGTAATTGACTCGTTTCAGGAAACTAGGCGTGTGTCGCTCGTCACTACTTCACAGAAGCGCAGCTCTGCTTGGGTGAGTAAAATGGTCAGAGTGAGCTTCTGTACCAAAATATTCAAGGGCCATTTTCTCAAAAGTGAGGGTACAAGTTTATCAACTTTCAAAGCAGAATTACGTTTTCATTGTTCCTCAATTGTAGTGTATGAGATACCATTTTCTAGTTCTGAGTCTCTACTTTTACCCGATGTAAAAAACACAATTTCAAATTTTGCGACCAAATCGAGCCGGTTGGTCACGTATTTCTTCTTCACATTTTTGCTTGTAGTTATTATTTTAACACTGGAGACAAGAGGAGAGGAGAGGAGACAAGCCAAGTCCAGAGGAAAGGAGAGAAATCACGCCTAGAGGAAAGGAGAGAAACCAAGTCTAGAGGAAAGGAGAGAAACCAAGCCTAGAGGAAAGGAGAGAAACCAAGCCTAGAGGAAAGGAGAGAAACCAAGCCTAGAGGAAAGGAGAGAAACCAAGCCTAGAGGAAAGGAGAGAAACCAAGCCTAGAGGAAAGGAGAGAAACCAAGCCTAGAGGAAAGGAGAGAAACCAAGCCTAGAGGAAAGGAGAGAAACCAAGTCTAGAGGAAAGGAGAGAAACCAAGTCTAGAGGAAAGGAGAGAAACCAAGTCTAGAAGAAAGGAAAGAAACCAAGTCTAGAGGAAAGGAGAGAAACCAAGTCCAGAGGAAAGGAGAGAAACCAAGCCTAGAGGAAAGGAGAGAAACCAAGCCTAGAGGAAAGGAGAGAAACCAAGCCTAGAGGAAAGGAGAGAAACCAAGCCTAGAGGAAAGGAGAGAAACCAAGCCTAGAGGAAAGGAGAGAAACCAAGTCTAGAGGAAAGGAGAGAAACCAAGCCTAGAGGAAAGGAGAGAAACCAAGCCTAGAGGAAAGGAGAGAAACCAAGTCTAGAGGAAAGGAGAGAAACCAAGTCTAGAGGAAAGGAGAGAAACCAAGTCTAGAGGAAAGGAGAGAAACCAAGCCTAGAGGAAAGGAGAGAAACCAAGCCTAGAGGAAAGGAGAGGAGAGGAGAGAAACCAAGCCTAGAGGAAAGGAGAGAAACCAAGTCTAGAGGAAAGGAGAGAAACCAAGCCTAGAGAAAAGGAGAGAAACCAAGCCTAGAGGAAAGGAGAGGAAAGGAGAGAAACCAAGTCTAGAGGAAAGGAGAGAAACCAAGCCTAGAGAAAAGGAGAGAAACCAAGCATAGAGGAAAGGAGAGAAACCAAGCCTAGAGGAAAGGAGAGAGACCAAGCCTAGAGGAAAGGAGAGAAACCAAGCCTAGAGGAAAGGAGAGAAACCAAGCCTAGAGGAAAGGAGAGAAGAGGAGAGAAACCAAGCCTAGAGGAAAGGAGAGAAACCAAGCCTAGAGGAAAGGAGAGAAACCAAGCCTAGAGGAAAGGAGAGAAACCAAGCCTAGAGGAAAGGAGAGAAACCAAGCCTAGAGGAAAGGAGAGGAGAGGAGAGAAACCAAGCCTAGAGGAAAGGAGAGAAACCAAGTCTAGAGGAAAGGAGAGAAACCAAGCCTAGAGAAAAGGAGAGAAACCAAGCCTAGAGGAAAGGAGAGGAAAGGAGAGAAACCAAGTCTAGAGGAAAGGAGAGAAACCAAGCCTAGAGAAAAGGAGAGAAACCAAGCCTAGAGGAAAGGAGAGAAACCAAGCCTAGAGGAAAGGAGAGAAACCAAGCCTAGAGGAAAGGAGAGAAACCAAGCCTAGAGGAAAGGAGAGAAACCAAGCCTAGAGGAAATGAGAGAAACCAAGCCTAGAGGAAAGGAGAGGAGAGGAGAGAAACCAAGCCTAGAGGAAAGGAGAGAAACCAAGCCTAGAGGAAAGGAGAGAAACCAAGCCTAGAGGAAAGGAGAGGAGAGGAGAGAAACCAAGCCTAGAGGAAAGGAGAGAAACCAAGCCTAGAGGAAAGGAGAGGAGAGGAGAGAAACCAAGCCTAGAGGAAAGGAGAGAAACCAAGCCTAGAGGAAAGGAGAGAAACCAAGCCTAGAGGAAAGGAGAGAAACCAAGCCTAGAGGAAAGGAGAGAAACCAAGCCTAGAGGAAAGGAGAGAAACCAAGCCTAGAGGAAAGGAGAGAAACCAAGCCTAGAGGAAAGGAGAGAAACCAAGCCTAGAGGAAAGGAGAGAAACCAAGCCTAGAGGAAAGGAGAGAAACCAAGCCTAGAGGAAAGGAGAGAATCCAAGCCTAGAGGAAAGGAGAGAAACCATTCCTACAGGAAAGGAGAGAAACCAAGTCTAGAGAAAAGGAGAGAAACCAAGCCTAGAGGAAAGGAGAGAAACCAAGCCTAGAGGAAAGGAGAGAAACCAAGCCTAGAGGAAAGGAGAGAAACCAAGCCTAGAGGAAAGGAGAGAAACCAAGTCTAGAGGAAAGGAGAGAAACCAAGCCTAGAGGAAAGGAGAGAAACCAAGCCTAGAGGAAAGGAGAGGAGAGGAGAGAAACCAAGCCTAGAGGAAAGGAGAGAAACCAAGTCTAGAGGAAAGGAGAGAAACCAAGCCTAGAGAAAAGGAGAGAAACCAAGCCTAGAGGAAAGGAGAGGAAAGGAGAGAAACCAAGTCTAGAGGAAAGGAGAGAAACCAAGCCTAGAGGAAAGGAGAGAAACCAAGCCTAGAGGAAAGGAGAGAAACCAAGTCTAGAGGAAAGGAGAGAAACCAAGCCTAGAGGAAAGGAGAGAAACCAAGCCTAGAGGAAAGGAGAGAAACCAAGCCTAGAGGAAAGGAGAGAAACCAAGCCTAGAGGAAAGGAGAGAAACCAAGTCTAGAGGAAAGGAGAGAAACCAAGTCTAGAGGAAAGGAGAGAAACCAAGTCTAGAGGAAAGGAGAGAAACCAAGCCTAGAGGAAAGGAGAGAAACCAAGCCTAGAGGAAAGGAGAGAAACCAAGCCTAGAGGAAAGGAGAGAAACCAAGTCTAGAGGAAAGGAGAGAAACCAAGTCTAGAGGAAAGGAGAGAAACCAAGTCTAGAGGAAAGGAGAGAAACCAAGTCTAGAGGAAAGGAGAGAAAACAAGCCTAGAGGAAAGGAGAGAAACCAAGCCTAGAGGAAAGGAGAGAAACCAAGCCTAGAGGAAAGGAGAGAAACCAAGTCTAGAGGAAAGGAGAGAAACCAAGTCTAGAGGAAAGGAGAGAAACCAAGCCTAGAGGAAAGGAGAGGAGAGGAGAGAAACCAAGCCTAGAGGAAAGGAGAGAAACCAAGTCTAGAGGAAAGGAGAGAAACCAAGCCTAGAGAAAAGGAGAGAAACCAAGCCTAGAGGAAAGGAGAGGAAAGGAGAGAAACCAAGTCTAGAGGAAAGGAGAGAAACCAAGCCTAGAGGAAAGGAGAGAAACCAAGTCTAGAGGAAAGGAGAGAAACCAAGTCTAGAGGAAAGGAGAGAAACCAAGCCTAGAGGAAAGGAGAGAAACCAAGTCTAGAGGAAAGGAGAGAAACCAAGCCTAGAGGAAAGGAGAGAAACCAAGCCTAGAGGAAAGGAGAGAAACCAAGCCTAGAGGAAAGGAGAGAAACCAAGTCTAGAGGAAAGGAGAGAAACCAAGTCTAGAGGAAAGGAGAGAAACCAAGTCTAGAGGAAAGGAGAGAAACCAAGTCTAGAGGAAAGGAGAGAAACCAAGTCTAGAGGAAAGGAGAGAAACCAAGCCTAGAGGAAAGGAGAGAAACCAAGCCTAGAGGAAAGGAGAGAAACCAAGCCTAGAGGAAAGGAGAGAAACCAAGCCTAGAGGAAAGGAGAGAAACCAAGCCTAGAGGAAAGGAGAGAAACCAAGCCTAGAGGAAAGGAGAGAAACCAAGCCTAGAGGAAAGGAGAGAAACCAAGTCTAGAGGAAAGGAGAGAAACCAAGCCTAGAGGAAAGGAGAGAAACCAAGTCTAGAGGAAAGGAGAGAAACCAAGCCTAGAGGAAAGGAGAGAAACCAAGTCTAGAGAAAAGGAGAGAAACCAAGCCTAGAGGAAAGGAGAGAAACCAAGCCTAGAGGAAAGGAGAGAAACCAAGCCTAGAGGAAAGGAGAGAAACCAAGCCTAGAGGAAAGGAGAGAAACCAAGCCTAGAGGAAAGGAGAGAAACCAAGTCTAGAGGAAAGGAGAGAAACCAAGTCTAGAGGAAAGGAGAGAAACCAAGCCTAGAGGAAAGGAGAGGAGAGGAGAGAAACCAAGCCTAGAGGAAAGGAGAGAAACCAAGTCTAGAGGAAAGGAGAGAAACCAAGCCTAGAGAAAAGGAGAGAAACCAAGCCTAGAGGAAAGGAGAGGAAAGGAGAGAAACCAAGTCTAGAGGAAAGGAGAGAAACCAAGCCTAGAGGAAAGGAGAGAAACCAAGCCTAGAGGAAAGGAGAGAAACCAAGTCTAGAGGAAAGGAGAGAAACCAAGTCTAGAGGAAAGGAGAGAAACCAAGCCTAGAGGAAAGGAGAGAAACCAAGCCTAGAGGAAAGGAGAGAAACCAAGCCTAGAGGAAAGGAGAGAAACCAAGTCTAGAGGAAAGGAGAGAAACCAAGTCTAGAGGAAAGGAGAGAAACCAAGTCTAGAGGAAAGGAGAGAAACCAAGCCTAGAGGAAAGGAGAGAAACCAAGCCTAGAGGAAAGGAGAGAAACCAAGCCTAGAGGAAAGGAGAGAAACCAAGTCTAGAGGAAAGGAGAGAAACCAAGTCTAGAGGAAAGGAGAGAAACCAAGCCTAGAGGAAAGGAGAGGAGAGGAGAGAAACCAAGCCTAGAGGAAAGGAGAGAGACCAAGCCTAGAGGAAAGGAGAGAAACCAAGCCTAGAGGAAAGGAGAGAAACCAAGCCTAGAGGAAAGGAGAGAAACCAAGCCTAGAGGAAAGGAGAGGAAAGGAGAGAAACCAAGCCTAGAGGAAAGGAGAGGAGAGGAGAGAAACCAAGCCTAGAGGAAAGGAGAGAAACCAAGTCTAGAGGAAAGGAGAGAAACAAAGCCTAGAGAAAAGGAGAGAAACCAAGCCTAGAGGAAAGGAGAGGAAAGGAGAGAAACCAAGCCTAGAGGAAAGGAGAGAAACCAAGCCTAGAGAAAAGGAGAGAAACCAAGCCTAGAGGAAAGGAGAGAAACCAAGCCTAGAGGAAAGGAGAGAAACCAAGCCTAGAGGAAAGGAGAGAAACCAAGCCTAGAGAAAAGGAGAGAAACCAAGCCTAGAGGAAAGGAGAGAAACCAAGCCTAGAGGAAAGGAGAGAAACCAAGCCTAGAGGAAAGGAGAGAAACCAAGCCTAGAGGAAAGGAGAGAAACCAAGCCTAGAGGAAAGGAGAGAAACCAAGCCTAGAGGAAAGGAGAGGAGAGGAGAGAAACCAAGCCTAGAGGAAAGGAGAGAAACCAAGCCTAGAGGAAAGGAGAGAAACCAAGCCTAGAGGAAAGGAGAGAAACCAAGCCTAGAGGAAAGGAGAGGAGAGGAGAGAAACCAAGCCTAGAGGAAAGGAGAGAAACCAAGCCTAGAGGAAAGGAGAGAAACCAAGCCTAGAGGAAAGGAGAGAAACCAAGCCTAGAGGAAAGGAGAGAAACCAAGCCTAGAGGAAAGGAGAGAAACCAAGCCTAGAGGAAAGGAGAGAAACCAAGTCTAGAGGAAAGGAGAGAAACCAAGTCTAGAGGAAAGGAGAGAAACCAAGCCTAGAGGAAAGGAGAGGAGAGGAGAGAAACCAAGCCTAGAGGAAAGGAGAGAAACCAAGTCTAGAGGAAAGGAGAGAAACCAAGCCTAGAGAAAAGGAGAGAAACCAAGCCTAGAGGAAAGGAGAGGAAAGGAGAGAAACCAAGTCTAGAGGAAAGGAGAGAAACCAAGCCTAGAGGAAAGGAGAGAAACCAAGTCTAGAGGAAAGGAGAGAAACCAAGTCTAGAGGAAAGGTTGAAACCAAGCCTAGAGGAAAGGAGAGAAACCAAGCCTAGAGGAAAGGAGAGAAACCAAGCCTAGAGGAAAGGAGAGAAACCAAGTCTAGAGGAAAGGAGAGAAACCAAGTCTAGAGGAAAGGAGAGAAACCAAGCCTAGAGGAAAGGAGAGAAACCAAGCCTAGAGGAAAGGAGAGAAACCAAGCCTAGAGGAAAGGAGAGGAGAGGAGAGAAACCAAGCCTAGAGGAAAGGGGAGAAACCAAGCCTAGAGGAAAGGAGAGGAGAGGAGAGAAACCAAGCCTAGAGGAAAGGAGAGAAACCAAGTCTAGAGGAAAGGAGAGAAACCAAGCCTATAGAAAAGGAGAGAAACCAAGCCTAGAGGAAAGGAGAGGAAAGGAGAGAAACCAAGTCTAGAGGAAAGGAGAGAAACCAAGCCTAGAGAAAAGGAGAGAAACCAAGCCTAGAGGAAAGGAGAGAAACCAAGCCTAGAGGAAAGGAGAGAAACCAAGCCTAGAGGAAAGGAGAGAAACCAAGCCTAGAGAAAAGGAGAGAAACCAAGCCTAGAGGAAAGGAGAGAAACCAAGCCTAGAGGAAAGGAGAGAAACCAAGCCTAGAGGAAAGGAGAGAAACCAAGCCTAGAGGAAAGGAGAGAAACCAAGCCTAGAGGAAAGGAGAGAAACCAAGCCTAGAGGAAAGGAGAGGAGAGGAGAGAAACCAAGCCTAGAGGAAAGGAGAGAAACCAAGCCTAGAGGAAAGGAGAGAAACCAAGCCTAGAGGAAAGGAGAGAAACCAAGCATAGAGGAAAGGAGAGGAGAGGAGAGAAACCAAGCCTAGAGGAAAGGAGAGAAACCAAGCCTAGAGGAAAGGAGAGAAACCAAGCCTAGAGGAAAGGAGAGAAACCAAGCCTAGAGGAAAGGAGAGAAACCAAGCCTAGAGGAAAGGAGAGAAACCAAGCCTAGAGGAAAGGAGAGAAACCAAGTCTAGAGGAAAGGAGAGAAACCAAGTCTAGAGGAAAGGAGAGAAACCAAGCCTAGAGGAAAGGAGAGGAGAGGAGAGAAACCAAGCCTAGAGGAAAGGAGAGAAACCAAGTCTAGAGGAAAGGAGAGAAACCAAGCCTAGAGAAAAGGAGAGAAACCAAGCCTAGAGGAAAGGAGAGGAAAGGAGAGAAACCAAGTCTAGAGGAAAGGAGAGAAACCAAGCCTAGAGGAAAGGAGAGAAACCAAGCCTAGAGGAAAGGAGAGAAACCAAGTCTAGAGGAAAGGAGAGAAACCAAGTCTAGAGGAAAGGAGAGAAACCAAGCCTAGAGGAAAGGAGAGAAACCAAGCCTAGAGGAAAGGAGAGAAACCAAGCCTAGAGGAAAGGAGAGAAACCAAGTCTAGAGGAAAGGAGAGAAACCAAGTCTAGAGGAAAGGAGAGAAACCAAGTCTAGAGGAAAGGAGAGAAACCAAGCCTAGAGGAAAGGAGAGAAACCAAGCCTAGAGGAAAGGAGAGAAACCAAGCCTAGAGGAAAGGAGAGAAACCAAGTCTAGAGGAAAGGAGAGAAACCAAGTCTAGAGGAAAGGAGAGAAACCAAGTCTAGAGGAAAGGAGAGAAACCAAGTCTAGAGGAAAGGAGAGAAACCAAGCCTAGAGGAAAGGAGAGAAACCAAGCCTAGAGGAAAGGAGAGAAACCAAGCCTAGAGGAAAGGAGAGAAACCAAGCCTAGAGGAAAGGAGAGAAACCAAGCCTAGAGGAAAGGAGAGAAACCAAGCCTAGAGGAAAGGAGAGAAACCAAGCCTAGAGGAAAGGAGAGAAACCAAGCCTACAGGAAAGGAGAGAAACCAAGTCTAGAGGAAAGGAGAGAAACCAAGCCTAGAGGAAAGGAGAGAAACCAAGTCTAGAGGAAAGGAGAGAAACCAAGCCTAGAGGAAAGGAGAGAAACCAAGTCTAGAGAAAAGGAGAGAAACCAAGCCTAGAGGAAAGGAGAGAAACCAAGCCTAGAGGAAAGGAGAGAAACCAAGCCTAGAGGAAAGGAGAGAAACCAAGCCTAGAGGAAAGGAGAGAAACCAAGCCTAGAGGAAAGGAGAGAAACCAAGTCTAGAGGAAAGGAGAGAAACCAAGCCTAGAGGAAAGGAGAGAAACCAAGCCTAGAGGAAAGGAGAGGAGAGGAGAGAAACCAAGCCTAGAGGAAAGGAGAGAAACCAAGTCTAGAGGAAAGGAGAGAAACCAAGCCTAGAGAAAAGGAGAGAAACCAAGCCTAGAGAAAAGGAGAGAAACCAAGCCTAGAGGAAAGGAGAGGAAAGGAGAGAAACCAAGTCTAGAGGAAAGGAGAGAAACCAAGCCTAGAGGAAAGGAGAGAAACCAAGCCTAGAGGAAAGGAGAGAAACCAAGTCTAGAGGAAAGGAGAGAAACCAAGCCTAGAGGAAAGGAGAGAAACCAAGCCTAGAGGAAAGGAGAGAAACCAAGCCTAGAGGAAAGGAGAGAAACCAAGCCTAGAGGAAAGGAGAGAAACCAAGTCTAGAGGAAAGGAGAGAAACCAAGTCTAGAGGAAAGGAGAGAAACCAAGTCTAGAGGAAAGGAGAGAAACCAAGCCTAGAGGAAAGGAGAGAAACCAAGCCTAGAGGAAAGGAGAGAAACCAAGCCTAGAGGAAAGGAGAGAAACCAAGTCTAGAGGAAAGGAGAGAAACCGTCTAGAGGAAAGGAGAGAAACCAAGTCTAGAGGAAAGGAGAGAAAACAAGCCTAGAGGAAAGGAGAGAAACCAAGCCTAGAGGAAAGGAGAGAAACCAAGCCTAGAGGAAAGGAGAGAAACCAAGTCTATAGGAAAGGAGAGAAACCAAGTCTAGAGGAAAGGAGAGAAACCAAGCCTAGAGGAAAGGAGAGGAGAGGAGAGAAACCAAGCCTAGAGGAAAGGAGAGAAACCAAGTCTAGAGGAAAGGAGAGAAACCAAGTCTAGAGGAAAGGAGAGAAACCAAGTCTAGAGGAAAGGAGAGAAACCAAGTCTAGAGGAAAGGAGAGAAACCAAGTCTAGAGGAAAGGAGAGAAACCAAGCCTAGAGGAAAGGAGAGAAACCAAGCCTAGAGGAAAGGAGAGAAACCAAGCCTAGAGGAAAGGAGAGAAACCAAGTCTAGAGGAAAGGAGAGAAACCAAGTCTAGAGGAAAGGAGAGAAACCAAGTCTAGAGGAAAGGAGAGAAAACAAGCCTAGAGGAAAGGAGAGAAACCAAGCCTAGAGGAAAGGAGAGAAACCAAGCCTAGAGGAAAGGAGAGAAACCAAGTCTAGAGGAAAGGAGAGAAACCAAGTCTAGAGGAAAGGAGAGAAACCAAGCCTAGAGGAAAGGAGAGGAGAGGAGAGAAACCAAGCCTAGAGGAAAGGAGAGAAACCAAGTCTAGAGGAAAGGAGAGAAACCAAGCCTATAGAAAAGGAGAGAAACAAAGCCTAGAGGAAAGGAGAGGAAAGGAGAGAAACCAAGTCTAGAGGAAAGGAGATAAACCAAGCCTAGAGGAAAAGAGAGAAACCAAGTCTAGAGGAAAGGAGAGAAACCAAGTCTAGAGGAAAGGAGAGAAACCAAGCCTAGAGGAAAGGAGAGAAACCAAGCCTAGAGGAAAGGAGAGAAACCAAGCCTAGAGGAAAGGAGAGAAACCAAGTCTAGAGGAAAGGAGAGAAACCAAGTCTAGAGGAAAGGAGAGAAACCAAGTCTAGAGGAAAGGAGAGAAACCAAGCCTAGAGGAAAGGAGAGAAACCAAGCCTAGAGGAAAGGAGAGACACCAAGCCTAGAGGAAAGGAGAGAAACCAAGTCTAGAGGAAAGGAGAGAAACCAAGTCTAGAGGAAAGGAGAGAAACCAAGTCTAGAGGAAAGGAGAGAAACCAAGTCTAGAGGAAAGGAGAGAAACCAAGTCTAGAGGAAAGGAGAGAAACCAAGCCTAGAGGAAAGGAGAGAAACCAAGCCTAGAGGAAAGGAGAGAAACCAAGCCTAGAGGAAAGGAGAGAAACCAAGCCTAGAGGAAAGGAGAGAAACCAAGCCTAGAGGAAAGGAGAGAAACCAAGCCTAGAGGAAAGGAGAGAAACCAAGCCTAGAGGAAAGGAGAGAAACCAAGCCTAGAGGAAAGGAGAGAAACCAAGTCTAGAGGAAAGGAGAGAAACCAAGCCTAGAGGAAAGGAGAGAAACCAAGTCTAGAGGAAAGGAGAGAAACCAAGCCTAGAGGAAAGGAGAGAAACCAAGTCTAGAGAAAAGGAGAGAAACCAAGTCTAGAGAAAAGGAGAGAAACCAAGCCTAGAGGAAAGGAGAGAAACCAAGCCTAGAGGAAAGGAGAGAAACCAAGCCTAGAGGAAAGGAGAGAAACCAAGCCTAGAGGAAAGGAGAGAAACCAAGTCTAGAGGAAAGGAGAGAAACCAAGTCTAGAGGAAAGGAGAGAAACCAAGCCTAGAGGAAAGGAGAGGAGAGGAGAGAAACCAAGCCTAGAGGAAAGGAGAGAAACCAAGTCTAGAGGAAAGGAGAGAAACCAAGCCTAGAGAAAAGGAGAGAAACCAAGCCTAGAGGAAAGGAGAGGAAAGGAGAGAAACCAAGTCTAGAGGAAAGGAGAGAAACCAAGCCTAGAGGAAAGGAGAGAAACCAAGCCTAGAGGAAAGGAGAGAAACCAAGTCTAGAGGAAAGGAGAGAAACCAAGTCTAGAGGAAAGGAGAGAAACCAAGCCTAGAGGAAAGGAGAGAAACCAAGCCTAGAGGAAAGGAGAGAAACCAAGCCTAGAGGAAAGGAGAGAAACCAAGTCTAGAGGAAAGGAGAGAAACCAAGTCTAGAGGAAAGGAGAGAAACCAAGTCTAGAGGAAAGGAGAGAAACCAAGCCTAGAGGAAAGGAGAGAAACCAAGCCTAGAGGAAAGGAGAGAAACCAAGCCTAGAGGAAAGGAGAGAAACCAAGTCTAGAGGAAAGGAGAGAAACCAAGTCTAGAGGAAAGGAGAGAAACCAAGCCTAGAGGAAAGGAGAGGAGAGGAGAGAAACCAAGCCTAGAGGAAAGGAGAGAGACCAAGCCTAGAGGAAAGGAGAGAAACCAAGCCTAGAGGAAAGGAGAGAAACCAAGCCTAGAGGAAAGGAGAGAAACCAAGCCTAGAGGAAAGGAGAGGAGAGGAGAGAAACCAAGCCTAGAGGAAAGGAGAGAAACCAAGCCTAGAGGAAAGGAGAGGAGAGGAGAGAAACCAAGCCTAGAGGAAAGGAGAGAAACCAAGTCTAGAGGAAAGGAGAGAAACCAAGCCTAGAGAAAAGGAGAGAAACCAAGCCTAGAGGAAAGGAGAGGAAAGGAGAGAAACCAAGTCTAGAGGAAAGGAGAGAAACCAAGCCTAGAGAAAAGGAGAGAAACCAAGCCTAGAGAAAAGGAGAGAAACCAAGCCTAGAGGAAAGGAGAGAAACCAAGCCTAGAGGAAAGGAGAGAAACCAAGCCTAGAGGAAAGGAGAGAAACCAAGCCTAGAGGAAACGAGAGAAACCAAGCCTAGAGGAAAGGAGAGAAACCAAGCCTAGAGGAAAGGAGAGGAGAGGAGAGAAACCAAGCCTAGAGGAAAGGAGAGAAACCAAGCCTAGAGGAAAGGAGAGAAACCAAGCCTAGAGGAAAGGAGAGGAGAGGAGAGAAACCAAGCCTAGAGGAAAGGAGAGAAACCAAGTCTAGAGGAAAGGAGAGAAACCAAGCCTAGAGAAAAGGAGAGAAACCAAGCCTAGAGGAAAGGAGAGGAAAGGAGAGAAACCAAGTCTAGAGGAAAGGAGAGAAACCAAGCCTAGAGGAAAGGAGAGAAACCAAGTCTAGAGGAAAGGAGAGAAACCAAGTCTAGAGGAAAGGAGAGAAACCAAGCCTAGAGGAAAGGAGAGGAGAGGAGAGAAACCAAGCCTAGAGGAAAGGAGAGAAACCAAGTCTAGAGGAAAGGAGAGAAACCAAGTCTAGAGGAAAGGAGAGAAACCAAGCCTAGAGAAAGGAGAGGAGAGGAGAGAAACCAAGTCTAGAGGAAAGGAGAGAAACCAAGCCTAGAGAAAAGGAGAGAAACCAAGCCTAGAGGAAAGGAGAGAAACCAAGCCTAGAGGAAAGGAGAGGAGAGGAGAGAAACCAAGCCTAGAGGAAAGGAGAGAAACCAAGTCTAGAGGAAAGGAGAGAAACCAAGCCTAGAGAAAAGGAGAGAAACCAAGCCTAGAGGAAAGGAGAGGAGAGGAGAGAAACCAAGCCTAGAGGAAAGGAGAGAAACCAAGTCTAGAGGAAAGGAGAGAAACCAAGCCTAGAGAAAAGGAGAGAAACCAAGCCTAGAGGAAAGGAGTGGAAAGGAGAGAAACCAAGTCTAGAGGAAAGGAGAGAAACCAAGCCTAGAGGAAAGGAGAGAAACCAAGTCTAGAGGAAAGGAGAGAAACCAAGTCTAGAGGAAAGGAGAGAAACCAAGCCTAGAGGAAAGGAGAGAAACCAAGCCTAGAGGAAAGGAGAGAAACCAAGCCTAGAGGAAAGGAGAGAAACCAAGTCTAGAGGAAAGGAGAGAAACCAAGTCTAGAGGAAAGGAGAGAAACCAAGCCTAGAGGAAAGGAGAGGAGAGGAGAGAAACCAAGCCTAGAGGAAAGGAGAGAGACCAAGCCTAGAGGAAAGGAGAGAAACCAAGCCTAGAGGAAAGGAGAGAAACCAAGCCTAGAGGAAAGGAGAGAAACCAAGCCTAGAGGAAAGGAGAGGAGAGGAGAGAAACCAAGCCTAGAGGAAAGGAGAGAAACCAAGCCTAGAGGAAAGGAGAGGAGAGGAGAGAAACCAAGCCTAGAGGAAAGGAGAGAAACCAAGTCTAGAGGAAAGGAGAGAAACCAAGCCTAGAGAAAAGGAGAGAAACCAAGCCTAGAGGAAAGGAGAGGAAAGGAGAGAAACCAAGTCTAGAGGAAAGGAGAGAAACCAAGCCTAGAGAAAAGGAGAGAAACCAAGCCTAGAGAAAAGGAGAGAAACCAAGCCTAGAGGAAAGGAGAGAAACCAAGCCTAGAGGAAAGGAGAGAAACCAAGCCTAGAGGAAAGGAGAGAAACCAAGCCTAGAGGAAACGAGAGAAACCAAGCCTAGAGGAAAGGAGAGAAACCAAGCCTAGAGGAAAGGAGAGGAGAGGAGAGAAACCAAGCCTAGAGGAAAGGAGAGAAACCAAGCCTAGAGGAAAGGAGAGAAACCAAGCCTAGAGGAAAGGAGAGGAGAGGAGAGAAACCAAGCCTAGAGGAAAGGAGAGAAACCAAGTCTAGAGGAAAGGAGAGAAACCAAGCCTAGAGAAAAGGAGAGAAACCAAGCCTAGAGGAAAGGAGAGGAAAGGAGAGAAACCAAGTCTAGAGGAAAGGAGAGAAACCAAGCCTAGAGGAAAGGAGAGAAACCAAGTCTAGAGGAAAGGAGAGAAACCAAGTCTAGAGGAAAGGAGAGAAACCAAGCCTAGAGGAAAGGAGAGGAGAGGAGAGAAACCAAGCCTAGAGGAAAGGAGAGAAACCAAGTCTAGAGGAAAGGAGAGAAACCAAGTCTAGAGGAAAGGAGAGAAACCAAGCCTAGAGAAAAGGAGAGGAGAGGAGAGAAACCAAGTCTAGAGGAAAGGAGAGAAACCAAGCCTAGAGAAAAGGAGAGAAACCAAGCCTAGAGGAAAGGAGAGAAACCAAGCCTAGAGGAAAGGAGAGGAGAGGAGAGAAACCAAGCCTAGAGGAAAGGAGAGAAACCAAGTCTAGAGGAAAGGAGAGAAACCAAGCCTAGAGAAAAGGAGAGAAACCAAGCCTAGAGGAAAGGAGAGGAGAGGAGAGAAACCAAGCCTAGAGGAAAGGAGAGAAACCAAGTCTAGAGGAAAGGAGAGAAACCAAGCCTAGAGAAAAGGAGAGAAACCAAGCCTAGAGGAAAGGAGTGGAAAGGAGAGAAACCAAGTCTAGAGGAAAGGAGAGAAACCAAGCCTAGAGGAAAGGAGAGAAACCAAGTCTAGAGGAAAGGAGAGAAACCAAGTCTAGAGGAAAGGAGAGAAACCAAGCCTAGAGGAAAGGAGAGAAACCAAGCCTAGAGGAAAGGAGAGAAACCAAGCCTAGAGGAAAGGAGAGAAACCAAGCCTAGAGGAAAGGAGAGAAACCAAGCCTAGAGGAAAGGAGAGAAACCAAGCCTAGAGGAAAGGAGAGAAACCAAGTCTAGAGGAAAGGAGAGAAACCAAGTCTAGAGGAAAGGAGAGAAACCAAGCCTAGAGGAAAGGAGAGGAGAGGAGAGAAACCAAGCCTAGAGGAAAGGAGAGAAACCAAGCCTAGAGGAAAGGAGAGAAACCAAGCCTAGAGGAAAGGAGAGAAACCAAGCCTAGAGGAAAGGAGAGGAGAGGAGAGAAACCAAGCCTAGAGGAAAGGAGAGAAACCAAGCCTAGAGGAAAGGAGAGGAGAGGAGAGAAACCAAGCCTAGAGGAAAGGAGAGAAACCAAGTCTAGAGGAAAGGAGAGAAACCAAGCCTAGAGAAAAGGAGAGAAACCAAGCCTAGAGGAAAGGAGAGGAAAGGAGAGAAACCAAGTCTAGAGGAAAGGAGAGAAACCAAGCCTAGAGAAAAGGAGAGAAACCAAGCCTAGAGAAAAGGAGAGAAACCAAGCCTAGAGGAAAGGAGAGAAACCAAGCCTAGAGGAAAGGAGAGAAACCAAGCCTAGAGGAAAGGAGAGAAACCAAGCCTAGAGGAAAGGAGAGAAACCAAGCCTAGAGGAAAGGAGAGAAACCAAGCCTAGAGGAAAGGAGAGGAGAGGAGAGAAACCAAGCCTAGAGGAAAGGAGAGAAACCAAGCCTAGAGGAAAGGAGAGAAACCAAGCCTAGAGGAAAGGAGAGGAGAGGAGAGAAACCAAGCCTAGAGGAAAGGAGAGAAACCAAGTCTAGAGGAAAGGAGAGAAACCAAGCCTAGAGAAAAGGAGAGAAACCAAGCCTAGAGGAAAGGAGAGGAAAGGAGAGAAACCAAGTCTAGAGGAAAGGAGAGAAACCAAGCCTAGAGGAAAGGAGAGAAACCAAGTCTAGAGGAAAGGAGAGAAACCAAGTCTAGAGGAAAGGAGAGAAACCAAGCCTAGAGGAAAGGAGAGAAACCAAGCTTAGAGGAAAGGAGAGAAACCAAGCCTAGAGGAAAGGAGAGAAACCAAGTCTAGAGGAAAGGAGAGAAACCAAGTCTAGAGGAAAGGAGAGAAACCAAGTCTAGAGGAAAGGAGAGAAACCAAGCCTAGAGGAAAGGAGAGAAACCAAGCCTAGAGGAAAGGAGAGACACCAAGCCTAGAGGAAAGGAGAGAAACCAAGTCTAGAGGAAAGGAGAGAAACCAAGTCTAGAGGAAAGGAGAGAAACCAAGTCTAGAGGAAAGGAGAGAAACCAAGTCTAGAGGAAAGGAGAGAAACCAAGTCTAGAGGAAAGGAGAGAAACCAAGCCTAGAGGAAAGGAGAGAAACCAAGCCTAGAGGAAAGGAGAGAAACCAAGCCTAGAGGAAAGGAGAGAAACCAAGCCTAGAGGAAAGGAGAGAAACCAAGTCTAGAGGAAAGGAGAGAAACCAAGCCTAGAGGAAAGGAGAGAAACCAAGCCTAGAGGAAAGGAGAGAAACCAAGTCTAGAGGAAAGGAGAGAAACCAAGTCTAGAGAAAAGGAGAGAAACCAAGCCTAGAGGAAAGGAGAGAAACCAAGCCTAGAGGAAAGGAGAGAAACCAAGCCTAGAGGAAAGGAGAGAAACCAAGCCTAGAGGAAAGGAGAGAAACCAAGCCTAGAGGAAAGGAGAGAAACCAAGTCTAGAGGAAAGGAGAGAAACCAAGTCTAGAGGAAAGGAGAGAAACCAAGCCTAGAGGAAAGGAGAGGAGAGGAGAGAAACCAAGCCTAGAGGAAAGGAGAGAAACCAAGTCTAGAGGAAAGGAGAGAAACCAAGCCTAGAGAAAAGGAGAGAAACCAAGCCTAGAGGAAAGGAGAGGAAAGGAGAGAAACCAAGTCTAGAGGAAAGGAGAGAAACCAAGCCTAGAGGAAAGGAGAGAAACCAAGCCTAGAGGAAAGGAGAGAAACCAAGTCTAGAGGAAAGGAGAGAAACCAAGTCTAGAGGAAAGGAGAGAAACCAAGCCTAGAGGAAAGGAGAGAAACCAAGCCTAGAGGAAAGGAGAGAAACCAAGCCTAGACGAAAGGAGAGAAACCAAGTCTAGAGGAAAGGAGAGAAACCAAGTCTAGAGGAAAGGAGAGAAACCAAGTCTAGAGGAAAGGAGAGAAACCAAGCCTAGAGGAAAGGAGAGAAACCAAGCCTAGAGGAAAGGAGAGAAACCAAGCCTAGAGGAAAGTAGAGAAACCAAGTCTAGAGGAAAGGAGAGAAACCAAGTCTAGAGGAAAGGAGAGAAACCAAGCCTAGAGGAAAGGAGAGGAGAGGAGAGAAACCAAGCCTAGAGGAAAGGAGAGAGACCAAGCCTAGAGGAAAGGAGAGAAACCAAGCCTAGAGGAAAGGAGAGAAACCAAGCCTAGAGGAAAGGAGAGAAACCAAGCCTAGAGGAAAGGAGAGGAGAGGAGAGAAACCAAGCCTAGAGGAAAGGAGAGAAACCAAGCCTAGAGGAAAGGAGAGGAGAGAAACCAAGCCTAGAGGAAAGGAGAGAAACCAAGTCTAGAGGAAAGGAGAGAAACCAAGCCTAGAGAAAAGGAGAGAAACCAAGCCTAGAGGAAAGGAGAGGAAAGGAGAGAAACCAAGTCTAGAGGAAAGGAGAGAAACCAAGCCTAGAGAAAAGGAGAGAAACCAAGCCTAGAGAAAAGGAGAGAAACCAAGCCTAGAGGAAAGGAGAGAAACCAAGCCTAGAGGAAAGGAGAGAAACCAAGCCTAGAGGAAAGGAGAGAAACCAAGCCTAGAGGAAAGGAGAGAAACCAAGCCTAGAGGAAAGGAGAGAAACCAAGCCTAGAGGAAAGGAGAGGAGAGGAGAGAAACCAAGCCTAGAGGAAAGGAGAGAAACCAAGCCTAGAGGAAAGGAGAGAAACCAAGCCTAGAGGAAAGGAGAGGAGAGGAGAGAAACCAAGCCTAGAGGAAAGGAGAGAAACCAAGCCTAGAGGAAAGGAGAGAAACCAAGCCTAGAGGAAAGGAGAGAAACCAAGCCTAGAGGAAAGGAGAGAAACCAAGCCTAGAGGAAAGGAGAGAAACCAAGCCTAGAGGAAAGGAGAGAAACCAAGCCTAGAGGAAAGGAGAGAAACCAAGCCTAGAGGAAAGGAGAGAAACCAAGCCTAGAGGAAAGGAGAGAAACCAAGCCTAGAGGAAAGGAGAGAAACCATTCCTACAGGAAAGGAGAGAAACCAAGTCTAGAGGAAAGGAGAGAAACCAAGCCTAGAGAAAAGGAGAGAAACCAAGTCTAGAGGAAAGGAGAGAAACCAAGCCTAGAGGAAAGGAAGAGAAACCAAGTCTAGAGAAAAGGAGAGAAACCAAGCCTAGAGGAAAGGAGAGAAACCAAGCCTAGAGGAAAGGAGAGAAACCAAGCCTAGAGGAAAGGAGAGAAACCAAGCCTAGAGGAAAGGAGAGAAACCAAGTCTAGAGGAAAGGAGAGAAACCAAGCCTAGAGGAAAGGAGAGAAACCAAGCCTAGAGGAAAGGAGAGAAACCAAGCCTAGAGGAAAGGAGAGGAGAGGAGAGAAACCAAGCCTAGAGGAAAGGAGAGAAACCAAGTCTAGAGGAAAGGAGAGAAACCAAGCCTAGAGAAAAGGAGAGAAACCAAGCCTAGAGGAAAGGAGAGGAAAGGAGAGAAACCAAGTCTAGAGGAAAGGAGAGAAACCAAGCCTAGAGGAAAGGAGAGAAACCAAGCCTAGAGGAAAGGAGAGAAACCAAGTCTAGAGGAAAGGAGAGAAACCAAGTCTAGAGGAAAGGAGAGAAACCAAGCCTAGAGGAAAGGAGAGAAACCAAGCCTAGAGGAAAGGAGAGAAACCAAGCCTAGAGGAAAGGAGAGAAACCAAGCCTAGAGGAAAGGAGAGAAACCAAGCCTAGAGGAAAGGAGAGAAACCAAGCCAAGAGGAAAGGAGAGAAACCAAGCCTAGAGGAAAGGAGAGAAACCAAGCCTACAGGAAAGGAGAGAAACCAAGTCTAGAGGAAAGGAGAGAAACCAAGCCTAGAGGAAAGGAGAGAAACCAAGTCTAGAGGAAAGGAGAGAAACCAAGCCTAGAGGAAAGGAGAGAAACCAAGTCTAGAGAAAAGGAGAGAAACCAAGCCTAGAGGAAAGGAGAGAAACCAAGCCTAGAGGAAAGGAGAGAAACCAAGCCTAGAGGAAAGGAGAGAAACCAAGCCTAGAGGAAAGGAGAGAAACCAAGTCTAGAGGAAAGGAGAGAAACCAAGTCTAGAGGAAAGGAGAGAAACCAAGCCTAGAGGAAAGGAGAGGAGAGGAGAGAAACCAAGCCTAGAGGAAAGGAGAGAAACCAAGTCTAGAGGAAAGGAGAGAAACCAAGCCTAGAGAAAAGGAGAGAAACCAAGCCTAGAGGAAAGGAGAGGAAAGGAGAGAAACCAAGTCTAGAGGAAAGGAGAGAAACCAAGCCTAGAGGAAAGGAGAGAAACCAAGCCTAGAGGAAAGGAGAGAAACCAAGTCTAGAGGAAAGGAGAGAAACCAAGCCTAGAGGAAAGGAGAGAAACCAAGCCTAGAGGAAAGGAGAGAAACCAAGCCTAGAGGAAAGGAGAGAAACCAAGCCTAGAGGAAAGGAGAGAAACCAAGTCTAGAGGAAAGGAGAGAAACCAAGTCTAGAGGAAAGGAGAGAAACCAAGTCTAGAGGAAAGGAGAGAAACCAAGCCTAGAGGAAAGGAGAGAAACCAAGCCTAGAGGAAAGGAGAGAAACCAAGCCTAGAGGAAAGGAGAGAAACCAAGTCTAGAGGAAAGGAGAGAAACCAAGTCTAGAGGAAAGGAGAGAAACCAAGTCTAGAGGAAAGGAGAGAAACCAAGTCTAGAGGAAAGGAGAGAAACCAAGCCTAGAGGAAAGGAGAGAAACCAAGCCTAGAGGAAAGGAGAGAAACCAAGCCTAGAGGAAAGGAGAGAAACCAAGTCTAGAGGAAAGGAGAGAAACCAAGTCTAGAGGAAAGGAGAGAAACCAAGCCTAGAGGAAAGGAGAGGAGAGGAGAGAAACCAAGCCTAGAGGAAAGGAGAGAAACCAAGTCTAGAGGAAAGGAGAGAAACCAAGCCTAGAGAAAAGGAGAGAAACCAAGCCTAGAGGAAAGGAGAGGAAAGGAGAGAAACCAAGTCTAGAGGAAAGGAGAGAAACCAAGCCTAGAGGAAAGGAGAGAAACCAAGTCTAGAGGAAAGGAGAGAAACCAAGTCTAGAGGAAAGGAGAGAAACCAAGCCTAGAGGAAAGGAGAGAAACCAAGCCTAGAGGAAAGGAGAGAAACCAAGTCTAGAGGAAAGGAGAGAAACCAAGTCTAGAGGAAAGGAGAGAAACCAAGTCTAGAGGAAAGGAGAGAAACCAAGCCTAGAGGAAAGGAGAGAAACCAAGCCTAGAGGAAAGGAGAGAAACCAAGCCTAGAGGAAAGGAGAGAAACCAAGCCTAGAGGAAAGGAGAGAAACCAAGCCTAGAGGAAAGGAGAGAAACCAAGTCTAGAGGAAAGGAGAGAAACCAAGTCTAGAGGAAAGGAGAGAAACCAAGTCTAGAGGAAAGGAGAGAAACCAAGTCTAGAGGAAAGGAGAGAAACCAAGTCTATAGGAAAGGAGAGAAACCAAGCCTAGAGGAAAGGAGAGAAACCAAGCCTAGAGGAAAGGCGAGAAACCAAGCCTAGAGGAAAGGAGAGAAACCAAGCCTAGAGGAAAGGAGAGAAACCAAGCCTAGAGGAAAGGAGAGAAACCAAGCCTAGAGGAAAGGAGAGAAACCAAGCCTAGAGGAAATGAGAGAAACCAAGCCTAGAGGTAAGGAGAGAAACCAAGTCTAGAGGAAAGGAGAGAAACCAAGCCTAGAGGAAAGGAGAGAAACCAAGTCTAGAGGAAAGGAGAGAAACCAAGCCTAGAGGAAAGGAGAGAAACCAAGTCTAGAGAAAAGGAGAGAAACCAAGCCTAGAGGAAAGGAGAGAAACCAAGCCTAGAGGAAAGGAGAGAAACCAAGCCTAGAGGAAAGGAGAGAAACCAAGCCTAGAGGAAAAGAGAGAAACCAAGCCTAGAGGAAAGGAGAGAAACCAAGTCTAGAGGAAAGGAGAGAAACCAAGTCTAGAGGATAGGAGAGAAACCAAGCCTAGAGGAAAGGAGAGGAGAGGAGAGAAACCAAGCCTAGAGGAAAGGAGAGAAACCAAGTCTAGAGGAAAGGAGAGAAACCAAGCCTAGAGAAAAGGAGAGAAACCAAGCCTAGAGGAAAGGAGAGAAACCAAGTCTAGAGGAAAGGAGAGAAACCAAGTCTAGAGGAAAGGAGAGAAACCAAGTCTAGAGGAAAGGAGAGAAACCAAGTCTAGAGGAAAGGAGAGAAACCAAGTCTAGAGGAAAGGAGAGAAACCAAGTCTAGAGGAAAGGAGAGAAACCAAGTCTAGAGGAAAGGAGAGAAACCAAGCCTAGAGGAAAGGAGAGAAACCAAGCCTAGAGGAAAGGAGAGAAACCAAGCCTAGAGGAAAGGAGAGAAACCAAGCCTAGAGGAAAGGAGAGAAACCAAGCCTAGAGGAAAGGAGAGAAACCAAGCCAAGAGGAAAGGAGAGAAACCAAGCCTAGAGGAAAGGAGAGAAACCAAGCCTACAGGAAAGGAGAGAAACCAAGTCTAGAGGAAAGGAGAGAAACCAAGCCTAGAGGAAAGGAGAGAAACCAAGTCTAGAGGAAAGGAGAGAAACCAAGCCTAGAGGAAAGGAGAGAAACCAAGTCTAGAGAAAAGGAGAGAAACCAAGCCTAGAGGAAAGGAGAGAAACCAAGCCTAGAGGAAAGGAGAGAAACCAAGCCTAGAGGAAAGGAGAGAAACCAAGCCTAGAGGAAAGGAGAGAAACCAAGTCTAGAGGAAAGGAGAGAAACCAAGTCTAGAGGAAAGGAGAGAAACCAAGCCTAGAGGAAAGGAGAGGAGAGGAGAGAAACCAAGCCTAGAGGAAAGGAGAGAAACCAAGTCTAGAGGAAAGGAGAGAAACCAAGCCTAGAGAAAAGGAGAGAAACCAAGCCTAGAGGAAAGGAGAGGAAAGGAGAGAAACCAAGTCTAGAGGAAAGGAGAGAAACCAAGCCTAGAGGAAAGGAGAGAAACCAAGCCTAGAGGAAAGGAGAGAAACCAAGTCTAGAGGAAAGGAGAGAAACCAAGCCTAGAGGAAAGGAGAGAAACCAAGCCTAGAGGAAAGGAGAGAAACCAAGCCTAGAGGAAAGGAGAGAAACCAAGCCTAGAGGAAAGGAGAGAAACCAAGTCTAGAGGAAAGGAGAGAAACCAAGTCTAGAGGAAAGGAGAGAAACCAAGCCTAGAGGAAAGGAGAGAAACCAAGTCTAGAGGAAAGGAGAGAAACCAAGTCTAGAGGAAAGGAGAGAAACCAAGTCTAGAGGAAAGGAGAGAAACCAAGTCTAGAGGAAAGGAGAGAAAACAAGCCTAGAGGAAAGGAGAGAAACCAAGCCTAGAGGAAAGGAGAGAAACCAAGCCTAGAGGAAAGGAGAGAAACCAAGTCTAGAGGAAAGGAGAGAAACCAAGCCTAGAGGAAAGGAGAGGAGAGGAGAGAAACCAAGCCTAGAGGAAAGGAGAGAAACCAAGTCTAGAGGAAAGGAGAGAAACCAAGCCTAGAGAAAAGGAGAGAAACCAAGCCTAGAGGAAAGGAGAGGAAAGGAGAGAAACCAAGTCTAGAGGAAAGGAGAGAAACCAAGCCTAGAGGAAAGGAGAGAAACCAAGTCTAGAGGAAAGGAGAGAAACCAAGTCTAGAGGAAAGGAGAGAAACCAAGCCTAGAGGAAAGGAGAGAAACCAAGCCTAGAGGAAAGGAGAGAAACCAAGCCTAGAGGAAAGGAGAGAAACCAAGTCTAGAGGAAAGGAGAGAAACCAAGTCTAGAGGAAAGGAGAGAAACCAAGTCTAGAGGAAAGGAGAGAAACCAAGCCTAGAGGAAAGGAGAGAAACCAAGCCTAGAGGAAAGGAGAGAAACCAAGCCTAGAGGAAAGGAGAGAAACCAAGCCTAGAGGAAAGGAGAGAAACCAAGCCTAGAGGAAAGGAGAGAAACCAAGTCTAGAGGAAAGGAGAGAAACCAAGTCTAGAGGAAAGGAGAGAAACCAAGTCTAGAGGAAAGGAGAGAAACCAAGTCTAGAGGAAAGGAGAGAAACCAAGTCTAGAGGAAAGGAGAGAAACCAAGCCTAGAGGAAAGGAGAGAAACCAAGCCTAGAGGAAAGGCGAGAAACCAAGCCTAGAGGAAAGGAGAGAAACCAAGCCTAGAGGAAAGGAGAGAAACCAAGCCTAGAGGAAAGGAGAGAAACCAAGCCTAGAGGAAATGAGAGAAACCAAGCCTAGAGGTAAGGAGAGAAACCAAGTCTAGAGGAAAGGAGAGAAACCAAGCCTAGAGGAAAGGAGAGAAACCAAGTCTAGAGGAAAGGAGAGAAACCAAGTCTAGAGAAAAGGAGAGAAACCAAGCCTAGAGGAAAGGAGAGAAACCAAGCCTAGAGGAAAGGAGAGAAACCAAGCCTAGAGGAAAGGAGAGAAACCAAGCCTAGAGGAAAAGAGAGAAACCAAGCCTAGAGGAAAGGAGAGAAACCAAGTCTAGAGGAAAGGAGAGAAACCAAGTCTAGAGGATAGGAGAGAAACCAAGCCTAGAGGAAAGGAGAGGAGAGGAGAGAAACCAAGCCTAGAGGAAAGGAGAGAAACCAAGTCTAGAGGAAAGGAGAGAAACCAAGCCTAGAGAAAAGGAGAGAAACCAAGCCTAGAGGAAAGGAGAGAAACCAAGCCTAGAGGAAAGGAGAGAAACCAAGTCTAGAGGAAAGGAGAGAAACCAAGTCTAGAGGAAAGGAGAGAAACCAAGTCTAGAGGAAAGGAGAGAAACCAAGCCTAGAGGAAAGGAGAGAAACCAAGCCTAGAGGAAAGGAGAGAAACCAAGTCTAGAGGAAAGGAGAGAAACCAAGTCTAGAGGAAAGGAGAGAAACCAAGTCTAGAGGAAAGGAGAGAAACCAAGCCTAGAGGAAAGGAGAGAAACCAAGCCTAGAGGAAAGGAGAGAAACCAAGCCTAGAGGAAAGGAGAGAAACCAAGTCTAGAGGAAAGGAGAGAAACCAAGTCTAGAGGAAAGGAGAGGAGAGGAGAGAAACCAAGCCTAGAGGAAAGGAGAGAGACCAAGCCTAGAGGAAAGGAGAGAAACCAAGCCTAGAGGAAAGGAGAGAAACCAAGCCTAGAGGAAAGGAGAGAAACCAAGCCTAGAGGAAAGGAGAGAAACCAAGCCTAGAGGAAAGGAGAGGAGAGGAGAGAAACCAAGCCTAGAGGAAAGGAGAGAAACCAAGCCTAGAGGAAAGGAGAGAAACCAAGCCTAGAGGAAAGGAGAAGAGAGGAGAGAAACCAAGCCTAGAGGAAAGGAGAGAAACCAAGTCTAGAGGAAAGGAGAGAAACCAAGCCTAGAGGAAAGGAGAGAAACCAAGCCTAGAGGAAAGGAGAGAAACCAAGCCTAGAGGAAAGGAGAGAAACCAAGCCTAGAGGAAAGGAGAGAAACCAAGCCTAGAGGAAAGGAGAGAAACCAAGCCTAGAGGAAAGGAGAGGAGAGGAGAGAAACCAAGCCTAGAGGAAAGGAGAGAAACCAAGCCTAGAGGAAAGGAGAGAAACCAAGTCTAGAGGAAAGGAGAGGAGAGGAGAGAAACCAAGCCTAGAGGAAAGGAGAGAAACCAAGCCTAGAGGAAAGGAGAGAAACCAAGCCTAGAGGAAAGGAGAGAAACCAAGCCTAGAGGAAAGGAGAGAAACCAAGCCTAGAGGAAAGGAGAGAAACCAAGCCTAGAGGAAAGGAGAGAAACCAAGCCTAGAGGAAAGGAGAGAAACCAAGCCTAGAGGAAAGGAGAGAAACCAAGCCTAGAGGAAAGGAGAGAAACCAAGCCTAGAGGAAAGGAGAGAAACCATTCCTACAGGAAAGGAGAGAAACCAAGTCTAGAGAAAAGGAGAGAAACCAAGCCTAGAGGAAAGGAGAGAAACAAAGTCTAGAGGAAAGGAGAGAAACCAAGTCTAGAGGAAAGGAGAGAAACCAAGTCTAGAGGAAAGGAGAGAAACCAAGCCTAGAGGAAAGGAGAGAAACCAAGCCTAGAGGAAAGGAGAGAAACCAAGCCTAGAGGAAAGGAGAGAAACCAAGTCTAGAGGAAAGGAGAGAAACCAAGTCTAGAGGAAAGGAGAGAAACCAAGTCTAGAGGAAAGGAGAGAAACCAAGCCTAGAGGAAAGTAGAGAAACCAAGCCTAGAGGAAAGGAGAGAAACAAAGCCTAGAGGAAAGGAGAGGAAAGGAGAGAAACCAAGTCTAGAGGAAAGGAGAGAAACCAAGTCTAGAGGAAAGGAGAGAAACCAAGTCTAGAGGAAAGGAGAGAAACCAAGTCTAGAGGAAAGGAGAGAAACCAAGTCTAGAGGAAAGGAGAGAAACCAAGCCTAGAGGAAAGGAGAGAAACCAAGCCTAGAGGAAAGGAGAGAAACCAAGCCTAGAGGAAAGGAGAGAAACCAAGCCTAGAGGAAAGGAGAGAAACCAAGTCTAGAGGAAAGGAGAGAAACCAAGTCTAGAGGAAAGGAGAGAAACCAAGTCTAGAGGAAAGGAGAGAAACCAAGCCTAGAGGAAAGGAGAGAAACCAAGCCTAGAGGAAAGGAGAGAAACCAAGTCTAGAGGAAAGGAGAGAAACCAAGTCTAGAGGAAAGGAGAGAAACCAAGTCTAGAGGAAAGGAGAGAAACCAAGCCTAGAGGAAAGGAGAGAAACCAAGCCTAGAGGAAAGGAGAGAAACCAAGCCTAGAGGAAAGGAGAGAAACCAAGTCTAGAGGAAAGGAGAGAAACCAAGTCTAGAGGAAAGGAGAGGAGAGGAGAGAAACCAAGCCTAGAGGAAAGGAGAGAGACCAAGCCTAGAGGAAAGGAGAGAAACCAAGCCTAGAGGAAAGGAGAGAAACCAAGCCTAGAGGAAAGGAGAGAAACCAAGCCTAGAGGAAAGGAGAGAAACCAAGCCTAGAGGAAAGGAGAGAAACCAAGCCTAGAGGAAAGGAGAGGAGAGGAGAGAAACCAAGCCTAGAGGAAAGGAGAGAAACCAAGCCTAGAGGAAAGGAGAGAAACCAAGCCTAGAGGAAAGGAGAAGAGAGGAGAGAAACCAAGCCTAGAGGAAAGGAGAGAAACCAAGTCTAGAGGAAAGGAGAGAAACCAAGCCTAGAGGAAAGGAGAGAAACCAAGCCTAGAGGAAAGGAGAGAAACCAAGCCTAGAGGAAAGGAGAGAAACCAAGCCTAGAGGAAAGGAGAGAAACCAAGCCTAGAGGAAAGGAGAGAAACCAAGCCTAGAGGAAAGGAGAGGAGAGGAGAGAAACCAAGCCTAGAGGAAAGGAGAGAAACCAAGCCTAGAGGAAAGGAGAGAAACTAAGCCTAGAGGAAAGGAGAGGAGAGGAGAGAAACCAAGCCTAGAGGAAAGGAGAGAAACCAAGCATAGAGGAAAGGAGAGAAACCAAGCCTAGAGGAAAGGAGAGAAACCAAGCCTAGAGGAAAGGAGAGAAACCAAGCCTAGAGGAAAGGAGAGAAACCAAGCCTAGAGGAAAGGAGAGAAACCAAGCCTAGAGGAAAGGAGAGAAACCAAGCCTAGAGGAAAGGAGAGAAACCAAGCCTAGAGGAAAGGAGAGAAACCACGCCTAGAGGAAAGGAGAGAAACCATTCCTACAGGAAAGGAGAGAAACCAAGTCTAGAGAAAAGGAGAGAAACCAAGCCTAGAGGAAAGGAGAGAAACAAAGTCTAGAGGAAAGGAGAGAAACCAAGTCTAGAGGAAAGGAGAGAAACCAAGTCTAGAGGAAAGGAGAGAAACCAAGCCTAGAGGAAAGGAGAGAAACCAAGCCTAGAGGAAAGGAGAGAAACCAAGCCTAGAGGAAAGGAGAGAAACCAAGTCTAGAGGAAAGGAGAGAAACCAAGTCTAGAGGAAAGGAGAGAAACCAAGTCTAGAGGAAAGGAGAGAAACCAAGCCTAGAGGAAAGTAGAGAAACCAAGCCTAGAGGAAAGGAGAGAAACAAAGCCTAGAGGAAAGGAGAGGAAAGGAGAGAAACCAAGTCTAGAGGAAAGGAGAGAAACCAAGTCTAGAGGAAAGGAGAGAAACCAAGTCTAGAGGAAAGGAGAGAAACCAAGTCTAGAGGAAAGGAGAGAAACCAAGTCTAGAGGAAAGGAGAGAAACCAAGCCTAGAGGAAAGGAGAGAAACCAAGCCTAGAGGAAAGGAGAGAAACCAAGCCTAGAGGAAAGGAGAGAAACCAAGCCTAGAGGAAAGGAGAGAAACCAAGTCTAGAGGAAAGGAGAGAAACCAAGTCTAGAGGAAAGGAGAGAAACCAAGTCTAGAGGAAAGGAGAGAAACCAAGCCTAGAGGAAAGTAGAGAAACCAAGCCTAGAGGAAAGGAGAGAAACAAAGCCTAGAGGAAAGGAGAGGAAAGGAGAGAAACCAAGTCTAGAGGAAAGGAGAGAAACCAAGTCTAGAGGAAAGGAGAGAAACCAAGTCTAGAGGAAAGGAGAGAAACCAAGTCTAGAGGAAAGGAGAGAAACCAAGTCTAGAGGAAAGGAGAGAAACCAAGCCTAGAGGAAAGGAGAGAAACCAAGCCTAGAGGAAAGGAGAGAAACCAAGCCTAGAGGAAAGGAGAGAAACCAAGCCTAGAGGAAAGGAGAGAAACCAAGTCTAGAGGAAAGGAGAGAAACCAAGTCTAGAGGAAAGGAGAGAAACCAAGTCTAGAGGAAAGGAGAGAAACCAAGTCTAGAGGAAAGGAGAGAAACCAAGTCCAGAGGAAAGGAGAGAAACCAAGCCTAGAGGAAAGGAGAGAAACCAAGCCTAGAGGAAAGGAGAGAAACCAAGTCTAGAGGAAAGGAGAGAAACCAAGTCTAGAGGAAAGGAGAGAAACCAAGCCTAGAGGAAAGGAGAGAAACCAAGCCTAGAGGAAAGGAGAGAAACCAAGCCTAGAGGAAAGGAGAGAAACCAAGTCTAGAGGAAAGGAGAGAAACCAAGTCTAGAGGAAAGGATAGAAACCAAGTCTAGAGGAAAGGAGAGAAACCAAGTCCAGAGGAAAGGAGAGAAACCAAGTCCAGAGGAAAGGAGAGAAACCAAGCCTAGAGGAAAGGAGAGAAACCAAGCCTAGAGGAAAGGAAAGAAACCAAGCCTAGAGGAAAGGAGAGAAACCAAGCCTAGAGGAAAGGAGAGAAACCAAGCCTAGAGGAAAGGAGAGAAACCAAGCCTAGAGGAAAGGAGAGAAACCAAGCCTAGAGGAAAGGAGAGAAACCAAGCCTAGAGGAAAGGAAAGAAACCAAGTCTAGAGGAAAGGAGAGGAGAGGAGAGAAACCAAGTCTAGAGGAAAGGAGAGAAACCAAGCCTAGAGAAAAGGAGAGAAACCAAGCCTAGAGGAAAGGAGAGAAACCAAGCCTAGAGGAAAGGAGAGAAACCAAGCCTAGAGGAAAGGAGAGAAACCAAGCCTAGAGGAAAGGAGAGAAACCAAGTCTAGAGGAAAGGAGAGGAGAGGAGAGAAACCAAGCCTAGAGGAAAGGAGAGAAACCAAGCCTAGAGGAAAGGAGAGAAACCAAGTCTAGAGGAAAGGAGAGAAACCAAGCCTAGAGGAAAGGAGAGAAACCAAGTCCAGAGGAAAGGAGAGAAACCAAGCCTAGAGGAAAGGAGAGAAACCAAGCCTAGAGGAAAGGAGAGAAACCAAGTCTAGAGGAAAGGAGAGAAACCAAGCCTAGAGGAAAGTAGAGAAACCAAGCCTAGAGGAAAGGAGAGAAACCAAGCCTAGAGGAAAGGAGAGGAAAGGAGAGAAACCAAGTCTAGAGGAAAGGAGAGAAACCAAGCCTAGAGGAAAGGAGAGAAACCAAGCCTAGAGGACAGGAGAGAAACCAAGTCTAGAGGAAAGGAGAGAAACCAAGTCTAGAGGAAAGGAGAGAAACCAAGCCTAGAGGAAAGGAGAGAAACCAAGCCTAGAGGAAAGGAGAGAAACCAAGCCTAGAGGAAAGGAGAGAAACCAAGCCTAGAGGAAAGGAGAGAAACCAAGTCTAGAGGAAAGGAGAGAAACCAAGTCTAGAGGAAAGGAGAGAAACCAAGTCTAGAGGAAAGGAGAGAAACCAAGTCTAGAGGAAAGGAGAGAAACCAAGTCTAGAGGAAAGGAGAGAAACCAAGTCCAGAGGAAAGGAGAGAAACCAAGCCTAGAGGAAAGGAGAGAAACCAAGCCTAGAGGAAAGGAGAGAAACCAAGTCTAGAGGAAAGGAGAGAAACCAAGTCTAGAGGAAAGGAGAGAAACCAAGCCTAGAGGAAAGGAGAGAAACCAAGCCTAGAGGAAAGGAGAGAAACCAAGCCTAGAGGAAAGGAGAGAAACCAAGTCTAGAGGAAAGGAGAGAAACCAAGTCTAGAGGAAAGGATAGAAACCAAGTCTAGAGGAAAGGAGAGAAACCAAGTCTAGAGGAAAGGAGAGAAACCAAGTCCAGAGGAAAGGAGAGAAACCAAGCCTAGAGGAAAGGAGAGAAACCAAGCCTAGAGGAAAGGAAAGAAACCAAGCCTAGAGGAAAGGAGAGAAACCAAGCCTAGAGGAAAGGAGAGAAACCAAGCCTAGAGGAAAGGAGAGAAACCAAGCCTAGAGGAAAGGAGAGAAACCAAGCCTAGAGGAAAGGAGAGAAACCAAGCCTAGAGGAAAGGAAAGAAACCAAGTCTAGAGGAAAGGAGAGGAGAGGAGAGAAACCAAGTCTAGAGGAAAGGAGAGAAACCAAGCCTAGAGAAAAGGAGAGAAACCAAGCCTAGAGGAAAGGAGAGAAACCAAGCCTAGAGGAAAGGAGAGAAACCAAGCCTAGAGGAAAGGAGAGAAACCAAGCCTAGAGGAAAGGAGAGAAACCAAGCCTAGAGGAAAGGAGAGAAACCAAGCCTAGAGGAAAGGAGAGAAACCAAGTCTAGAGGAAAGGAGAGAAACCAAGCCTAGAGGAAAGGAGAGAAACCAAGTCTAGAGGAAAGGAGAGAAACCAAGCCTAGAGGAAAGGAGAGAAACCAAGTCTAGAGGAAAGGAGAGAAACCAAGTCTAGAGGAAAGGAGAGAAACCAAGCCTAGAGGAAAGGAGAGAAACCAAGTCTAGAGGAAAGGAGAGAAACCAAGCCTAGAGGAAAGGAGAGGAAAGGAGAGAAACCAAGTCTAGAGGAAAGGAGAGAAACCAAGCCTAGAGGAAAGGAGAGAAACCAAGCCTAGAGGACAGGAGAGAAACCAAGTCTAGAGGAAAGGAGAGAAACCAAGTCTAGAGGAAAGGAGAGAAACCAAGCCTAGAGGAAAGGAGAGAAACCAAGCCTAGAGGAAAGGAGAGAAACCAAGCCTAGAGGAAAGGAGAGAAACCAAGCCTAGAGGAAAGGAGAGAAA
Source organism: Salvelinus fontinalis (assembly GCF_029448725.1). Lineage (NCBI taxonomy): Eukaryota > Metazoa > Chordata > Actinopteri > Salmoniformes > Salmonidae > Salvelinus > Salvelinus fontinalis. The sequence goes on along the minus strand of NC_074685.1, from coordinate 4,338,344 downwards.
CCAAGTCTAGAGGAAAGGAGAGAAACCAAGTCTAGAGGAAAGGAGAGAAACCAAGTCTAGAGGAAAGGAGAGAAACCAAGTCTAGAGGAAAGGAGAGAAACCAAGTCCAGAGGAAAGGAGAGAAACCAAGCCTAGAGGAAAGGAGAGAAACCAAGCCTAGAGGAAAGGAGAGAAACCAAGTCTAGAGGAAAGGAGAGAAACCAAGTCTAGAGGAAAGGAGAGAAACCAAGCCTAGAGGAAAGGAGAGAAACCAAGCCTAGAGGAAAGGAGAGAAACCAAGCCTAGAGGAAAGGAGAGAAACCAAGTCTAGAGGAAAGGAGAGAAACCAAGTCTAGAGGAAAGGATAGAAACCAAGTCTAGAGGAAAGGAGAGAAACCAAGTCTAGAGGAAAGGAGAGAAACCAAGTCCAGAGGAAAGGAGAGAAACCAAGCCTAGAGGAAAGGAGAGAAACCAAGCCTAGAGGAAAGGAAAGAAACCAAGCCTAGAGGAAAGGAGAGAAACCAAGCCTAGAGGAAAGGAGAGAAACCAAGCCTAGAGGAAAGGAGAGAAACCAAGCCTAGAGGAAAGGAGAGAAACCAAGCCTAGAGGAAAGGAGAGAAACCAAGCCTAGAGGAAAGGAAAGAAACCAAGTCTAGAGGAAAGGAGAGGAGAGGAGAGAAACCAAGTCTAGAGGAAAGGAGAGAAACCAAGCCTAGAGAAAAGGAGAGAAACCAAGCCTAGAGGAAAGGAGAGAAACCAAGCCTAGAGGAAAGGAGAGAAACCAAGCCTAGAGGAAAGGAGAGAAACCAAGCCTAGAGGAAAGGAGAGAAACCAAGCCTAGAGGAAAGGAGAGAAACCAAGTCTAGAGGAAAGGAGAGAAACCAAGCCTAGAGGAAAGGAGAGAAACCAAGCCTAGAGGAAAGGAGAGAAACCAAGCCTAGAGGAAAGGAGAGAAACCAAGTCTAGAGGAAAGGAGAGAAACCAAGTCTAGAGGAAAGGAGAGAAACCAAGCCTAGAGGAAAGGAGAGAAACCAAGTCTAGAGGAAAGGAGAGAAACCAAGTCTAGAGGAAAGGAGAGGAGAGGAGAGAAACCAAGCCTAGAGGAAAGGAGAGAAACCAAGCCTAGAGGAAAGGAGAGAAACCAAGTCTAGAGGAAAGGAGAGAAACCAAGCCTAGAGGAAAGGAGAGAAACCAAGCCTAGAGGAAAGGAGAGAAACCAAGCCTAGAGGAAAGGAGAGAAACCAAGTCTAGAGGAAAGGAGAGAAACCAAGCCTAGAGGAAAGGAGAGAAACCGTGGGCTGTAGTCCGTCCTGCCACACTCATTGCCTGAAGTCAGCTCTGCCTGCCCCCAGGACATCTTTGTCCCTGTTGTCTTAGCTAGCTCTCCCAATCAACACCTGTGATTGCTTTATGCCTCGCTTTATGTCTCTCTCAAATGTCAATATGCCTTTGTTCACTGTTGTTTAGTTATCATTGTTTAAGTTCACTGCGGAGCCCCTAGTCCCACTCAACATGCCTCAGATACCTCCTTTGTCCCACCTCCCACATGCTGTGACCTCACCCATTATAACTAGTGCATCCAGAGATGCAACCTCTCTTATCATCACTCGGAGCCTGGATTTACCTCTGCTGTACCCTCACCCCACCATAACCCCCATAACCCGCTGTACCCTCACCCCACCATAACCCCCATAACCCGCTGTACCCTCACCCCACCATAACCCCCATAACCCGCTGTACCCTCACCCCACCATAACCCCCATAACCCGCTGTACCCTCACCCCACCATAACCCCCATAACCAGCTGTACCCTCACCCCACCATAACCCCCATAACCCGCTGTACCCTCACCCCACCATAACCCTGTCTGTACATTATGCCCTGAATGTATTCTACCAAACCCAGAAATCTACTCCTTTTAAACCTCTTAGCGCTAGGGGTCAGAATTTTTTTTTTCTTAAAAAAACGTTCTCAAGGTAAACGGACAATTTCTTTGGCCCAGATCGTAGAATATGCATATAATTTATAGGTTACGGTCAAAATATTATCGATTATGTTTGTTAAAAACAACCTGAGGATTGATTATAAAAAACATTTGACATGTTTCTACGGCCATTACGGATACTTTTTGTTATTTGTCGAACGGAACGAGGCTGTGAGTTAACTGGGAGTCTCGGAGTCTCGTGACTCCGACGATTATCAAAGGTAAGCAATTCATTTTATTGCTTTTCTGACTTTCGTGACCAAGCTAACCAAGCTAATATAAGGCTAACTGTTCTAGCATTGATTGCTACACTCACAAAAGCTTGGATTTCTTTCGCTGTAAAGTATATTTTCAAAATCTGACACGATAGGTGGATTAACAAAAAAGCTAAGCTGTGTTTTGGTATATTTCACTTGTGATTGCATGATTATAATATTTTTTTGTAATATTTCTGCATTTGGCGCCCTGCAATTCTAGCGGTTGTTTAGGAAAGTGGACCCGTAAAAGGGATCCGTAGCGCAGTGAAGTTTTAATATCTATCCCCATAGCACTAGACAACCAGTTTTGATAGCCTTTAGCCGTACCCTCATCCTATTCCTCCTCCGTTCCTCGGGTGATGTGGAGGTTAACCCAGGCCCTGTGTGTCCCCAAGCCTTGGCTTCATGCATGTTAACATCAGAAGCCTCCTCCCTAAGTGTGTTTTACTCACTGCTTTAGCACACTCCGCCAACCCTGATGTCCATGCCGTGTCTGAATCCTGTCTTGGGACAACCAAAAATTCTGAGATTTCCATCCCCAACTACAACATTTTCCGTCAAGATAGAACTGCCAAAGGGGGAGGAGTTGCAATCTACTCCAGAGATAGCATGCAATGTTCTGTCATACTTTCCAGGTCTGTGCCCAAAGAATTTGAGCTTCTAATTTAAAAAATGAATCTCTCCAGAAGCAGAAAAGTCTCTCACTGTTGCTGCCTGTTATCGACCCCCTTCAGCCCCCAGCTGTGCCCTGGACACCATATGTGAATTGATTGCCCCACATCTATCTTCAGAGTTTGTACTGTTAGGTGACCTAAACTGGGATATGCTTATCACCCCGGCAGTCCTACAATCTAAGCTAGATGCCCTCAATCTCACACAAATTATCAAGGAACCCACCAGGTACAACCCTAAATCCGTAAACATGGGCACCCTCATAGATATTATCCTGAACAACTTGCCCTCCAAATACACCTCTGCTGTTTTCAATCAGGATCTCAGCAATCACTGCCTCATTGCCTGCATCCGCTACGGGTCCGCGGTCAAACGACCACCCCTCATCAATGTCAAACGCTCCTTAAAACTCTTCTGCGAGCATGCCTTTCTAATCAACCTGTCCCGGGTCATCAGTCGAGGATCTCTGGTCGTTCTTTAAAAGTAAGCATGCTTTCAAAAAATGAAGACCTAAGAACAGATATGGCCCTTTCACTCCAGACCTGACTGCCCTTGACCAGCACCAAAACATCCTGTGGCGGACTGCACTAGCATCGAATAGTCCCCGTGATATTCAACTTTTCAGGGAAGTCAGGAAACAATACACGCAGTCAGTCAGAAAAGCAAAGGCTAGCTTTTTCAAATAGACATTTTCATCCTGTAGCTCTAACTCCAAGATAATCAAGAATTTCAATAAGCATTTCTCTATGGTTGGCCATTCTTTTCCCCTGGCAACCCCAACCCCGGCCAACAGTTCCACACTTCCCGCAGCTACTTGACCAAGTCTCCCCAGCTTCTCCTTCACACAAATCCAGATAGCAGATGTTCTGAAACAGCTGCAAAACTTGGACCCGTACAAATCAGCTGGGCTAGACAATCTGGACCCTCTTTTTCTAAAATGATCTGCCTCCATTGTTGCAACCCCTATTTCCAGTCTGTTCAACCTCTCTTTCGTATCGTCCAAGATCCCTAAAGATTGGAAAGCTGCCGCGGTCATCCCCCTCTTCAAAGGGTGTGACACTCTAGACCCAAACTGCTATAGACCTATATCCATCCTGCCCTGCCCTTCTAAAGTCTTCGAGAGGTAAGTTAATTAATAAACAGATCACTGACCATTTGTGAATCCCACCGTACCTTCTCCGCTGTGCAATCGGTTTTCGAGCTGGTCACGGGTACACCTCACCCATTCTTAAGGAACTAATTGATATCATAACCGCCATCGATAAAAGATAGTACTGTGCAGCCGTTTTCATCGACCTGGCCAAGGCTTTCGACTCTGTCAATCACCACATTCTTATCGGCAGACTCAAAACCCTTGGTTTCTCAAATGACTGCCACGCCTGGTTCACCAACTGCTTCTAAGACAGAGTTCAATGTGTCAAATCGGAGGGCCTGTTGTCTGGAACTCTGGCCGTCTCTATGGGGGTACCACAGGGTTCAATTATTTGGCTGACTCTCTTATCTGTATACATCAACAATGTCGCTCTTGCTGCGGGTGATTCCCTGATCCACCTCTACGCAGACGACACCATTCTGTACACATCTGGCTTTTCGTTGGACGCTGTGCTAACTAACCTCCAAACGAGCTTCAATGCCATACAACACTACTTCCATGGCCTCCAACTGCTCTCAAATGCTAGTAAAACCAAATGCATGCTTTTCAACCGTTCGCCTCCCGCACCCACCCGCCCGACTAGCAGCACTACTCTGGACGTTTCTGACTTAGAATATGTGGACAACTACAAATACCTAGGTGTCTGACTAGACTGTAAACTGGTTAGACTGTAATATCTCCTTCCAGACTCATATTAAACATCTCCAATCCAAAATTAAATCTAGAATCGGCTTCCTATTCCGCAACAAAGCCTCCTTTACTCACGCCGCCAAACATACCCTCGTAAAACTGACTATCCTATCGATCCTTGACTTCGGCGATGTCATTTATAAAATAGCCTCCAACACTCTACTCAGCAAACTGGATGCAGTCTATCACAGTGCCATCTGTTTTGTCACCAAAGCCCCATATACCACCCACCACTGCGACCTGCATGCTCTAGTTGGCTGGCTCTCGCTACATATTCATCGCCAGACCCACTGTCTCCAGGTCATCTATAAGTCTTTGCTAGGTAAAGCTCTTCCTTATCTCAGCTCACTGGTCACCATAGCAACACCCACCCGTAGCACGCACTCCTGCAGGTATATCGCACTGGTCACCCAAAAGCCAACATCTTCAACATCACCTTCTTCCTTGCTGAGGGGCCTTTCAGGTTATGTCGATATAGGACTTGTTTTACTGTGGATATAGATATTTTCTTACCTGTTTCATCCAGCATCTTTACAAGGTCATTTGCTGTTGTTCTGGGATTGATTTGCACCTTTCGCACCAAAGTACGTTTATCTCTAGGAGACAGAACGCGTCTCCTTCCTGAGTGGTATGACGGCTGCATGGTCCCATGGTGTTTATACTTGCGTACTATTGTTTGTACAGATGAACATGGTACCTTCAGGTGTTTGGAAATTGCTCCCAAAGATGAACCAGACTTGTGGAGATCTACAATTTTTTTCTGAGGTCTTGGCTGATTTCTTTTGATTTTCCCATGATGTCACACAAAGAGGCAGTGAGTTTGAAGGTAGGCCTTGAAATAAATCCACAGGTACACCTCCAATTGACTCAAATGATGTCAATTAGCCTATTAGAAGCTTCTAAAGCCATGATATGATATCATTTTCAGGAATTTTCCAAGCTGTTTAAAGGCACAGTCAACTTAGTGTATGTAAACTTCTGACTCACTGGAATTGTGAAACAGTGAATTATAAGTGAAATAATCTGTCTATAAACAATTGTTGGAAAAATGACTTGTGTCATGCACAAAGTAGATGTCCTAACCGACTTGCCAAAACAATAGTTTGTCAACAAGAAATTTGTGGAGTGGTTGTAAAACGAGTTTTAATGACTCCAACATAAGTGTATTTAAACTTCCGACTTCAACTGTAATACCCATTGAAGAATATAGCTTAGATATGTCTCGTGTGTTTATTTCAACTGTGTCACCCCATCCGAACCAAAAATAGAAGTTTGATTTACTCCATTGTTACAGACCATGAGACATCCCAAAATTTGGTCTTCTCATGAAAATGTCTGTAGGGTCTGAACGGTTTGGCACAATATGACCACTCTATGGAAATGGGAGACTCTCACGAACACGATGGTGTTCTTAGTTTTGATCTACAACAAGTGTCACAAGACTCGTCTGCAAAATAACAAATGGAAGAATGAAGGTTGTTTTGTGGGTTAAATGTGTGTAAATATATATTTTCTGAGCTTTCTTATATGTCCTAGATATCGGAACGACACTTCAAAATCTTTTTCCCTATGATCCATTTTTTTCACTGTCTGTTTTGCAATTTATGATATTATTATTATTATTATTATTATATTATTATCATTTATTGTGTTATTCAATGTGCTTCTATGGGCTTTAGAAGTAAAGGTCAAATTCAAAATTTTATCAAATAATAGTTGTACATTTTTGGGGAGAAACCGAAAAGGGTTCTACGATTCAAAATCGAATAGCTAAATGATTCATGGTCTGACCATCTTAAAATAAATCCATATGTTAGTTTAGTACCCCCCTCTCCAACGGCTTATCCGGTTAATAGAGTTACAGTATTTTGAATTAACCAGCAGCAGACCACCCTGCAGCCAGCAGCAGACCACCCTGCAGCCAGCATTATACCACCCTGCAGCAGACCACCCTGCAGCCAGCAGCATACCACCCTGCAGCCAGCAGCAGACCACCCTGCAGCCAGCATTATACCACCCTGCAGCAGACCACCCTGCAGCCAGCAGCATACCACCCTGCAGCCAGCATTATACCACCCTGCAGCAGACCACCCTGCAGCCAGCAGCATACCACCCTGCAGCCAGCATTATACCACCCTGCAGCAGACCACCCTGCAGCCAGCAGCAGACCACCCTGCAGCCAGCAGCAGACCACCCTGCAGCAGACCACCCTGCAGCCAGCAGCAGACCACCCTGCAGCCAGCAGCATACCACCCTGCAGCCAGCATTATACCACCCTGCAGCAGACCACCCTGCAGCCAGCAGCATACCACCCTGCAGCCAGCAGCAGACCACTCTACAGCCAGCATTATACCACCCTGCAGCAGACCACCCTGCAGCCAGCAGCATACCACCCTGCAGCCAGCATTATACCACCCTGCAGCAGACCACCCTGCAGCCAGCAGCAGACCACCCTGCAGCAGACCACCCTGCAGCAGACCACCCTGCAGCCAGCAGCAGACCACCCTGCAGCCAGCAGCAGACCACCCTGCATTCCACTGCTGGCTTTCATCTGAAGCTAAGCAGAGTTGGTCCTGGATGGGAGACCAGATGCTGCTGGAAGTGGGGTTGGAGGGCCAGTAGAAGGCACTCTTTCATCTGGTCAAAAACAAAAATAATCCCAGTTCCCCAGGACAGTTATTGGGGACATTGCCCTGTGTAGGGTGCCGTCTTTCAGGTGGGACGTTAAACGGGTGTCTTGACTCTCTGTGGTCATTAAAGATCCCAGTTATCATAAGAGTAGAGGTGTTAACCAGGAGTCCTGGCTAAATTCCTAATCTGGCCCTCATGCCATCATGGCCACCTAGTCATTCCCAGATTCCAGTTACATTTACATTTTAGTCATTTAGCAGACGCTCTTATCCAGAGTGACTTACAGTAGAGTGCATACAATTTATTACATTTACATTACATACTGAGACAAGGATATCCCTACCGGCCAAACCCTCCCTAACCCGGACGACGCTATGCCAATTGTGCGTCGCCCCACGGACCTCCCGGTTGCGGCCGGCTGCGACAGAGCCTGGGCGCGAACCCAGAGACTCTGGTGGCGCAGCTAGCACTGCGATGCAGTGCCCTAGACCACTGCGCCACCCGGGAGGGTGGGGGACACAACAGGGACACAGTTGGCTCCTTCCTCTCCTTTGTAGCTATTCCCCAGGTCATTGATGACAATGTGTTCTTAGTCAACTTACCTGGTAAAATAAAGATAATATAAAAATGAAGTAAATTGAACTGTAGTCCCAGAACAGAGAAGAGAAGACAGGAGCTATGTGGTGACAGAGCGCAGAATAGTGATGAGAAGACAGGAGCTATGTGGTGACAGAGAGCAGAACAGTGATGAGAAGACAGGAGCTATGTGGTGACAGAGCGCAGAATAGTGATGAGAAGACAGGAGCTATGTGGTGACAGAGAGCAGAATAGTGATGAGAAGACAGGAGCTATGTGGTGACCGAAAATAGAACAGTGAAGAGAAGACAGGAGCTATGTGGTGACAGAAAATAGAACAGTGAAAAGAAGACAGGAGCTATGTGGTGACAGACAATAGAACAATGAAGAGAAGACAGGAGCCGTGTGGTGACAGAGAGCAGAACAGTGAAGAGAAGACAGGAGCCATGTGGTGACAGACAATAGAACAATGAAGAGAAGACAGGAGCCGTGTGGTGACAGAGAGCAGAACAGTGAAGAGAAGACAGGGGCCATGTGGTGACAGAGAGCAGAATAGTGATGAGAAGACAGGAGCTATGCGGTGACAGAGAACAGAACAGTGAAGAGAAGACAGGAGCTATGTGGTGACAGAGAGCAGAATAGTGATGAGAAGACAGGAGCTATGTGGTGACAGACAATAGAACAGTGAAGAGAAGACAGGAGCTATGTGGTGACAGAAAATAGAACAGTGATGAGAAGACAGGAGCTATGTGGTGACAGAAAATAGAACAGTGATGAGAAGACAGGAGCTATGTGGTTACAGAAAATAGAACAGTGATGAGAAGACAGGAGCTATGTGGTGACAGAAAATAGAACAGTGATGAGAAGACAGGAGCTATGTGGTGACAGAAAATAGAACAGTGATGAGAAGACAGGAGCTATGTGGTGACAGAAAATAGAACAGTGATGAGAAGACAGGAGCTATGTGGTGACAGAAAATAGAACAGTGATGAGAAGACAGGAGCTATGTGGTGACAGAAAATAGAACAGTGATGAGAAGACAGGAGCTATGTGGTGACAGAAAATAGAACAGTGATGAGAAGACAGGAGCTATGTGGTGACAGAAAATAGAACAGTGATGAGAAGACAGGAGCTATGTGGTGACAGAAAATAGAACAGTGATGAGAAGACAGGAGCTATGTGGTGACAGACAATAGAACAATGAAGAGAAGACAGGAGCTATGTGGTGACAGAGAGCAGAACAGTGAAGAGAAGACAGGGGCCATGTGGTGACAGAGAGCAGAATAGTGATGAGAAGACAGGAGCTATGCAGTGACAGAGAACAGAACAGTGAAGAGAAGACAGGAGCCGTGTGGTGACAGAGAGCAGAATAGTGATGAGAAGACAGGAGCTATGTGGTGACAGAGAGCAGAATAGTGAAGAGAAGACAGGAGCTATGTGGTGACAGAGAATAGAGTAGTGAAGAGAAGACAGGAGCTATGTGGTGACAGAGAGCAGAATAGTGATGAGAAGACAGGAGCTATGTGGTAACAGAGAACAGAATAGTGATGAGAAGACAGGAGCCGTGTGGTGACAGACAATAGAACAGAATAGTGAAGAGAAGACAGGAGCTATGAGGTGACAGAGAACAGAACAGTGAAGAGAAGACAGGAGCTATGTGGTGACAGAGAACAGAATAGTGAAGAGAAGACAGGAGCTGTGTGGTGACAGAGAGCAGAATAGTGATGAGAAGACAGGAGCTATGTGGTGACAGACAATAGAACAGTGATGAGAAGACAGGAGCTATGTGGTGACAGAGAGCAGAACAGTGAAGAGAAGACAGGAGCTATGTGGTGACAGAGCTAGATAGTGATGAGAAGACAGGAGCTATGTGGTGACAGAGAGCTAGATAGTGATGAGAAGACAGGAGCTATGTGGTGACAGAAAATAGAACAGTGATGAGAAGACAGGAGCTATGTGGTGACAGAAAATAGAACAGTGATGAGAAGACAGGAGCTATGTGGTGACAGAAAATAGAACAGTGATGAGAAGACAGGAGCTATGCGGTGACAGAGAATAGAACAGTGAAGAGAAGACAGGAGCTATGTGGTGACAGAAAATAGAACAGTGATGAGAAGACAGGAGCTATGTGGTGACAGAAAATAGAACAGTGATGAGAAGACAGGAGCTATGTGGTGACAGAGAACAGAATAGTGATGAGAAGACAGGAGCCATGTGGTGACAGAGAACAGAATAGTGATGAGAAGACAGGAGCCATGTGGTGACAGAGAACAGAACAGTGAAGAGAAGACAGGAGCCATGTGGTGACAGAGAACAGAACAGTGATGAGAAGACAGGAGCCATGTGGTGACAGAGAACAGAATAGTGATGAGAAGACAGGAGCCATGTGGTGACAGAGAACAGAATAGTGATGAGAAGAGAGGAGCTATGTGGTGACAGAAAATTGAACAGTGATGAGAAGACAGGAGCCATGTGGTGACAGAGAACAGAATAGTGATGAGAAGACAGGAGCTATGTGGTAACAGAGAACAGAATAGTGATGAGAAGACAGGAGCCGTGTGGTGACAGACAATAGAACAGAATAGTGAAGAGAAGACAGGAGCTATGTGGTGACAGAGAACAGAATAGTGATGAGAAGACAGGAGCTATGTGGTAACAGAGAACAGAATAGTGATGAGAAGACAGGAGCCGTGTGGTGACAGACAATAGAACAGAATAGTGAAGAGAAGACAGGAGCTATGAGGTGACAGAGAACAGAACATTGAAGAGAAGACAGGAGCTATGTGGTGACAGAGAACAGAATAGTGAAGAGAAGACAGGAGCTGTGTGGTGACAGAGAGCAGAATAGTGATGAGAAGACAGGAGCTATGTGGTGACAGACAATAGAACAGTGATGAGAAGACAGGAGCTATGTGGTGACAGAGAGCAGAACAGTGAAGAGAAGACAGGAGCTATGTGGTGACAGAGAGCTAGATAGTGATGAGAAGACAGGAGCTATGTGGTGACAGAGAGCTAGATAGTGATGAGAAGACAGGAGCTATGTGGTGACAGAAAATAGAACAGTGATGAGAAGACAGGAGCTATGTGGTGACAGAAAATAGAACAGTGATGAGAAGACAGGAGCTATGTGGTGACAGAAAATAGAACAGTGATGAGAAGACAGGAGCTATGCGGTGACAGAGAATAGAACAGTGAAGAGAAGACAGGAGCTATGTGGTGACAGAAAATAGAACAGTGATGAGAAGACAGGAGCTATGTGGTGACAGAAAATAGAACAGTGATGAGAAGACAGGAGCTATGTGGTGACAGAGAACAGAATAGTGATGAGAAGACAGGAGCCATGTGGTGACAGAGAACAGAATAGTGATGAGAAGACAGGAGCCATGTGGTGACAGAGAACAGAACAGTGAAGAGAAGACAGGAGCCATGTGGTGACAGAGAACAGAACAGTGATGAGAAGACAGGAGCCATGTGGTGACAGAGAACAGAATAGTGATGAGAAGACAGGAGCCATGTGGTGACAGAGAACAGAATAGTGATGAGAAGAGAGGAGCTATGTGGTGACAGAAAATTGAACAGTGATGAGAAGACAGGAGCCATGTGGTGACAGAGAACAGAATAGTGATGAGAAGACAGGAGCCATGTGGTGACAGAGAACAGAACAGTGAAGAGAAGACAGGAGCCATGTGGTGACAGAGAACAGAACAGTGATGAGAAGACAGGAGCCATGTGGTGACAGAGAACAGAACAGTGATGAGAAGACAGGAGCCATGTGGTGACAGAGAGCAGAACAGTGAAGAGAAGACAGGAGCTATGTGGTGACAGAGAACAGAGTAGTGAAGAGAAGACAGGAGCCATGTTGTGACAGAGAGCAGAACAGTGAAGAGAAGACAGGAGCCATGTGGTGACAGAGCAGGAGACCCTGTGTCTCAAATGGCACCTGATCCCCTTTGCCTTTAGAAATTATTCACACCCCTTTTGAAAGTATTTAAATTACCAAATGAGGAGAGCCAGAACCAATCACCAATACCTGATCAAAAATCTTTATTGTACTTATTAATAAGGGAGCCGTCACAACATGCACATAGAGTGGATAGAGTCAGAGACCACTGAGTGGAGTGGAGGCTCTGAGTGGAGTGGAGGCTCTGGGTGGAGTGGAGCCTCCTGGTGGAGTGGAGCCTCTGGGTGGAGTGGAGCCTCTGGGTGGAGTGGAGCCTCTGGGTGGAGTGGAGGCTCTGAGTGGAGTGGAGCCTCTGGGTGGAGTGGAGCCTCTGGGTGGAGTGGAGCCTCTGGGTGGAGTGGAGCCTCTGGGTGGAGTGGAGCCTCCTGGTGGAGTGGAGCCTCCTGGGGGAGTGGAGCCTCTGGGTGGAGTGGAGCCTCTGGGTGGAGTGGAGGCTCTGGGTGGAGTGGAGCCTCTGGGGGGAGTGGAGCCTCTGGGTGGAGTGGAGCCTCTGAGTGGAGTGGAGCCTCTGGGTGGAGTGGAGCCTCTGGGTGGAGTGGAGCCTCTGAGTGGAGTGGAGCCTCTGGGTGGAGTGGAGCCTCTGGGTGGAGTGGAGCCTCTGGGTGGAGTGGAGCCTCTGGGTGGAGTGGAGGCTCTGAGTGGAGTGGAGCCTCTGGGTGGAGTGGAGCCTCTGAGTGGAGTGGAGCCTCTGGGTGGAGTGGAGCCTCTGGGTTATATACTACCTCTGGGTGGAGTGGAGCCTCTGGGTGGAGTGGAGCCTCTGGGTGGAGTGGAGGCTCTGGGTGGAGTGGAGCCTCTGGGTGGAGTGGAGCCTCTGGGTGGAGTGGAGGCTCTGGGTGGAGTGGAGCCTCTGGGTGGAGTGGAGCATCTGGGTGGAGTGGAGCCTCTGGGTGGAGTGGAGCCTCTGGGTGGAGTGGAGCCTCTGAGTGGAGTGGAGCCTCTGGGTGGAGTGGAGCCTCTGGGTGGAGTGGAGCCTCTGAGTGGAGTGGAGCCTCTGAGTGGAGTGGAGCCTCTGAGTGGAGGGGAGCCTCTGAGTGGAGTGGAGCCTCTGGGTGGAGTGGAGCCTCTGGGTGGAGTGGAGCCTCTGGGTGGAGTGGAGCCTCTGGGTGGAGTGGAGCCTCTGGGTGGAGTGGAGCCTCTGGGTTATATACTACCTCAGGATAGGTGCAACCTCAGAGATGACCTACAATGGTTCCAGACACTAAACCCACACATGTTGTGCCAGACCTTTTCAGTACTAAGATCTGAAAAAGAGAATTTGTTGTTACTTAGTTTCCACCTTGTTAAAAATGAACCAGGGTAGAGGACAATCTCCCACAAGGCCCAAGAAGGAGATGACTGACGCACAGACATTGTGGAGACAAGTGCCCGGTTCCCATTACTCACGCCATCCCTTCACATGGTTTGCAATAGGTAAAGACATGTATTCACAGAAGGAAACATTCCTTCTGACCTCCATTGCCCTATTCTATTTTTGATATTCTGCACAGCAACAGGGACATGCGATAGAGAAGCCAGACCGCTCCCCTCTCTGGTCCCCAGGTGACCGAGGCCCGTATGAGGGAGGAAGGACAGCTGTCATCACAAGGGTCTGAAAGGAGACATTCTAATAACAACAGAGTTCAACAGTTGAATCACATAAGAATATTCTGCAGATAAGACATCTTAATTATCTATGTTAATTAGCTAATTCTGGTTTCTAGACCACAGTATTCACACCCCTTTATAGGGTATTCACACCCCTTTTGTTAGCTACAGTACTGTAGGGTTTGAGGCTGTGTTCTGCTAGCTACAGTACTGTAAGGGTTGAGGCTGTGTTCTGCTAGCTACAGTACTGTAGGGTTTGAGTCTGTGTTCTGCTAGCTACAGTACTGTAGGGGTTGAGGCTGTGTTCTGTTAGCTACAGTACTGTAGGGGTTGAGGCTGTGTTCTGCTAGCTACAGTACTGTAGGGGTTGAGGCTGTGTTCTGCTAGCTACAGTACTGTAGGGGTTGAGGCTGTGTTCTGTTAGCTACAGTACTGTAGGGGTTGAGGCTGTGTTCTGCTAACTACAGTACTGTAGGGGTTGAGGCTGTGTTCTGCTAGCTACAGTACTGTAGGGGTTGAGGCTGTGTTCTGTTAGCTACAGTACTGTAGGGGTTGAGGCTGTGTTCTGCTAGCTACAGTACTGTAGGGTTTGAGTCTGTGTTCTGCAAGCTACAGTACTGTAAGGGGTTGAGGCTGTGTTCTGCTAGCTACAGTACTGTAGGGGTTGAGGCTGTGTTCTGCTAGCTACAGTACTGTAGGGGTTGAGGCTGTGTTCTGTTAGCTACAGTACTGTAGGGGTTGAGGCTGTGTTCTGCTAGCTACAGCACTGTAGGGGTTGAGGCTGTGTTCTGCTAGCTAAAGTACTGTAGGGGTTGAGGCTGTGTTCTGTTAGCTACAGTACTGTAGAGGTTGAGGCTGTGTTCTGCTAGCTACAGCACTGTAGGGGTTGAGGCTGTGTTCTGCTAGCTACAGTACTGTAGGGGTTGAGGCTGTGTTCTGTTAGCTACAGTACTGTAGGGGTTGAGGCTGTGTTCTGCTAGCTACAGTACTGTAGGGGTTGAGGCTGTGTTCTGCTAGCTACAGTACTGTAGGGGTTGAGGCTGTGTTCTGCTAGCTACAGTAGAGACTGTACTATGATATACAGTATGAGTTAAGGCTAGGAGAGAGGAGATAGCGGTAGAGACTGTACTATAATATGCAGTATGAGTTAAGGGTAGGAGAGAGGAGATAGCGGTAGAGACTGTACTATAATATGCAGTATGAGTTAAGGGTAGGAGAGAGGAGATAGCGGTAGAGACTGTACTATAATATGCAGTATGAGTTAAGGGTAGGAGAGAGGAGATAGCGGTAGAGACTGTACTATGATATACAGTATGAGTTAAGGCTAGGAGAGAGGAGATAGCGGTAGAGACTGTACTATGATATACAGTATGAGTTAAGGCTAGGAGAGAGGAGATAGCGGTAGAGACTGTACTATGATATACAGTATGAGTTAAGGCTAGGAGAGAGGAGATAGCGGTAGAGACTGTACTATGATATACAGTATGAGTTAAGGCTAGGAGAGCGGAGATAGCGGTAGAGACTGTACTATGATATACAGTATGAGTTAAGGGTAGGAGAGAGGAGATAGCGGTAGAGACTGTACTATGATATACAGTATGAGTTAAGGCTAGGAGAGAGGAGATAGCGGTAGAGACTGTACTATGATATACAGTATGAGTTAAGCCTAGGAGAGAGGAGATAGCGGTAGAGACTGTACTATGATATACAGTATGAGTTAAGGCTAGGAGAGAAGAGATAGCGGTAGAGACTGTACTATGATATACAGTATGAGTTAAGGCTAGGAGAGAGGAGATAGCGGTAGAGACTGTACTATGATATACAGTATGAGTTAAGGCTAGGAGAGAGGAGATAGCGGTAGAGACTGTACTATGATATACAGTATGAGTTAAGGCTAGGAGAGAGGAGATAGCGGTAGAGACTGTACTATGATATACATTATGAGTTAAGGGTAGGAGAGAGGAGATAGCGGTAGAGACTGTACTATGATATACAGTATGAGTTAAGGCTAGGAGAGAGGAGATAGCGGTAGAGACTGTACTATGATATACAGTATGAGTTAAGGCTAGGAGAGAGGATATAGCGGTAGAGACTGTATTATGATATACAGTATGAGTTAAGGCTAGGAGAGAGGAGATAGCGGTAGAGACTGTACTATGATTTACAGTATGAGTTAAGGCTAGGAGAGAGGAGATAGCGGTAGAGACTGTACTATGATATACAGTATGAGTTAAGGGTAGGAGAGAGGAGATAGCGGTAGAGACTGTACTATGATATACAGTATGAGTTAAGGCTAGGAGAGAGGAGATAGCGGTAGAGACTGTACTATGATATACAGTATGAGTTAAGGCTAGGAGTGAGGAGATAGCGGTAGAGACTGTACTATGATATACAGTATGAGTTAAGGCTAGGGGAGAGGAGATAGCGGTAGAGACTGTACTATGATATACAGTATGAGTTAAGGCTAGGAGAGAAGAGATAGCGGTAGAGACTGTACTATGATATACAGTATGAGTTAAGGCTAGGAGAGAGGAGATAGCGGTAGAGACTGTACTATGATATACAGTATGAGTTAAGGCTAGGAGAGAGGAGATAGCGGTAGAGACTGTACTATGATATACAGTATGAGTTAAGGGTAGGAGAGAGGAGATAGCGGTAGAGACTGTACTATGATATACAGTATGAGTTAAGGCTAGGAGAGAGGAGATAGCGGTAGAGACTGTACTATGATATACAGTATGAGTTAAGGCTAGGAGAGAGGAGATAGCGGTAGAGGCTGTACTATGATATACAGTATGAGTTAAGGCTAGGAGAGAGGAGATAGCGGTAGAGACTGTACTATGATATACAGTATGAGTTAAGGCTAGGAGAGAAGAGATAGCGGTAGAGACTGTACTATGATATACAGTATGAGTTAAGGCTAGGAGAGAGGAGATAGCGGTAGAGACTGTACTATGATATACAGTATGAGTTAAGGCTAGGAGAGAGGAGATAGCGGTAGAGACTGTACTATGATATACAGTATGAGTTAAGGCTAGGAGAGAGGAGATAGCGGTAGAGACTGTACTATGATATACATTATGAGTTAAGGGTAGGAGAGAGGAGATAGAGGTAGAGACTGTACTATGATATACAGTATGAGTTAAGGCTAGGAGAGAGGAGATAGCGGTAGAGGCTGTACTATGATATACAGTATGAGTTAAGGCTAGGAGAGAGGAGATAGCGGTAGAGACTGTACTATGATATACAGTATGAGTTAAGGCTAGGAGAGAAGAGATAGCGGTAGAGACTGTACTATGATATACAGTATGAGTTAAGGCTAGGAGAGAGGAGATAGCGGTAGAGACTGTACTATGATATACAGTATGAGTTAAGGCTAGGAGAGAGGAGATAGCGGTAGAGACTGTACTATGATATACAGTATGAGTTAAGGCTAGGAGAGAGGAGATAGCGGTAGAGACTGTACTATGATATACATTATGAGTTAAGGGTAGGAGAGAGGAGATAGAGGTAGAGACTGTACTATGATATACAGTATGAGTTAAGGCTAGGAGAGAGGAGATAGCGATAGAGACTGTACTATGATATACAGTATGAGTTAAGGCTAGGAGAGAGGAGATAGCGGTAGAGACTGTACTATGATATACAGTATGAGTTAAGGCTAGGAGAGAGGAGATAGCGGTAGAGACTGTACTATGATATACAGTATGAGTTAAGGCTAGGAGAGAGGAGATAGCGGTAGAGACTGTACTATGATATACAGTATGAGTTAAGGCTAGGAGAGAGGAGATAGCGGTAGAGACTGTACTATGATATACAGTATGAGTTAAGGCTAGGAGAGAGGAGATAGCGGTAGAGACTGTACTATGATATACAGTATGAGTTAAGGCTAGGAGAGAGGAGATAGCGGTAGAGACTGTACTATGATATACAGTATGAGTTAAGCCTAGGAGAGAGGAGATAGCGGTAGAGACTGTACTATGATATACAGTATGAGTTAAGGCTAGGAGAGAGGAGATAGCGGTAGAGACTGTACTATGATATACAGTATGAGTTAAGGCTAGGAGAGAGGAGATAGCGGTAGAGACTGTACTATGATATACAGTATGAGTTAAGGCTAGGAGAGAAGAGATAGCGGTAGAGACTGTACTATGATATACAGTATGAGTTAAGGCTAGGAGAGAGGAGATAGCGGTAGAGACTGTACTATGATATACAGTATGAGTTAAGGCTAGGAGAGAGGAGATAGCGGTAGAGACTGTACTATGATATACAGTATGAGTTAAGGCTAGGAGAGAGGAGATAGCGGTAGAGACTGTACTATGATATACATTATGAGTTAAGGCTAGGAGAGAGGAGATAGCGGTAGAGACTGTACTATGATATACAGTATGAGTTAAGGCTAGGAGAGAGGAGATAGCGGTAGAGACTGTACTATGATATACAGTAAGAGTTAAGGCTAGGAGTGAGGAGATAGCGGTAGAGACTGTACTATGATATACAGTATGAGTTAAGGCTAGGAGAGAGGAGATAGCGGTAGAGACTGTACTATGATATACAGTATGAGTTAAGGCTAGGAGAGAGGAGATAGCGGTAGAGACTGTACTATGATATACAGTATGAGTTAAGGCTAGGAGAGAGGAGATAGCGGTAGAGACTGTACTATAATATACAGTATGAGTTAAGGCTAGGAGAGGGGAGATAGCGGTAGAGACTGTACTATGATATACAGTATGAGTTAAGCCTAGGAGAGAGGAGATAGCGGTAGAGACTGTACTATGATATACAGTATGAGTTAAGGCTAGGAGTGAGGAGATAGCGGTAGAGACTGTACTATGATATACAGTATGAGTTAAGGCTAGGAGAGAGGAGATAGCGGTAGAGACTGTACTATGATATACAGTATGAGTTAAGGCTAGGAGAGAAGAGATAGCGGTAGAGACTGTACTATGATATACAGTATGAGTTAAGGCTAGGAGAGAGGAGATAGCGGTAGAGACTGTACTATGATATACAGTATGAGTTAAGGCTAGGAGAGAGGAGATAGCGGTAGAGACTGTACTATGATATACAGTATGAGTTAAGGCTAGGAGAGAGGAGATAGCGGTAGAGACTGTACTATGATCTTCATTATGAGTTAAGGGTAGGAGAGAGGAGATAGAGGTAGAGACTGTACTATGATATACAGTATGAGTTAAGGCTAGGAGAGAGGAGATAGCGATAGAGACTGTACTATGATATACAGTATGAGTTAAGGCTAGGAGAGAGGAGATAGCGGTAGAGACTGTACTATGATATACAGTATGAGTTAAGGCTAGGAGAGAGGAGATAGCGGTAGAGACTGTACTATGATATACAGTATGAGTTAAGGCTAGGAGAGAGGAGATAGCGGTAGAGACTGTACTATGATATACAGTATGAGTTAAGGGTAGGAGAGAGGAGATAGCGGTAGAGACTGTACTATGATATACAGTATGAGTTAAGGCTAGGAGAGAGGAGATAGCGGTAGAGACTGTACTATGATATACAGTATGAGTTAAGGCTAGGAGAGAGGAGATAGCGGTAGAGACTGTACTATGATATACAGTATGAGTTAAGGCTAGGAGAGAGGAGATAGCGGTAGAGACTGTACTATGATATACAGTATGAGTTAAGGCTAGGAGAGAGGAGATAGCGGTAGAGACTGTACTATGATATACAGTATGAGTTAAGGCTAGGAGAGAGGAGATAGCGGTAGAGACTGTACTATGATATACAGTATGAGTTAAGGCTAGGAGAGAGGAGATAGCGGTAGAGACTGTACTATGATATACATTATGAGTTAAGGCTAGGAGAGAGGAGATAGCGGTAGAGACTGTACTATGATATACAGTATGAGTTAAGGCTAGGAGAGAGGAGATAGCGGTAGAGACTGTACTATGATATACAGTATGAGTTAAGGCTAGGAGAGAGGAGATAGCGGTAGAGACTGTACTATGATATACAGTATGAGTTAAGGCTAGGAGAGAGGAGATAGCGGTAGAGACTGTACTATGATATACAGTATGAGTTAAGGCTAGGAGAGAGGAGATAGCGGTAGAGACTGTACTATGATATACAGTATGAGTTAAGGCTAGGAGAGAGGAGATAGCGGTAGAGACTGTACTATGATATACATTATGAGTTAAGGCTAGGAGAGAGGAGATAGCGGTAGAGACTGTACTATGATATACAGTATGAGTTAAGGCTAGGAGAGAGGAGATAGCGGTAGAGACTGTACTATGATATACAGTAAGAGTTAAGGCTAGGAGTGAGGAGATAGCGGTAGAGACTGTACTATGATATACAGTATGAGTTAAGGCTAGGAGAGAGGAGATAGCGGTAGAGACTGTACTATGATATACAGTATGAGTTAAGGCTAGGAGAGAGGAGATAGCGGTAGAGACTGTACTATGATATACAGTATGAGTTAAGGCTAGGAGAGAGGAGATAGCGGTAGAGACTGTACTATGATATACAGTATGAGTTAAGGCTGGGAGAGAGGAGATAGCGGTAGAGACTGTATTATGATATACAGTATGAGTTAAGGCTAGGAGAGAGGAGATAGCGGTAGAGACTGTACTATGATATACAGTATGAGTTAAGGCTAGGAGAGAGGAGATAGCGGTAGAGACTGTACTATGATATACTGTATGAGTTAAGGGTAGGAGAGAGGAGATAGCGGTAGAGACTGTACTATGATATACAGTATGAGTTAAGGCTAGGAGAGAGGAGATAGCGGTAGAGACTGTACTATGATATACAGTATGAGTTAAGGCTAGGAGAGAGGAGATAGCGGTAGAGACTGTATTATGATATACAGTATGAGTTAAGGCTAGGAGAGAGGAGATAGCGGTAGAGACTGTACTATGATATACAGTATGAGTTAAGGCTAGGAGAGAGGAGATAGCGGTAGAGACTGTACTATGATATACAGTATGAGTTAAGGGTAGGAGAGAGGAGATAGCGGTAGAGACTGTACTATAATATACAGTATGAGTTAAGGCTAGGAGAGGGGAGATAGCGGTAGAGACTGTACTATGATATACAGTATGAGTTAAGGCTAGGAGAGAGGAGATAGCGGTAGAGACTGTACTATGATATACATTATGAGTTAAGGCTACGAGAGAGGAGATAGCGGTAGAGACTGTACTATGATATACAGTATGAGTTGTGCAAAGCAGCACTCACTGCTTAAAGAGGGTCTCTGCAATCAGATAAGAAACAGCTACTGGTATGAAGAGATTTATCTGGAGGGCAAAGAGGGGAGAGGCAGACATACAGGGGACTGTAACAACTAGGGGTATGAAGAGATTGGTCTGGAGAGAGGAGAGACAGACCTACGGGGGGGGGGGGGGGGGGGGGGAAACAAAAGTAGTGAGGGAGGGAGAAAAGCCAGCAAATGTACAGAAACCCTTTTAGTCTTCACATTCAGATCCAGACAGCCACTGGCTGTTCACTTATACATTCAGTCACCCCCAGCACTGGCTCAGGGCTCGCTTCAAGCTATACTGGAAGCCTGAAAATAACCATGAGATTTGACTGAATGTCAAAATGGGACCTTTCTGAAAGTCACCTTGAGATCTCCCTGAAAGTCACCTTGAGATCTCCCTGAAAGGCACCTTGAGATCTCCCTGAAAGTCACCTTGAGATCTCCCTGAAAGTCACCTTGAGATCTCCCTGAAAGTCACCTTGAGATCTCCCTGAAAGTCACCTTGAGATCTCCCTGAAAGTCACCTTGAGATCTCCCTGAAAGTCACCTTGAGATCTCCCTGAAAGGCACCTTGAGATCTCCCTGAAAGTCACCTTGAGATCTCCCTGAAAGTCACCTTGAGATCTCCCTGAAAGTCACCTTGACATCTCCCTGAAAGTCACCATGATACACAACACAAGCCAGCAGACTGAGCTGTAATTCCTTCCAGAATGATCCATTCCTCCATCCCACAGTCCCTGTAACATCCTCAACCCAAAGCTCTTAAACTAATTGCGTTGCCACCCCCCCAGGTTCCCCCCCAGGTCTGATACTCATTACGTTGAGTTGAATCTCACACAGTTTCTACTGACTGCAACACATTTCTAAGACTGATGAACAGATAGTAGTGTTCCAGGAGAAGAGATGTACGCCATCCTGAGAAGCTGGTTATGTGCACCTAACATCAGTCTGGATTAGGATATGTCTCTCCTCTCCTCTCCTCTCCTCTCCTCTCCTCTCCTCTCCTCTCCTCTCCTTCCCTCTCGTCCCCTCTCCTCTCGTCCCCTCTCGTCCCTTCTCCTCTCGTCTCCTCTCGTCCCCTCTCCTCTCGTACCTTCTCCTCTCGTCTCCTCTCGTCCCCGCTCCTCTCGTCCCCGCTCCTCTCATCCACTCCCCTCTCCTCTCCTCTCCTCCACTCTCCTCTCCTCCCCTCTCCTCTCCTCTCTCCACTCCCCTCTCCTCCACTCCCCTCTCGTCCACTCCCCTCTCGTCCACTCCACTCTCCTCTTGTTCACTCTCCTCTCGTCCACTCTCTTCTCTTCCCCTCTCCCCTCTCGTCCACTCCCCTCTCGTCCACTCTCCTCTCTTTCCCTCTCCGCTCCTCTCATCCCCTCTCATCCCCTCCCCTCTCCTCTATTATCCTCTCCTCTCCCCAGGTGGCAGCTGACTGTTGGATTTAAACATCAAAGTATTGCTTACGTCACTTTCTACAATGAATGAGGCCCTCTACACCGTCATTCTGTCTTTTAAGGAGGAGAGGAGAGAGGAGAGAGGAGAGGAGAGGGAGTTGATACTGGAGTAAGCATAACATCTATAAATGCAACTAGCATCTTTTGTTGCTCAACTAAGAATCTGCTGGAAGGAGGAAATTTTCTAAGTAGCATAGTTACAAAGTACCCTGCTGTTACCCTTCAACACCGTACAGCCAACAGACCTGCTGTAGCACCATTATCTCAAGTAACCTCTCAACAAATACTGTACCTCTTACTGCCTCTAGCAATACTTTGTACCCCTGTCACCACTAGACCAACTACCATCAATACCCCTCCCTCTAGCAGTACTATATACCCCTGTCACCTCTAGACTAGCTACCATCAATAACCCTGCCTCTAGCAGTAGTATATACCCCTGTCACCTCTAGACTAGCTACCATCAATAACCCTGCCTCTAGCAGTACTATATACCCCTGTCACCACTAGACCAACTACCATCAATACCCCTCCCTCTAGCAGTACTATATACCCCTGTCACCTCTAGACTAGCTACCATCAATACCCCTCCCTCTAGCAGTACTATATACCCCTGTCACCTCTAGACTAGCTACCATCAATAACCCTGCCTCTAGCAGTACTATATACCCCTGTCACCTCTAGACTAGCTACCACCAGTAACCCTCCCTCTAGCAGTACTATATACCCCTGTCACCACAAGACCAACTACCATCAATACCCCTCCCTCTAGCAGTACTATATACCCCTGTCACCACAAGACCAACTACCATCAATAACCCTGCCTCTAGCAGTAGTATATACCCCTGTCACCTCTAGACTAGCTACCACCAGTAACCCTCCCTCTAGCAGTACTATATACCCCTGTCACCACTAGACCAACTACCATCAATACCCCTCCCTCTAGCAGTACTGTATACCCATGTTCCCACTAGGCTATCCCCAGTCCCTGGTTGTGATACAACTCATATATTTTTACAAAGCAGATTTTGTGTGGTGTCTCCATAACACTATTGTAATTATTGTTGTTCAGCTAAACTCTCTGTTGTATTACAACCAGTGTCAAATGTTGTATAAGTAGACTGTGTACAGGGCTTCAGTACCTGATTGCTTTAGCATGATTAGCTACGCTGGGACACAATAAAACAAACCATCATCACAATAACAGAACACTGGGAATCTGAAGCTCGCCAAAAATGGTACCCTATTCCCTACATAGTGCACTTATTTTGAGAAGAACCTGGACTCGAGTCAAAACTAGTGCACTGTATAGGGAACAGGGTGCCATTTTGGATTCACAATCATCTGTAAAAAGAGTTAGTGGGGGTTGAGATGGCTAATCTGATTGGTTATCACCATCCTGGGAGGCTCTAATAGAGTCTGATAGTCTGATAGTGTCCGATAAGGGTCCGGGCAGCTCACGGCTGGGTTAAACCTTTGTAGTCCGTAATAGTTTTCAAGCCCTGCCACATCCGACGAGCGTCAGAGCCGGTGTAGTAGGATTCAATCTTAGTCCTGTATTGACGCTTTGCCTGTTTGATGGTTCGTCTGAGGACATAGCGGGACATCTGATAAGTGTCCAGATTAGAGTCCCGCTCCTTGAAAGCAGCAGCTCTAGCTTTTAGCTCAGTGCGGATTTTGCCTGTTATCCATGCATTCTGGTTGGGATATGTACAGTACCAGTCAAATGTTTGGACACACCCACTAAATCAAGGGTTTTTCTGTATTCTTACTATTTTCTACATTGTAGAATAGCAGTGAAGACCTCAAAACTATGAAATAACACATATGGGATCATGTAGTAACTAAAGTGTTAAATAATACAAAATATATTTTAGATTCTTCAATGTAGCCACACAGTTTTGATGGCCTCTGTTTAAAGAGAACGATCTCATCAGCTTTCTATAGGCTAGGTCTAATATACTTATTTCTAAACTTTCCTAATATTTTAAGCACATTGCTGTTCTTTACAACATTAGTATAGCCTACCGGGCTGGCATGAAAATGACGCATGGGAAAAGTGTCCTCCATTCAACTATTTAAGTGCATAGATGACATGTATTTTTTCCCCTGCCCCTGTTTCCAGACAGGTGCATGATAAAGGTCCATTCTAAATCAAAACAAATGTCCCACATATATTATTTAGTATATGTAAAGACAACATTAAATTAAGGATAGTCTGATGGGTGACAATATTAGCCTATCACTTGTGTATTATATATTATCCCAGCTTGTGTGCAATAAGGGAAGAAACAGTGCATTCCACTTTTTTAAAATCAGTCTCACACCTTATGTAGCCTAGCCTATGTAACCTAACCTTATGTAGCCTAGCTTATGTAACCTAACCTTATGTAGCCTAGCTTATGTAACCTAACCTTATGTAGCCTAGCTTATGTAACCTAACCTTATGTAGCCTAGCTTATGTAACCTAACCTTATGTAGCCTAGCTTATGTAACCTAACCTTATGTAGCCTAGCTTATGTAACCTAACCTTATGTAGCCTAGCTTATGTAACCTAACCTTATGTAGCCTAGCTTATGTAACCTAACCTTATGTAGCCTAGCCTATGTAACCTAACCTTATGTAGCCTAGCTTGGCCTATATGTTTTGATAAGGTTTGTATTAGAACTAAAGTGGCCAAATAACTTTTAAAATGAAGCACATTATTCTGCTTTAGAAGGGGTGTAGAGCCTAACTGGCAAACATAAGCAGCGCGTGAGTTTCAAGTTTGGGGAAGATCATTTTCACCATTAAAAATGCACCTTTATAATAAAAGCATTACATGCATAATCACATCTGCGGTCACTTTTGATAATGTTGTTTTTCCGCTAAATGATTGCATTTTGGGAAAATGTGCGCTTATGGCCTACTGCCGTGTGTGCAGTGCTGCGCTAATAATGTGAAGGAGATAGCCTAATAGTTTATCAACATTTTAAGCTAAACGTTCAGCGCTGTTGTCAGCCTCCTTTAAAAGGAGTTTTGATTCATTTGGGATCTATCGCATCTCACAACTGTCTCAGACTATGCTTGGAATATTTATTTCTAGCACAGAATAGAATAATAGAATTGCACTTTGGGGGAAAGGAGAATGACATAGGCTAGTGCTTTTGCCGTTCATTAGGACTAATTATGCTGGCTGACAAAAGTCAATGTGGACAGATTATCAATATGCGCCTCGGAACACCCACAGTTGTGTCTGTCTTCACTTGTAGCCTGTGAGAAGGACCCAATTACGTAACAGGCATTGTCTAATAAGAATTGAGGTATCTGAAAGAGCCATGTGAGTGAGAGGTGCATCGGAGCACACAGCAGGAGAAGGGAATTATAATTATTAGATTCATCCCAAGGGCACAACAGCCACTGGCCACAAAAGGCATGGATACTTTTAGGGGAATTACGGCCACATAAAAGAATGCCGCCAATAATTAAATCCATTATCAAGTGCTTGTCAAATAGTGAATGAGAGACTGATGAGGTGTGTACAGCCTGCGCAAAAAAAACAAAGCAGAGCTCATGACTTTCATTCCCCTTCTTTCAAATCACCATTAGAGTCGCATCATGCAGCCTTAGAATGTGTTAAACATCAAGCATACAGCCTAACATTTGTATCACTACTAAAGTTGAAAAAAAAGCTCTAAACGAAGCATATAGGAGGACCTGTTTCTTTGTTTTAACCGCTCAAAACAGAATGTGTTCACTCCCTCAGAAATCATTTAGAGAAAATATCCTTTCTATTTTATTCGGCTTTGTTCAATTGTATTATTCATTACCATAAAATAATATAAAATAATGCCACAGAATTCTAAGCAAATCTTGTCTGTTAAATAAACTAGCGTAGCCCACAGCCGTATGGCATAGCCAGATCAGGACCTGCTAAATGAACTAGTGTAGCCCACAGCCGTATGGCATAGCCAGACCAGGACCTGCTAAATGAACTAGTGTAGCCCACAGCCAGATCAGGACCTGCTATATTAACTAGTGTAGCCCACAGCCGTGTGGCATAGTCAGATCAGGACCTGCTAAATGAACTAGTGTAGCCCACAGCCGTATGGCATAGCCAGACCAGGACCTGCTAAATGAACTAGTGTAGCCCACAGCCAGATCAGGACCTGCTATATTAACTAGTGTAGCCCACAGAAGTGTGGCATAGTCAGATCAGGACCTGCTAAATGAACTAGTGTAGCCCACAGCCAGATCAGGACCTGCTAAATGAACTAGTGTAGCCCACAGCCAGACCAGGACCTGCTAAATGAACTAGTGTAGCCCATAGCCAGATCAGGACCTGCTATATTAACTAGTGTAGCCCACAGCCAGATCAGGACCTGCTAAATGAACTAGTGTAGCCCACAGCCAGATCAGGACCTGCTAAATGAACTAGTGTAGCCCACAGCCAGATCAGGACCTGCTAAATGAACTAGTGTAGCCCACAGCCAGATCAGGACCTGCTAAATGAACTAGTGTAGCCCACAGCCAGATCAGGACCTGCTAAATGAACTAGTGTAGCCCACAGCCATATGGCACAGCCAGATCAGGACCTGCTAAATGAACTAGTGTAGCCCACAGCCATATGGCATAGCCAGATCAGGAACTGCTATATTAACTAGTGTAGCCCACAGCCATATGGCATAGCCAGATCAGGACCTGCTAAATGAACTAGTGTAGCCCACAGCCAGATCAGGACCTGCTAAATGAACTAGTGTAGCCCACAGCCAGATCAGGACCTGCTAAATGAACTAGTGTAGCCCACAGCCACATGGCATAGCCAGATCAGGACCTGCTATATTAACTAGTGTAGCCAGATCAGGACCTGCTAAATGAACTAGTGTAGCCCACAGCCAGATCAGGACCTGCTAAATGAACTAGTGTAGCCCACAGCCAGATCAGGACCTGCTAAATGAACTAGTGTAGCCCACAGCCAGATCAGGACCTGCTAAATGAACTATTGTAGCCCACAGCCAGATCAGGACCTGCTAAATGAACTAGTGTAGCCCACAGCCAGATCAGGACCTGCTAGATGAACTAGTGTAGCCCACAGCCAGATCAGGACCTGCTAAATGAACTATTGTAGCCCACAGCCAGATCAGGACCTGCTAAATGAACTAGTGTAGCCTACAGCCAGATCAGGACCTGCTAAATGAACTAGTGTAGCCCATAGCCAGATCAGGACCTGCTAAATGAACTAGTGTAGCCCACAGCCACATGGCATAGCCAGATCAGGACCTGCTAAATGAACTAGTGTAGCCCACAGCCACATGGCATAGCCAGATCAGGACCTGCTATATTAACTAGTGTAGCCCATAGCCAGATCAGGACCTGCTAAATGAACTAGTGTAGCTCACAGCCATATGGCATAGCCAGATCAGGACCTGCTAAATGAACTAGTGTAGCTCACAGCCATATGGCATAGCCAGATCAGGACCTGCTAAATGAACTAGTGTAGCCAACAGCCATATGGCATAACCAGATCAGGACCTGCTAAATGAACTAGTGTAGCCCACAGCCAGATCAGGACCTGCTAAATGAACTAGTGTAGCCCACAGCCATATGGCATAGCCAGATCAGGAACTGCTATATTAACTAGTGTAGCCCACAGCCATATGGCATAGCCAGATAAGGACCTGCTAAATGAACTAGTGTAGCCCACAGCCAGATCAGGACCTGCTAAATGAACTAGTGTAGCCCACAGCCAGATCAGGACCTGCTAAATGAACTAGTGTAGCCCACAGCCACATGGCATAGCCAGATCAGGACCTGCTATATTATTTAGTGTAGCCAGATCAGGACCTGCTAAATGAACTAGTGTAGCCCACAGCCAGATCAGGACCTGCTAAATGAACTAGTGTAGCCCACAGCCAGATCAGGACCTGCTAAATGAACTAGTGTAGCCCACAGCCAGATCAGGACCTGCTAAATGAACTATTGTAGCCCACAGCCAGATCAGGACCTGCTAAATGAACTAGTGTAGCCCACAGCCAGATCAGGACCTGCTAGATGAACTAGTGTAGCCCACAGCCAGATCAGGACCTGCTAAATGAACTATTGTAGCCCACAGCCAGATCAGGACCTGCTAAATGAACTAGTGTAGCCTACAGCCAGATCAGGACCTGCTAAATGAACTAGTGTAGCCCATAGCCAGATCAGGACCTGCTAAATGAACTAGTGTAGCCCACAGCCACATGGCATAGCCAGATCAGGACCTGCTAAATGAACTAGTGTAGCCCACAGCCACATGGCATAGCCAGATCAGGACCTGCTATATTAACTAGTGTAGCCCATAGCCAGATCAGGACCTGCTAAATGAACTAGTGTAGCTCACAGCCATATGGCATAGCCAGATCAGGACCTGCTAAATGAACTAGTGTAGCTCACAGCCATATGGCATAGCCAGATCAGGACCTGCTAAATGAACTAGTGTAGCCCACAGCCATATGGCATAACCAGATCAGGACCTGCTAAATGAACTAGTGTAGCCCACAGCCGTATGGCATAGCCATATCAGGACCTGCTAAATGAACTAGTGTAGCCCACAGCCATATGGCATAGCCAGATCAGGACCTGCTAAATGAACTAGTGTAGCCCACAGCCAGATCAGGACCTGCTAAATGAACTAGTGTAGCCCACAGCCAGATCAGGACCTGCTAAATGAACTAGTGTAGCCCCACAGCCATATGGCACAGCCAGATCAGGACCTTCTAAATGAACTAGTGTAGCCCACAGCCACATCAGGACCTGCTAAATGAACTAGAGTAGCCCACAGCCACATGGCATAGCCAGATCAGGACCTTCTAAATGAACTAGTGTAGCCCACAGCCACATCAGGACCTGCTAAATGAACTAGTGTAGCCCACAGCCAGATCAGGACCTGCTAAATGAACTAGTGTAGCCCATAGCCAGATCACGACCTGCTAAATGAACTAGTGTAGCCCACAGCCAGATCAGGACCTGCTAAATGAAAAAGTGTAGCCTACAGCCAGATCAGGACCTGCTAAATGAACTAGTGTAGCCCACAGCCAGATCAGGACCTGCTAAATGAACTAGTGTAGCCTACAGCCAGATCAGGACCTGCTAAATGAACTAGTGTAGCCCATAGCCAGATCAGGACCTGCTAAATGAACTAGTGTAGCCCACAGCCAGATCAGGACCTGCTAAATGAACTAGTGTAGCTCACAGCCATATGGCATAGCCAGATCAGGACCTGCTAAATGAACTAGTGTAGCCCACAGCCAGATCAGGACCTGCTAAATGAACTAGTGTAGCCCATAGCCAGATCAGGACCTGCTAAATGAACTAGTGTAGCCCACAGCCAGATAAGGACCTGCGAAATGAAAAAGTGTAGCCTACAGCCAGATCAGGACCTGCTAAATGAACTAGTGTAGCCCACAGCCAGATCAGGACCTGCTAAATGAACTAGTGTAGCCTACAGCCAGATCAGGACCTGCTAAATGAACTAGTGTAGCCCATAGCCAGATCAGGACCTGCTAAATGAACTAGTGTAGCCCACAGCCAGATCAGGACCTGCTAAATGAACTAGTGTAGCTCACAGCCATATGGCATAGCCAGATCAGGACCTGCTAAATGAACTAGTGTAGCTCACAGCCATATGGCATAGCCAGATCAGGACCTGCTAAATGAACTAGTGTAGCCCACAGCCATATGGCATAGCCAGATCAGGACCTGCTAAATGAACTAGTGTAGCCCACAGCCGTATGGCATAGCCAGATCAGGACCTGCTAAATGAACTAGTGTAGCCCACAGCCATATGGCATAGCCAGATCAGGACCTGCTAAATGAACTAGTGTAGCCCACAGCCAGATCAGGACCTGCTAAATGAACTAGTGTAGCCCACAGCCAGATCAGGACCTGCTAAATGAACTAGTGTAGCCCCACAGCCATATGGCACAGCCAGATCAGGACCTGCTAAATGAACTAGTGTAGCCCACAGCCGTATGGCATAGCCAGATCAGGACCTGCTAAATGAACTAGTGTAGCTCACAGCCGTATGGCATAGCCAGATCAGGACCTGCTAATTGAACTAGTGTAGCCCACAGCCACATGGCACAGCCAGATCAGGACCTGCTAAATGAACTAGTGTAGCCCACAGCCAGATCAGGACCTGCTAAATGAACTAGTGTAGCCCACAGCCATATGGCATAGCCAGATCAGGACCTGCTAAATGAACTAGTGTAGCCCCACAGCCAGATCAGGACCTGCTAAATGAACTAGTGTAGCCCACAGCCAGATCAGGACCTGCTAGATGAACTAGTGTAGCCCACAGCCAGATCAGGACCTGCTAAATGAACTAGTGTAGCCCACAGCCACATGGCACAGCCAGATCAGGACCTGCTAAATGAACTAGTGTAGCCCACATTCAGATCAGGACCTGCTAAATGAACTAGTGTAGCCCACAGCCATATGGCATAGCCAGATCAGGACCTGCTATATGAACTAGTGTAGCCCACAGCCAGATCAGGACCTGCTAAATGAACTAGTGTAGCCCACAGCCAGATCAGGACCTGCTAAATGAACTAGCATAGCCCACAGCCGCATGGCATAGCCAGATCAGGACCTGCTAAATGAACTAGTGTAGCCCACAGCCAGATCAGGACCTGCTAAATGAACTAGTGTAGCCCACAGCCAGATCAGGACCTGCTAAATGAACTAGTGTAGCCCACAGCCATATGGCACAGCCAGATCAGGACCTGCTAAATGAACTAGTGTAGCCCACAGTCAGATCAGGACCTGCTAAATGAACTAGTGTAGCCCACAGCCTGATCAGGACCTGCTAAATGAACTAGTGTAGCCCACAGCCAGATCAGGACCTGCTAAATGAACTAGTGTAGCCCACAGCCAGATCAGGACCTGCTAAATGAACTAGTGTAGCCCACAGCCAGATCAGGACCTGCTAAATGAACTAGTGTAGCCCACAGCCATATGGCACAGCCAGATCAGGACCTGCTAAATGAACTAGTGTAGCCCACAGCCAGATCAGGACCTGCTAAATGAACTAGTGTAGCCCACAGCCAGATCAGGACCTGCTAAATGAACTAGTGTAGCCCACAGCCACATGGCACAGCCAGATCAGGACCTGCTAAATGAACTAGTGTCGCCCAAAGCCAGATCAGGACCTGCTAAATGAACTAGTGTAGCCCACAACCATATGGCCTAGCCAGATCAGCCCCTGCTAAATGAACTAGTGTAGCCCACAGCCAGATCAGGACCTGCTAAATGAACTAGTGTCGCCCACAGCCACATGGCATAGCCAGATCAGGACCTGCTAAATAAACTAGTGTAGCCCACAGCCGTATGGCATAGCCAGATCAGGACCTGCTAAATGAACTAGTGTAGCCCACAGCCAGATCAGGACCTGCTAAATGAACTAGTGTAGCCCACAGCCAGATCAGGACCTGCTAAATGAACTAGTGTAGCCCACAGCCTTATGGCATAGCCAGATCAGGACCTGCTAAATGAACTAGTGTAGCCCACAGCCATATGGCATAGCCAGATCAGGACCTGCTAAATGAACTAGTGTAGCCCACAGCCAGATCAGGACCTGTTAAATGAACTAGTGTAGCCCCCAGCCAGATCAGGACCTGCTAAATGAACTAGTGTAGCCCACAGCCAGATCAGGACCTGCTAAATGAACTAGTGTAGCCCACAGCCATATGGCATAGCCAGATCAGGACCTGCTAAATGAACTAGTGTAGCCCACATCCAGATCAGGACCTGCTAAATGAACTAGTGTAGCCCACAGCCAGATCAGGACCTACTAAATGAACTAGTGTAGCCCACAGCCAGATCAGGACCTGCTAAATGAACTAGTGTAGCCCACAGCCACATGGCATAGCCAGATCAGGACCTGCTAAATTAACTAGTGTAGCCCACAGCCAGATCAGGACCTGCTAAATGAACTAGTGTAGCCCACAGTCACATGGCATAGCCAGATCAGGACCTGCTAAATGAACTAGTGTAGCCCATAGCCAGATCAGGATCTGCTAAATGAACTAGTGTCGCCCACAGCCATATGGCATAGCCAGATCAGGACCTGCTAAATGAACTAGTGTCGCCCACAGCCATATGGCATAGCCAGATCAGGACCTGCTAGATGCACTAGTGTAGCCCACAGCCAGATGGCATAGCCAGATCAGGACCTGCTAAATGAACTAGTGTAGCCCACAGCCAGATCAGGACCTGCTAAATGAACTAGTGTAGCCCCCAGCCAGATCAGGACCTGCTAAATGAACTAGTGTAGCCCACAGCCATATGGCATAGCCAGATCAGGACCTGCTAAATGAACTAGTGTAGCCCACAGCCATATGGCATAGCCAGATCAGGACCTGCTAAATGAACTAGTGTAGCCCCCAGCCAGATCAGGACCTGCTAAATGAACTAGTGTAGCCCACAGCCATATGGCATAGCCAGATCAGGACCTGCTAAATGAACTAGTGTAGCCCACAGCCATATGGCATAGCCAGATCAGGACCTGCTATATTAACTAGTGTAGCCCACAGCCAGATCAGGACCTAACATAAGGACAACTCAGAGTATACTATTCTTCTGAAATAGACTATCTTTTCTTCATTATAGACCTGTCTAAAATAAATAATGTATGTATTGTGAAGGTGTAGACTATATTACATGGATTTATTAGACTTTTTAAAATGTAGATGTCCCAAAGGTCTTCATCAGTGGCTTGTAGGCTGAGTGGGAAGCCAGGAGATGCTAAATGTATTTATGTTAATTTACGGTCAATTACCGTGAGGCCGGCAGTTAATTGCTTGACCATCACCGACTGACAAAATGTCATGACAACCCGACCAAGAAGAAAACAAAAACGTTTGTGGGCGTGGGCGTGGCGTTTGTCCGCAGCAATTAGTCTGGGTAGCCATTATATTATACCGTGTGGACAGATCACAGAAAACCATGAGAAATGTGTTTGTCAAGAGACATCTATCATATTATGTGTGGAGGCACAAAGCTAAAAAAAAGACGCTGCTTTAAAATGAAGACACAGAAACAGAGGAGAGGTCACATCAATCAAAGTGAATGATTTGTGTTATATTAGTCCTTCAGAGGTTAGTTACACTGTGATCCCATTAGCCCTTCTTCTCCACTACATCACACTGATATGGAAGATTTGAGACCAAAATTACCATATGGTTAATACCATCAGGGATTAATTTATTCATTATTTTGAGTGATTGCTCTTGGGGAAGGATATTCCTCTCACCGTGGATTTATTGGGTTCATACATTTTTTTTGGAAGAGAAAATCAAGTCAGAAATTTCAAAGTATAAATTACACACTTCACAAACCTTTTTAAACTTCAAAAAACACTATACGTTTTAATTAAATGTCCTCGTCTTCTTCTTCCTCTGAAGAGGTGTAACAAGGATCGGACCAATTTGCAGCGTGGTAAGTGCTCATGATGATTTATTAAAACCGAACTGAACACTGAAATACAAAAACAATAAACGATGTGCAGAAAACAGTACCGTGTGGTGAAAAACACTAACACGGAAACAAACACCCACAAACCAAAAGTGAAACCCAAAGTATGATTCTCAATCAGGGACAACAATAGACAGCTGCCTCTGATTGAGAATCATACCAGGCCGAACACAAAACCCCAACATAGAAAAACACACAGACAGCCCACCCCAACTCACGCCCTGACAATACTAAATAAAGACAAAAACAAAGGAAATAAAGTTCAGAACGTGACAGTACCAACCCCCCCAAAGGTGCGGACTCCGGCCGCAAAACCTGAACCAATAGGGGAGTGTCTGGGTGGGCGTCTGTCCGCGGTGGCGGCTCCGGCGCGGGACGTGAACCCCACTTCACCATAGTTTTAGTGCGCCTCTTCGTCCGCCTCCGTGGCCTCTTTAAAGCGGCGACCCTCACCATCGACCTTGGACTGGGGACCCTAGACATGGGTCCCGAATGGACGGGGGATTCCGGCAGTGCCGGATAGGCGGGAGACTCCGGCAGCTCCGGAGTGAAGGGCGATTTTGGCATCGCCTGGCTGACTGACGGCTCTGGCAGATCCTGGCTGGCTGGCGGCTCTGGCGGCTCCTGGCTGACTGTCGGTTCTGGCGGCTCCTGGCTGGCTGGCGGCTCTGGCGGCTCCTGGCTGGCTGGCGGCTCCTGGCTAGCTGGCAGGTCCTGGCTCGCTGGCGGCTCCTGGCTGGCTGACGGCTCCTGGCTGGCTGGCGGCTCTGGCGGCTCCTGGCTGGCTGGCGGCTCTAGCGGCTCTGAGCTGCCCGTCTGCCCAGCGCCATCTGAGCCGCCAGTCTGTCCTGAGCCTTCAGAGCCGTCCGTCAGTCAGGAGCCGTTAGAGCCGTCCATCAGTCAGGAGCCGCTAGAGCCATCCGTCAGTCAGGAGTTGCCAGAGACGCCCATCAGTCAGGACTTACCAGAGCCGCCCGCCGGTCAGGAGTTGCCAGAGCCGCCCGCCGGTCAGGAGTTGCCAGTGCCGCCAGCCAGTCAGGAGTTGCCAGAGCAGCCCGCCAGTCAGGGGTTGCCAGAGCCGCCCGCCAGTCAGGAGTTGCCAGAGCCGCCCGCCAGTCAGGAGTTGCCAGAGCCGCCCGCCAGTCAGGAGTTGCCAGAGCCGCCCGCCAGTCAGGAGTTGCCAGAGCCTCACGCCTGTCAGGAGTTGCAAGAGCCGCCCGCCAGTCAGAAGTTGCAAGAGCCGCCCGTCAGTCAGGAGTTGCCAGAGCCACCCGCCAGTCAGGAGTTGCCAGAGCCACCCGCCAGTCAGGAGCTGCCAGAGCCAGCCGCCCGCCAGTCAGGAGTTGCCAGAACCGCCCGCCAGTCAGGAGTTGCCAGAACCGCCCGCCAGTCAGGAGTTGCCAGAGCCGCCCGCCAGTCAGGAGTTGCCAGAGCCGCCCGCCAGTCAAGAGTTGCCAGAGCCGCCCGCCAGTCAAGAGTTGCCAGAGCCGCCCGCCAGTCAGGAGTTGCCAGAGCCGCCCGCCAGTCAGGAGTTGCCAGAGCCGCCCGCCAGTCAGGAGTTGCCAGAGCCGCCTGCCAGTCAGGAGTTGCCAGAGCCGCCCGCCAGTCCGGAGTTGCCACAGCCGCCCCTCAGTCCGGAGCCGCCCCTCAGTCCGGAGCCGCCCCTCAGTCCGGAGCCGCCCCTCAGTCCGGAGCCGCCCCTCAGTCCGGAGCCGCCCCTCAGTCCGGAGCCGCCCCTCAGTCCGGAGCCGCCCCTCAGTCCGGAGCCGCCCCTCCGTCCGGAGGCGCCCATCAGTCCAGAGGCGCCCATCAGTCCAGTGGGGTTAATTTGGAGTGTCGCCGTTAAGAGGAGGCCACGAAAGCAGGGATTGACTATGGTGGGGTGGGGTCCACGTCCCGCACCCGAGCCGCCGCCGTGAGAAGGCCCACCCGGACCCTCCCTTCTGTGTCAGGTTTTGCGGCCGGAGTCCGCACCTTTGGGGGGGGGAGGGGGGTACTAACACACCATGGCCTTAGTTATCTTTGTTTTCTTTATTATTTTAGTTAGGTCAGGGTTTGACATAGGGGATGTATGTGTTTTGTATTGTCTAGGGGTTTTTGTATGTTTATGAGGCAGTGTTCAGTCTAGGTGTATGTATGTCTATGGTTGCCTAGATTGGTTCTCAATTAGAGACAGCTGTCTATCGTTATCTCTGATTGGGAACCACATTTAGGCAGCCATATTCATTAGGTAGTTCGTAGGGTGATTGTCTATGTGTAGTGTTTAGTGTCAGCACTATTTGTTATATAGCTTCACGTTCGTTTGTTGTTTTGTATAGTTTGTCAAGTGTTCTTCGTCTTCGTTTATTAAATATGTATTCATTTCACGCTGCGCCTTGGTCCTCCTCTCTTCAATGTTACGACGAACGTGACATGCAACAAGGAGATCAAATTAAGATCCTACATCTGTACTTGTTTTTCCATGGAGCACCACTTTATAAATAAGTGTTTGAATGAATGAATCCATATCCTCTAGGCACCAACACATTGAGTTTAATTCATGTTTTTTTTTACTCAATAAACGCTGCAATATGTAACTTTATGCGATCCGCCCAAATTCACATAGAAATGAGAGTTATAGATCTGTAATTCCCATTGAAAGCAAGTGTATTATTTGTATATATTTATATTTTTTAACCTTTATTTATCGAGGCAAGTCAGTTAAGAACAAATTCTTATTTACAACGACGGCCTACCGGGGCCAAACCGGGACGACACTGGGCCAATCGTGTGCCGCCCTATGGGACTCCCAACCACGTGCCGGATGTGAAACCCGGACGACGCTGGGCCAATCGTGTGCCGCCCTATGGGACTCCCAACCACGGGCCGGATGTGAAACCCGGACATCGCTGGGCCAATCGTGTGACGCCCTATGGGACTCCCAACCACGGGCCGGATGTGAAACCCGGACGACACTGGGCCAATCGTGTGTCGCCCTATGGGACTCCCAACCACGGGCCGGATGTGAAACCCGGACGACACTGGGCCAATCGTGTGACGCCCTATGGGACTCCCAACCACGGGCCGGATGTGAAACCCAGACGACACTGGGCCAATCGTGTGCCACCCTATGCGACTCCCAACCACGGGCCGGATGTGAAACAGCTATGTGAGCTCTATTTCTATTCTTCCCAGTCTGAAGTTTTGTTTTTGTGTTTTCTTTTCAGTTTTGTACACTAACTTCAAACAGCTGAAAATACAATATTTGTCATGGAAAATATATTTCCCAGCAGTTTAGATGGTACAATGATTCTCTACACTATACTTGCTTGTTTTGTCATAAACTATTAGAATTTTTGCAACCAAGAAAAGGCGGAGTGATTTCTGCATAGTGCATCTTTAAATTAAATTGCTCACACTGTTTAAGAATCTGAGCATGCATAAAAAATATGCAGCAAAACCTATCCAATGTCCTCTGTTTAATATCCTAGCAGAGAGAAGGAGCCCGAGAGAGAGGACAGGGGAGAGAGAGAGGGAGAGAGGACAGGGGAGAGAGAGAGGGAGAGAGGACAGGGGAGAGAGAGAGAGGGAGAGAGGATAGGGGAGAGAGAGAGAGGGAGAGAAAACAGGGGAGAGAGAGAGGGAGAGAAAACAGGGGGGAGAGAGAGGGAGAGAGGACAGGGGAGAGAGAGAGGACAGGGGAGAGAGAGAGGACAGGGGAGAGAGAGAGAGGGAGAGAGGACAGGGGAGAGAGAGAGAGGGAGAGAGGACAGGGGAGAGAGAGAGAGGGAGAGAGGACAGGGGAGAGAGAGAGGACAGGGGAGAGAGAGAGAGAGGACAGGGGAGAGAGAGAGAGAGGACAGGGGAGAGAGAGAGAGGGAGAGAGGACAGGGGAGAGAGAGAGAGGGAAAGAGGACAGGGGAGAGAGAGAGAGGGAGAGAGGGCAGGAGAGAGAGGGAGAGAGGGAGAGAGGACAGTGGAGAGAGAGAGAGGGAGAAAGGACAGTAGAGAGAGAGAGAGAGTACAGGGGAGAGAGAGAGGGAGAGAGGGAGAGAGGACAGGAGAGAGAGGGAGAGAGGGAGAGAGGACAGTAGAGAGAGAGGGAGAGAGAACAGTGGAGAGAGAGAGGGAGAGCGGACAGGGGAGAGAAAGAGAGAGACAGAGTGAGAGGAAGAGCAGAGGAAAGGAGATAGAGAGCAGCATAATATAATGTCTTAGAATGTTTCTCCATCCAACCTGCCTAATTGTCCTAGCCTACTATCCCCAACCTGCCTAGTTGTCCTAGCCTACTATCCCCAACCTGCCTAATTGTCCTAGCCTACTATCCCCAACCTGCCTAATTGTCCTAGCCTACTATCCCCAACCTGCCTAATTGTCCTAGCCTACTATCCCCAACCTGCCTAGTTGTCCTAGCCTACTATCCCCAACCTGCCTAGCTGTCCTAGAGCTGCCTGCTTTCAAGGGGCAGAAGCTTATAAGAAATCCCGCTGTCCCCTCCGACGAACCATCAAACAGGCAAAGGGTGAATACAGGACTAAAATCGAATCGTACTACACCGGCTCCGACGCTCGTCGGATGTGGCAGGGCTTGCAAACTATTACAGACTACAAAAGGTAAGCAGAGCCGAGAGCTGCCCAGTGACACGAGCCTACCAGACGAGCTAACTAACTTCTATGCTCGCTTCGAGGCTAGTAACACTGAAACATTCATGAGAGCATCAGCTGTTCCGGATGACTTTGTGATCACGCTCTCCGCAGCCGATGTGAGCATGTGCTGACCAACTAGCAAGTATCTTCACTGACATTTTCAAACTCTCCCTGTCTGAGTCTGTAATACCTACTTGTTTTAAGCAGACCAACATAGTCCCTGTGCCCAAGAACACTAAGGTAAACTGCCTAAATTACTACCGACCCGTAGCACTCACGTCTGTAGCCATGAAGTGCTTTGAAAGGCTGGTCATGGCTCACATCAACACCATTATCCCAGAAACCCTAGACCCACTCCAATTTGCATACCGCCCCAACAGATCCACAGATGATGCAGTCTCTGTTGCACTCCACACTGCCCTTTCCCACCTGGACAAAAGGAACACCTATGTGAGAATGCTGTTCATTGATTACAGCTCAGCATTCAACACCATTGTGCCCACAATGGAAAAACAATGGTAAATGGTAAACAGTGGTAAATGTAAACTCAGTTTACAATTGGCTCATTCATTCCCCTCCTCTCCCCTGTAACTATTCCCCAGGTCGTTGCTGCAAATGAGAACGTGTTCTCAGTCAACTTACCTGGTAAAATAAAAAATAAATAAAATAAAAAAAGCTCATCACTAAGTTAAGGACCCTGGGACTAAACACCTCTATCTGCTACTGGATCCTAGACTTCCTGATGGGCCGCCCCCAGGTGGTGAGGGTAGGTAACAACACATCCGCTATGCTGATCCTCAACACGGCGGCTCCTCAGGGGTGCGTGCTCAGTCCCCTCCTGTACTCCCTGTTCACTCATGACAGCATGGCCAGGCACGACTCGAACACCATCATTAAGTTTGCTGATGACACAACAGTGGTAGGCCTAATCACCGACAACGATGAGACAGCCTATAGGGAGGAGGTCAGAGACCTGGCCGTGTGGTGCCAGGACAACAACCTCTCCCTCAACGTGATCAAGGCAAAGGAGATGATTGTGGACTACAGGAAAAGGAGGACCGAGCATGTCCCCATTCTCATCGACGGGGCTGTAGTGGAACAGGTTGAGAGCTTCAAGCTCCCTGCTGTCCACATCACCAACAAACTAACATGGTCCAAGCACACCAAGACAGTCGTGAAGAGGGCACGACAAAACCTATTCCCCCTCAGGAGACTGAAAAGATTTGGCATGGATCCCCAGATCCTAAAGAGATTTTACATTGCAACTTTGAGAGCATCCTGACTGGCTCCTGCTCGTCCTCCAACCGCAAGGCACTACAGAGGGTAGTGAGTACGGCCCAGTACATCACTGGGGCCAAGCTTCCTGCCATCCAGGACATCTATAGCAGGCAGTGTCAGAGGAAGGCCATCAGCCACCCTAGTCATAGACTGTTCTCTCTGGTACCGCACTGCAAGCGGTGACAGAGCGCCAAGTCTAGGTCCAAGAGGCTTCTAAACAGCTTCTACACCCAAGCCATAAGACTCCTGAACCTCTAATCAAATGGCTACTCAGACTGTGTGCATTGCCCCACCCCCAGTTTACTCTGCTGCTAATCTCTGTTATTATCTATGCATAGCCATAAAAACTCTACCTACATGTACATAATTGCCTCAATTACCTTGACACTGGTGCCCCCTGCACATTGACACATTGACTCTGTACCGTTAACCCCTGTATATAGCCCCACTATTGTTATGTATTGCTGTTGTTTAATTATTTGCTATTCTTATCTCTTACTTTGGGGTATTTTCTTAATTCCTATGGCTAGTGGAACCCCTCGACAACATCCGCTGAAAAGGCAGAGCGTGAAATTCAAATTTATATTTTTTGAAATATTTAACTTTCATACATTCACAAGTGCAATACACTAAATTAAAGCTTAACTTCTGCATTGTTGGTAAATGGCTTGTAAGTAAGCATTTCACTGTTAGGTTGAATTGTGACAAATACATTTTGATTTGATGTGATACAGCCAAGTTAGCATTACTCATTGTGTATTTATTCCTTGTTTAATTATTTTCCCCCTGTTCTAGGACCAATACTGTTCTCTGTTCTAGGACCTCTACTGTTCTCTGTTCTAGAACCACTACTGTTCTCTGTTCTAGAACCACTACTGTTCTCTGTTCTAGGACCAATACTGTTCTCTGTTCTAGAACCACTACTGTTCTCTGTTCTAGGACCACTACTGTTCTCTGTTCTAGGACATCTACTGTTCTCTGTTCTAGGACCATTACTGTCCTCTGTTCCAGGACCAATACTGTTCTCTATTCTAGGATCGCTACTATTCTCTGTTGTAGGACCTCTACTGTTCTCTGTTCTAGGACCTCTACTGTTCTCTGTTCTAGGACCAATACTGTTCTCTGTTCTAGGACCAATACTGTTCTCTGTTCTAGGACCAATACTGTTCTCTGTTCTAGGACCAATACTGTTCTCTGTTCTAGAACCACTACTGTTCTCTGTTCTAGGACCAATACTGTTCTCTGTTCTAGAACCACTACTGTTCTCTGTTCTAGGACATCTACTGTTCTCTGTTCTAGGACCATTACTGTCCTCTGTTCCAGGACCAATACTGTTCTCTATTCTAGGACCAATACTGTTCTCTGTTCTAGGACCAATACTGTTCTCTGTTCTAGAACCACTACTGTTCTCTGTTCTAGGACCAATACTGTTCTCTGTTCTAGAACCACTACTGTTCTCTGTTCTAGGACATCTACTGTTCTCTGTTCTAGAACCACTACTTTTCTCTGTTCTAGGACCTCTACTGTCCTCTGTTCTAGGACCATTACTGTTCTCTTTTCTAGAACCACTACTGTTCTCTGTTCTAGGACCAATACTGTTCTCTGTTCTAGGACCAATACTGTTCTCTGTTCTAGGACCACTACTGTCCTCTGTTCTAGGACCAATACTGTTCTCTATTCTAGGACCTCTACTGTCCTCTGTTCTAGGACCAATACTGTTCTCTATTCTAGAACCACTACTGTCCTCTGTTCTAGGACCAATACTGTTCTCTATTCTAGAACCACTACTGTCCTCTGTTCTAGGACCATTACTGTTCTCTGTTCTAGAACCACTACTGTTCTCTGTTCTAGGACCAATACTGTTCTCTGTTCAAGGACCAATACTGTTCTCTGTTCTAGGACCAATACTGTTCTCTGTTCTAGGACCACTACTGTTCTCTGTTCTAGGACCAATACTGTTCTCTGTTGTAGGACCAATACTGTTCTCTGTTGTAGGACCAATACTGTTCTCTGTTGTAGGACCACTACTGTTCTCTGTTCTAGGACCAATACTGTTCTCTGTTCTAGGACCAATACTGTTCTCTATTCTAGAACCACTACTGTCCTCTGTTCTAGGACCGATACTGTTCTCTATTCTAGAACCACTACTGTCCTCTGTTCTAGGACCATTACTGTTCTCTGTTCTAGAACCACTAGTTTTCTCTGTTCTAGGACCAATACTGTTCTCTGTTCTAGGACCAATACTGTTCTCTGTTCTAGGACCAATACTGTTCTCTGTTCTAGGACCAATACTGTCCTCTGTTCTAGGACCAATACTGTTCTCTATTCTAGAACCACTACTGTCCTCTGTTCTAGGACCATTACTGTTCTCTGTTCTAGAACCACTACTGTTCTCTGTTCTAGGACCAATACTGTTCTCTGTTCTAGGACCAATACTGTTCTCTGTTCTAGGACCAATACTGTTCTCTGTTCTAGGACCAATACTGTCCTCTGTTCTAGGACCAATACTGTCCTCTGTTCTAGGACCAATACTGTTCTCTGTTCTAGGACCAATACTGTTCTCTATTGTAGAACCACTACTGTTCTCTGTTCTAGGACCAATACTGTTCTGTGTTCTAGAACCACTACTGTTTTCTGTTCTAGGACATCTACTGTTCTCTGTTGTAGGACCAATACTGTTCTAGGACCATTACTGTTCTCTGTTCTAGAACCACTATTGTTCTCTGTTCTAGGACCTCTACTGTTCTCTGTTCTAGGACCAATACTGTTCTCTGTTCTAGGACCTCTACTGTCCTCTGTTCTAGGACCAATACTGTTCTCTATTCTAGAACCACTACTGTCCTCTGTTCTAGGACCAATACTGTTCTCTATTCTAGAACCACTACTGTCCTCTGTTCTAGGACCATTACTGTTCTCTGTTCTAGAACCACTACTGCTCTCTGTTCTAGGACTAATACTGTTCTCTGTTCTAGGACCAATACTGTTCTCTGTTCTAGGACAAATACTGTTCTCTGTTCTAGGACCAATACTGTTCTCTGTTCTAGGACCAATACTGTTCTCTGTTCTAGGACCAATACTGTTCTCTGTTCTAGGACCAATACTGTTCTCTGTTCTAGGACCTCTACTGTTCTCTGTTCTAGGACCAATACTGTTCTCTGTTCTAGGACCAATACTGTTCTCTGTTCTAGGACCACTACTGTTCTCTGTTCTAGGACATCTACTGTTCTCTGTTCTAGGACCATTACTGTCCTCTGTTCTAGGACCAATACTGTTCTCTGTTCTAGGACCAATACTGTTCTCTGTTCTAGGACCAATACTGTTCTCTGTTCTAGGACCAATACTGTTCTCTGTTCTAGAACCACTACTGTTCTCTGTTCTAGGACCAATACTGTTCTCTGTTCTAGAACCACTACTGTTCTCTGTTCTAGGACATCTACTGTTCTCTGTTCTAGAACCACTACTGTTCTCTGTTCTAGGACCTCTACTGTCCTCTGTTCTAGGACCATTACTGTTCTCTGTTCTAGAACCACTACTGTTCTCTGTTCTAGGACCAATACTGTTCTCTGTTCTAGGACCAATACTGTTCTCTGTTCTAGGACCTCTACTGTCCTCTGTTCTAGGACCAATACTGTTCTCTATTCTAGGACCTCTACTGTCCTCTGTTCCAGGACCTCTACTGTCCTCTGTTCTAGGACCAATACTGTTCTCTATTCTAGAACCACTACTGTCCTCTGTTCTAGGACCACTACTGTTCTCTATTCTAGAACCACTACTGTCCTCTGTTCTAGGACCATTACTGTTCTCTGTTCTAGAACCACTACTGTTCTCTGTTCTAGGACCAATACTGTTCTCTGTTCTAGGACCAATACTGTTCTCTGTTCTAGGACCAATACTGTTCTCTGTTCTAGGACCAATACTGTTCTCTGTTCTAGGACCAATACTGTTCTCTGTTCTAGGACCAATACTGTTCTCTGTTCTAGGACCAATACTGTTCTCTGTTCTAGGACCTCTACTGTTCTCTGTTCTAGGACCAATACTGTTCTCTGTTCTAGGACCAATACTGTTCTCTGTTCTAGGACCAATACTGTTCTCTGTTCTAGGACCTCTACTGTTCTCTGTTCTAGGACCAATACTGTTCTCTGTTCTAGGACCAATACTGTTCTCTGTTCTAGGACCTCTACTGTCCTCTGTTCTAGGACCAATACTGTTCTCTATTCTAGAACCACTACTGTCCTCTGTTCTAGGACCAATACTGTTCTCTATTCTAGAACCACTACTGTCCTCTGT
Source organism: Salvelinus fontinalis (assembly GCF_029448725.1). Taxonomy (NCBI): domain Eukaryota; kingdom Metazoa; phylum Chordata; class Actinopteri; order Salmoniformes; family Salmonidae; genus Salvelinus; species Salvelinus fontinalis. The sequence continues at coordinate 4,294,498 of NC_074685.1, read as the reverse complement.
TCTAGGACCATTACTGTTCTCTGTTCTAGAACCACTACTGTTCTCTGTTCTAGGACCAATACTGTTCTCTGTTCTAGGACCAATACTTTTCTCTGTTCTAGGACCAATACTGTTCTCTGTTCTAGGACCAATACTGTTCTCTGTTCTAGGACCAATACTGTTCTCTGTTCTAGGACCAATACTGTTCTCTGTTCTAGGACCAATACTGTTCTCTGTTCTAGGACCTCTACTGTCCTCTGTTCTAGGACCAATACTGTTCTCTGTTCTAGAACCACTACTGTTCTCTGTTCTAGGACCAATACTGTTCTCTGTTCTAGGACCAATACTGTTCTCTGTTCTAGGACCAATACTGTTCTCTGTTCTAGGACCAATACTGTTCTCTGTTCTAGGACCAATATGGTTCTCTGTTGTAGGACCAATACTGTTCTCTGTTCTAGGACCAATACTGTTCTCTGTTCTAGAACCAATACTGTCCTCTGTTCTAGGACCAATACTGTCCTCTGTTCTAGGACCAATACTGTCCTCTGTTCTAGGACCAATACTGTTCTCTGTTCTAGGACCAATACTGTTCTCTGTTGTAGGACCAATACTGTTCTCTGTTCTAGGACCAATACTGTTCTCTGTTCTAGAACCACTACTGTTCTCTGTTCTAGGACCAATACTGTTCTCTGTTCTAGAACCACTACTCTTCTCTGTTCTAGGACATCTACTGTTCTCTGTTCTAGGACCATTACTGTTCTAGGACCATTACTGTTCTCTGTTCTAGAACCACTACTGTTCTCTGTTCTAGGACCAATACTGTTCTCTGGTCTAGGACCAATACTGTTCTCTGTTCTAGGACCAATACTGTTCTCTGTTCTAGGACCTCTACTGTCCTCTGTTCTAGGACCAATACTGTTCTCTATTCTAGGACCTCTACTGTCCTCTGTTCTAGGACCAATACTGTTCTCTATTCTAGGACCTCTACTGTCCTCTGTTCTAGGACCAATACTGTCCTCTATTCTAGGACCTCTACTGTCCTCTGTTCTAGGACCAATACTGTTCTTTGTTCTAGGACCAATACTGTTCTCTGTTCTAGGACCAATACTGTTCTCTATTCTAGGACCACTACTGTCCTCTGTTCTAGGACCTCTACTGTCCTCTGTTCTAGGACCTCTACTGTCCTCTGTTCTAGGACCTCTACTGTCCTCTGTTCTAGGACCAATACTGTCCTCTATTCTAGGACCATTACTGTTCTCTGTTCTAAGACCTATACTGTTCTCTGTTCTAGAACCACTACTGTTCTCTATTCTAGGACCAATACTGTCCTCTGTTCTAGGACCTCTACTGTCCTCTGTTCTAGGACATCTATTGTCCTCTGTTCTAGGACCATTACTATTCTCTGTTCTAGGACCACTGCTGTTCTCTGCTGTAGGACCTCTACCGTTCTTTGTTCTAGGACCTCTACTGTTCTCTGTTCTAGGACCTCTACTGTTCTCTGTTCTAGGACCTATACTGTTCTCTGTTCTAGGACCAATACTTTTCTCTATTCTAGGACCAATACTGTCCTCTGTTCTAGGACCAATGCTGTTCTCTGTTCTAGGACCAATACTGTTCTCTGTTCTAGGACCTCTACTGTTCTCTGTTCTAGGACCTCTACTGTTCTCTGTTCTAGGACCATTACTGTTCTCTGTTGTAGGACCTCTACTGTTCTCTGTTGTAGGACCTCTACTGTTCTCTGTTGTAGGACCTCTACTGTTCTCTGTTGTAGGACCTCTACTGTTCTCTGTTCTAGGACCTCTACTGTCCTCTGTTCTCGGACATCTATTGTCCTCTGTTGTAGGACCATTACTGTTCTCTGTTCTAGGACCACTGCTGTTCTCTGCTGTTCTTTGTTCTAGGACCTCTACTGTTCTCTGTTCTAGGACCACTGCTGTTCTCTGCTGTAGGACCTCTACTGTTCTCTGTTCTAGGACCTCTACTGTTCTCTGTTCTAGGACCACTGCTGTTCTCTGCTGTAGGACCTCTACTGTTCTCTGTTCTAGGACCTCTACTGTTCTCTGTTCTAGGACCTCTACTGTTATCTGTTCTAGGACCACTGCTGTTCTCTGCTGTAGGACCTCTACTGTTCTCTGTTCTAGGACCTCTACTGTTCTCTGTTCTAGGACCTCTACTGTTCTCTGTTCTAGGACCTCTGCTGTTCTCTGTTCTAGGACCTCTACTGTTCTCTGTTCTAGGACCAATACTGTCCTCTGTTCTAGGACCTCTGCTGTTCTCTGTTCTAGGACCTCTGCTGTTCTCTGTTCTAGGACCTCTACTGTGATTTCTTTGTCAAGGGTGTGTGTGGGTGCAGAATTATAATTTTTTGCCTGTGTTAGTCCACTAATACAGGACTAGTAAAGGCCAAGTGCAGTATTTCTGTGATTGTTTTATTCTATTTTTATTTCTATATATATATTGTTTTAAAGTGTTATTCAGCGGCTATGTTCGTCAGATTAGTATTTTCTCTAGAGAATCACTTTTATACACAAAAAATCTCCGTTAAATATAGAATCAAGACGTTTTTCTGTCTCTATGTGACCGCCGATAACTTCACAATGAAGTTGACTACAAATACAAATGTCTTTTCAATTGGCCTCAAACTGGCCTCTGCCTAGACCCTCCAAATCACTAAGTCTGCCCCTGCTGGAAAGGAATGGAATGGAATCAGAAACATGGTGTGTTGGAGGCCGTTCCATCCACTCCATTCCAGACATTATTAAGAGCCGTCCTGCCCTCCCATCACTCCATTCCAGACATTTTTAAGAGCCGTCCTGCCCTCCCATCACTACATTCCAGACATTATTAAGAGCCGTCCTGCCCTCCCATCACTCCATTCCAGACATTATTAAGAGCCGTCCTGCCCTCCCATCACTACATTCCAGACATTATTAAGAGCAGTCCTGCCCTCCCATCACTCCATTCCAGACATTATTAAGAGCCGTCCTGCCCTCCCATCACTCCATTCCAGACATTATTAAGAGCCGTCCTGCCCTCCCATCACTCCATTCCAGACATTTTTAAGAGCCGTCCTGCCCTCCCATCACTCCATTCCAGACATTATTAAGAGCCGTCCTGCCCTCCCATCACTCCATTCCAGACATTATTAAGAGCCGTCCTGCCCTCCCATCACTCCATTCCAGACATTATTAAGAGCCGTCCTGCCCTCCCATCACTCCATTCCAGACATTATTAAGAGCAGTCCTGCCCTCCCATCACTCCATTCCAGACATTATTAAGAGCCGTCCTGCCCTCCCATCACTCCATTCCAGACATTATTAAGAGCCGTCCTGCCCTCCCATCACTCCATTCCAGACATTATTAAGAGCCGTCCTGCCCTCCCATTCACTCCATTCCAGACATTATTAAGAGCAGTCCTGCCCTCCCTTCACTCCATTCCAGACATTATTAAGAGCAGTCCTGCCCTCCCATCTCTGCTGTCAGAAGACGGGCCTTGAATACCAGCAGGTCCAACAGGCTACCACTTGGATGAGTTTGACATTTAACAGAGACAGAGGCTCAGTCCAAGAGAAGAGACATAAGACGTTCAAACCTCCACTTTGTGACTGTGGTATACAGTGCTATGAGGTAACTGGTGACTGTGGTATACATGTAAAATGAGGTAACTGGTGACTGTGGTATCCAGTGTTATGACGTAACTGGTGACTGTGGTATACAATGAGGTAACTGGTGACTGTGGTATCCAGTGTTATGAGGTAACTGGTGACTGTGGTATACAGTGTTATGAGGTAACTGGTGACTGTGGTATACAATGAGGTAACTGGTGACTGTGGTATACAGTGATATGAGGTAACTGGTGACTGTGGTATCCAGGGCTATGAGGTAACTGGTGACTGTGGTATACAGTGATATGAGGTAACTGGTGACTGTGGTATACAATGAGGTAACTGGTGACTATGGTATACAGTGCTATGAGGTAACTGGTGACTGTGGTATACAGTGATATGAGGTACCGGGTGACTGTGGTATCCAGTGCTATGAGGTAACTGGTGACTGTGGTAACCAGTGTTATGAGGTAACTGGTGACTGTGGTATCCAGTGCTATGAGGTAACTGGTGACTGTTGTATACAATGAGGTAACTGGTGACTGTGGTATACAATGAGGTAACTGGCGACTGTGGTATACAGTGCTATGAGGTAAATGGTGACTGTGGTATACAGTGATATGAGGTGAATGGTGACTGTGGTATACAGTGATATGAGGTAACTGGTGACTGTTGTACACAATGAGGTAACTGGTGACTGTGGTATACAATGAGGTAACTGGTGACTGTGGTATACAGTGTTATGAGGTAACTGGTGACTGTGGTATACAGTGCTATGAGGTAACTGGTGACTGTGGTATACAATGAGGTAACTGGTGACTGTGGTATACAGTGTTATGAGGTAACTGGTGACTGTGGTATACAGTGTTATGATGTAACTGGTGACTGTGGTATACAATGAGGTAACTGGTGACTGTGGTATACAGTGCTAAGAGGTAACTGGTGACTGTGGTATCCAATGAGGTAACTGGTGACTGTGGTATACAATGAGGTAACTGGTGACTGTGGTATACAATGAGGTAACTGGTGACTGTGGTATACAATGAGGTAACTGGTGACTGTGGTATACAGTGTTATGAGGTAACTGGTGACTGTGGTATACAGTGCTATGAGGTAACTGGTGATTGTGGTATACAGTGCTATGAGGTAAATGGTGACTGTGGTATACAATGAGGTAAATGGTGACTGTGGTATACAATGAGGTAACTGGTGACTGTGGTATCCAGTGCTATAAGGTAACTGGTGATTGTGGTATACAGTGCTATAAGGTAACTGGTGACTGTGGTACAGTGCTATGGGGTAACTGGTGACTGTGGTATCCAGGGCTATGAGGTAACTGGTGACTGTGGTACAGTGCTATGAGGTAACTGGTGACTGTGGTATGCAATGAGGTAACTGGTGACTGTGATATACAGTGCTATGAGGTAACTGGTGACTGTGGTATACAGTGCTATGAGGTAACTGGTGACTGTGATATACAGTGCTATGAGGTAACTGGTGACTGTGGTATACAGTGATATGAGGTAACTGGTGACTGTGGTATACAATGAGGTAACTGGTGACTATGGTATACAGTGCTATGAGGTAACTGGTGACTGTGGTATCCAGTGCTATGAGGTAACTGGTGACTGTGGTATACAGTGCTATGAGGTAACTGGTGACTGTGGTATACAGTGCTATGAGGTAACTGGTGACTGTGGGATACAGTGTTATGAGGTAACTGGTGACTGTGGTATACAATGAGGTAACTGGTGACTGTGGTATACAGTGCAATGAAGTAACTGGTGACTGTGGTATACAGTGCTGTGAGGTAACTGGTGACTGTGGTATACAATGAGGTAACTGGTGACTATGGTATACAGTGCTATGAGGTAACTGGTGACTGTGGTATACAATGAGGTAACTGGTGACTGTGGTATCCAGTGCTTTGAGGTAACTGGTGACTGTGGTAACCAGTGTTATGAGGTATCTGGTGACTGTGGTATACAGTGTTATGAGGTAACTGGTGACTGTGGTATCCAGTGCTATGAGGTAACTGGTGACTGTGGTATACAATGCTATGAGGTAACTGGTGACTGTGGTATACAATGAGGTAACTGGTGACTGTGGTATACAATGAGGTAACTGGTGATTGTGGTATACAGTGCTATGAGATAAATGGTGACTGTGGTATACAATGCTATGAGGTAACTGGTGACTGTGGTATACAATGAGGTAACTGGTGACTGTGGTATACAATGAGGTAACTGGTGATTGTGGTATACAGTGCTATGAGATAAATGGTGACTGTGGTATACAATGCTATGAGGTAACTGGTGACTGTGGTATACAATGCTATGAGGTAAATGGTGACTGTGGTATACAATGAGGTAACTGGTGACTGTGGTATACAATGAGGTAACTGGTGACTGTGGTATACAATGAGGTAACTGGTGATTGTGGTATACAGTGCTATGAGATAAATGGTGACTGTGGTATACAATGCTATGAGGTAACTGGTGACTGTGGTATACAATGCTATGAGGTAAATGGTGACTGTGGTATACAATGAGGTAACTGGTGACTATGGTATACAGTGCTATGAGGTAACTGGTGACTGTGGTATACAATGAGGTAACTGGTGACTGTGGTATCCAGTGCTTTGAGGTAACTGGTGACTGTGGTAACCAGTGTTATGAGGTATCTGGTGACTGTGGTATACAGTGTTATGAGGTAAATGGTGACTGTGGTATACAATGAGGTAACTGGTGACTGTGGTATACAATGAGGTAACTGGTGATTGTGGTATACAGTGCTATGAGGTAACTGGTGACTGTGGTATGCAATGAGGTAACTGGTGACTGTGATATACAGTGTTATGGGGTAAATGGTGACTGTGGTATACAATGAGGTAACTGGTGACTGTGGTATACAGTGATATGAGGTAACTGGTGACTGTGGTATCCAGGGCTATGAGGTAACTGGTGACTGTGGTATACAGTGATATGAGGTAACTGGTGACTGTGGTATACAATGAGGTAACTGGTGACTATGGTATACAGTGCTATGAGGTAACTGGTGACTGTGGTATACAGTGATATGAGGTACCTGGTGACTGTGGTATCCAGTGCTATGAGGTAACTGGTGACTGTGGTAACCAGTGTTATGAGGTAACTGGTGACTGTGGTATCCAGTGCTATGAGGTAACTGGTGACTGTTGTATACAATGAGGCAACTGGTGACTGTGGTATACAATGAGGTAACTGGCGACTGTGGTATACAGTGCTATGAGGTAAATGGTGACTGTGGTATACAGTGATATCAATCAATTTTATTTTTTATGAGGTAAATGGTGACTGTGGTATACAGTGATATGAGGTAACTGGTGACTGTTGTACACAATGAAGTAACTGGTGACTGTGGTATACAATGAGGTAACTGGTGACTGTGGTATACAGTGTTATGAGGTAACTGGTGACTGTGGTATACAGTGCTATGAGGTAACTGGTGACTGTGGTATACAATGAGGTAACTGGTGACTGTGGTATACAATGAGGTAACTGGTGACTGTGGTATACAGTGTTATGATGTAACTGGTGACTGTGATATACAGTGCTATGAGGTAAATGGTGACTGTGGTATACAATGAGGTAACTGGTGACTGTGGTATACAGTGCTAAGAGGTAACTGGTGACTGTGGTATCCAATGAGGTAACTGGTGACTGTGGTATACAATGAGGTAACTGGTGACTGTGGTATACAATGAGGTAACTGGTGACTGTGGTATACAATGAGGTAACTGGTGACTGTGGTATACAATGAGGTAACTGGTGACTCTGGTATACAGTGTTATGAGGTAACTGGTGACTGTGGTATACAGTGCTATGAGGTAACTGGTGACTGTGGTATACAATGAGGTAACTGGTGATTGTGGTATACAGTGCTATGGGGTAACTGGTGACTGTGGTATCCAGTGCTATAAGGTAACTGGTGATTGTGGTATACAGTGCTATGAGGTAAATGGTGACTGTGGTATACAATGAGGTAAATGGTGACTGTGGTATACAATGAGGTAACTGGTGACTGTGGTATCCAGTGCTATAAGGTAACTGGTGATTGTGGTATACAGTGCTATAAGGTAACTGGTGACTGTGGTACAGTGCTATGGGGTAACTGGTGACTGTGGTATCCAGGGCTATGAGGTAACTGGTGACTGTGGTACAGTGCTATGAGGTAACTGGTGACTGTGGTATACAATGAGGTAACTGGTGACTATGGTATACAGTGCTATGAGGTAACTGGTGACTGTGGTATCCAGTGCTATGAGGTAACTGGTGACTGTGGTATACAGTGCTATGAAGTAACTGGTGACTGTGGTATACAGTGCTATGAGGTGACTGTGGGATACAGTGTTATGAGGTAACTGGTGACTGTGGTATACAGTGCAATGAAGTAACTGGTGACTGTGGTATACAGTGATATGAGGTAACTGGTGACTGTGCTATACAATGAGGTAAATGGTGACTGTGGTATACAATGAGGTAACTGGTGACTGTGGTATCCAGGGCTATGAGGTAACTGGTGACTGTGGTATACAGTGCTGTGAGGTAACTGGTGACTGTGGTATACAATGAGGTAACTGGTGACTATGGTATACAGTGCTATGAGGTAACTGGTGACTGTGGTATACAATGAGGTAACTGGTGACTGTGGTATCCAGTGCTTTGAGGTAACTGGTGACTGTGGTAACCAGTGTTATGAGGTATCTGGTGACTGTGGTATACAGTGTTATGAGGTAACTGGTGACTGTGGTATCCAGTGCTATGAGGTAACTGGTGACTGTGGTATACAATGCTATGAGGTAACTGGTGACTGTGGTATACAATGAGGTAACTGGTGACTGTGGTATACAATGAGGTAACTGGTGATTGTGGTATACAGTGCTATGAGATAACTGGTGACTGTGGTATACAATGCTATGAGGTAACTGGTGACTGTGGTATACAATGCTATGAGGTAAATGGTGACTGTGGTATACAATGAGGTAACTGGTGACTGTGGTATACAATGAGGTAACTGGTGATTGTGGTATACAGTGCTATGAGGTAAATGGTGACTGTGGTACAGTGCTATGGGGTAACTGGTGACTGTGGTATCCAGGGCTATGAGGTAACTGGTGACTATGGTACAGTGCTATGAGGTAACTGGTGACTGTGGTATGCAATGAGGTAACTGGTGACTGTGATATACAGTGTTATGGGGTAACTGGTGACTGTGCTATACAATGAGGTAACTGGTGACTGTCGTACACAGTACTATGAGGTAACTGGTGACTGTCGTACACAGTACTATGAGGTAACTGGTGACTGTGGTATACAGTACTATGAGGTAACTGGTGACTGTGGTATCCAGTGCTATGAGGTAATTGGTGACTGTGGTATACAGTGATATGAGGTAACTGGTGACTGTGATATACAGTGCTATGAAGTAACTGGTGACTGTGGTATACAGTGCTATGAGGTAACTGGTGACTGTGCTATACAGTGTTATGGGGTAACTGGTGACTGTGGTACACAGTGTTATGAGGTAACTGGTGACTGTGGTATACAATGAGGTAAATGGTGACTGTGGTATACAATGAGGTAACTGGTGATTGTGGTATACAGTGCTATGAGGTAACTGGTGACTGTGGTATGCAATGAGGTAACTGGTGACTGTGATATACAGTGTTATGGGGTAAATGGTGACTGTGGTATACAATGAGGTAACTGGTGACTGTGGTATACAGTGATATGAGGTAACTGGTGACTGTGGTATCCAGGGCTATGAGGTAACTGGTGACTGTGGTATACAGTGATATGAGGTAACTGGTGACTGTGGTATACAATGAGGTAACTGGTGACTATGGTATACAGTGCTATGAGGTAACTGGTGACTGTGGTATACAGTGATATGAGGTACCTGGTGACTGTGGTATCCAGTGCTATGAGGTAACTGGTGACTGTGGTAACCAGTGTTATGAGGTAACTGGTGACTGTGGTATCCAGTGCTATGAGGTAACTGGTGACTGTTGTATACAATGAGGCAACTGGTGACTGTGGTATACAATGAGGTAACTGGCGACTGTGGTATACAGTGCTATGAGGTAAATGGTGACTGTGGTATACAGTGATATCAATCAATTTTATTTTTTATGAGGTAAATGGTGACTGTGGTATACAGTGATATGAGGTAACTGGTGACTGTTGTACACAATGAAGTAACTGGTGACTGTGGTATACAATGAGGTAACTGGTGACTGTGGTATACAGTGTTATGAGGTAACTGGTGACTGTGGTATACAGTGCTATGAGGTAACTGGTGACTGTGGTATACAATGAGGTAACTGGTGACTGTGGTATACAATGAGGTAACTGGTGACTGTGGTATACAGTGTTATGATGTAACTGGTGACTGTGATATACAGTGCTATGAGGTAAATGGTGACTGTGGTATACAATGAGGTAACTGGTGACTGTGGTATACAGTGCTAAGAGGTAACTGGTGACTGTGGTATCCAATGAGGTAACTGGTGACTGTGGTATACAATGAGGTAACTGGTGACTGTGGTATACAATGAGGTAACTGGTGACTGTGGTATACAATGAGGTAACTGGTGACTGTGGTATACAATGAGGTAACTGGTGACTCTGGTATACAGTGTTATGAGGTAACTGGTGACTGTGGTACACAGTGCTATGAGGTAACTGGTGACTGTGGTATACAATGAGGTAACTGGTGATTGTGGTATACAGTGCTATGGGGTAACTGGTGACTGTGGTATCCAGTGCTATAAGGTAACTGGTGATTGTGGTATACAGTGCTATGAGGTAAATGGTGACTGTGGTATACAATGAGGTAAATGGTGACTGTGGTATACAATGAGGTAACTGGTGACTGTGGTATCCAGTGCTATAAGGTAACTGGTGATTGTGGTATACAGTGCTATAAGGTAACTGGTGACTGTGGTACAGTGCTATGGGGTAACTGGTGACTGTGGTATCCAGGGCTATGAGGTAACTGGTGACTGTGGTACAGTGCTATGAGGTAACTGGTGACTGTGGTATACAATGAGGTAACTGGTGACTATGGTATACAGTGCTATGAGGTAACTGGTGACTGTGGTATCCAGTGCTATGAGGTAACTGGTGACTGTGGTATACAGTGCTATGAAGTAACTGGTGACTGTGGTATACAGTGCTATGAGGTGACTGTGGGATACAGTGTTATGAGGTAACTGGTGACTGTGGTATACAGTGCAATGAAGTAACTGGTGACTGTGGTATACAGTGATATGAGGTAACTGGTGACTGTGCTATACAATGAGGTAAATGGTGACTGTGGTATACAATGAGGTAACTGGTGACTGTGGTATCCAGGGCTATGAGGTAACTGGTGACTGTGGTATACAGTGCTGTGAGGTAACTGGTGACTGTGGTATACAATGAGGTAACTGGTGACTATGGTATACAGTGCTATGAGGTAACTGGTGACTGTGGTATACAATGAGGTAACTGGTGACTGTGGTATCCAGTGCTTTGAGGTAACTGGTGACTGTGGTAACCAGTGTTATGAGGTATCTGGTGACTGTGGTATACAGTGTTATGAGGTAACTGGTGACTGTGGTATCCAGTGCTATGAGGTAACTGGTGACTGTGGTATACAATGCTATGAGGTAACTGGTGACTGTGGTATACAATGAGGTAACTGGTGACTGTGGTATACAATGAGGTAACTGGTGATTGTGGTATACAGTGCTATGAGATAACTGGTGACTGTGGTATACAATGCTATGAGGTAACTGGTGACTGTGGTATACAATGCTATGAGGTAAATGGTGACTGTGGTATACAATGAGGTAACTGGTGACTGTGGTATACAATGAGGTAACTGGTGATTGTGGTATACAGTGCTATGAGGTAAATGGTGACTGTGGTACAGTGCTATGGGGTAACTGGTGACTGTGGTATCCAGGGCTATGAGGTAACTGGTGACTATGGTACAGTGCTATGAGGTAACTGGTGACTGTGGTATGCAATGAGGTAACTGGTGACTGTGATATACAGTGTTATGGGGTAACTGGTGACTGTGCTATACAATGAGGTAACTGGTGACTGTCGTACACAGTACTATGAGGTAACTGGTGACTGTCGTACACAGTACTATGAGGTAACTGGTGACTGTGGTATACAGTACTATGAGGTAACTGGTGACTGTGGTATCCAGTGCTATGAGGTAATTGGTGACTGTGGTATACAGTGATATGAGCTAACTGGTGACTGTGATATACAGTGCTATGAAGTAACTGGTGACTGTGGTATACAGTGCTATGAGGTAACTGGTGACTGTGCTATACAGTGTTATGGGGTAACTGGTGACTGTGGTACACAGTGTTATGAGGTAACTGGTGACTGTGGTATACAATGAGGTAAATGGTGACTGTGGTATACAATGAGGTAACTAGTGACTGTGGTATACAGTGCTATGAGGTAACTGGTGGCAGTGATATACAGTGCTATGAGGTAACTGGTGACTGTGGTATAAAATGAGGTAACTGGTGGCAGTGATATACAGTGCTATGAAGTAACTGGTGACTGTGATATACAGTGTTATGAGGTAACTGGTGACTGTGGTAACCAGTGTTATGAGGTGACTGGTGACTGTGGTATACAGTGCTATGATGTAACTGGTGACTGTGGTATACAGTGCTATGAGGTAACTGGTGACTGTGGTATACAGTGTTATGAGGTAACTGGTGACTGTGGTATACAATGAGGTAACTGGTGACTGTGGTATACAGTGCTATGAGGTAACTGGTGACTGTGGTATACAATGAGATAACTGGTGACTATGGTATACAGTGCTATGAGGTAACTGGTGACTGTGGTATACAATGAGGTAACTGGTGACTATGGTATACAGTGTTATGAGGTAACTGGTGACTGTGGTATACAGTGCTATGAGGTAACTGGTGACTGTTGTACACAGTGCTATGAGGTAACTGGTGACTGTGGTATCCAGTGATATGAGGTAACTGGTGACTGTGGTATACAATGAGGTAACTGGTGACTGTGGTATACAGTGTTATGAGGTAACTGGTGACTGTGGTATCCAGTGCTATGAGGTAACTGGTGACTGTGGTATACAATGAGGTAACTGGTGACTGTGGTATACAATGAGGTAACTGGTGACTATGGTATACAGTGCTATGAGGTAACTGGTGACTGTGGTATACAGTGCTATGAGGTAACTGGTGACTGTGGTATACAATGAGGTAACTGGTGACTGTGGTATACAGTGCTATGGGGTAACTGGTGACTGTGGTATCCAGTGTTATGAGGTAATTGGTGACTGTCGTACACAGTGCTATGAGGTAACTGGTGACTGTGGTATACCGTGATATGAGGTAACTGGTGACTGTGGTATACAATGAGGTAACTGGTGACTGTGGTATACAGTGCTATGAGGTAACTGGTGACTGTGGTATCCAGTGTTATGAGGTAACTGGTGACTGTGGTATACAGTGCTATGAGGTAACTTGTGACTGTGGTATATAGTGCTATGAGGTAACTGGTGACTGTGGTATCCAGTGATATGAGGTAACTGGTGACTGTGGTATCCAGTGATATGAGGTAACTGGTGACTGTGGTATACAATGAGGTAACTGGTGACTGTGGTATACAGTGCTATGGGGTAACTGGTGACTGTGGTATACAATGCTATCAGGTAACTGGTGACTGTGGTATACAGTGCTATGATGTAACTGGTGACTTTGATATACAGTGCTATGAGGTAACTGGTGACTGTGGTATACAGTGCTATGAGGTAACTGGTGACTGTGATATACAGTGCTATGAGGTATCTGGTGACTGTGGTATACAGTGATATGAGGTAACTGGTGACTGTGGTATACAGTGTTATGGGGTAACCGGTGACTGTGGTACACAGTGTTATGAGGTAACTGGTGACTGTGGTATACAATGAGGTAAATTTTGACTGTGGTATACAATGAGGTAACTGGTGACTGTGGTATACAGTGCTATGAGGTAACTGGTGGCAGTGATATACAGTGCTATGAGGTAACTGGTGACTGTGGTATAAAATGAGGTAACTGGTGGCAGTGATATACAGTGCTATGAAGTAACTGGTGACTGTGGTATACGGTGTTATGAGGTAACTGGTGACTGTGGTAACCAGTGTTATGAGGTGACTGGTGACTGTGGTATACAGTGCTATGAGGTAACTGGTGACTGAGGTATACAGTGATATGAGGTAACTGGTGACTGTGGTATACAGTGCTATGAGGTAACTGGTGACTGTGGTATACAGTGATATGAGGTAACTGGTGACTGTGGTATACAGTGCTGTGAGGTAACTGGTGACTGTGGTATACAATGAGGTAACTGGTGACTATGGTATACAGTGCTATGAGGTAACTGGTGACTGTGGTATACAGTGATATGAGGTAACTGGTGACTGTGGTACAGTGCTATGAGGTAACTGGTGACTGTGGTATGCAATGAGGTAACTGGTGACTGTGACATACAGTGCTATGAGGTAACTGGTGACTGTGGTATACAGTGCTATGAGGTAACTGGTGACTGTGATATACAGTGCTATGAGGTAACTGGTAAATGTAGTATACAGTGATATGAGGTAACTGGTGACTGTGGTATACAATGAGGTAACTGGTGACTATGGTATACAGTGCTATGAGGTAACTGGTGACTGTGGTATCCAGTGCTATGAGGTAACTGGTGACTGTGGTATACAGTGCTATGAGGTAACTGGTGACTGTGGTATACAGTGCTATGAGGTAACTGGTGACTGTGGGATACAGTGTTATGAGGTAACTGGTGACTGTGGTATACAGTGCTATGAGGTAACTGGTGACTGTGGTATACAGTGATATGAGGTAACTGGTGACTGTGGTATACAGTGATATGAGGTAACTGGTGACTGTGATATACAGTGCTATGAGGTAACTGGTGACTGTGGTATACAGTGCAATGAAGTAACTGGTGACTGTGGTATACAGTGATATGAGGTAACTGGTGACTGTGCTATACAATGAGGTAAATGGTGACTGTGGTATACAATGAGGTAACTGGTGACTGTGGTATCCAGGGCTATGAGGTAACTGGTGACTGTGGTATACAGTGCTGTGAGGTAACTGGTGACTGTGGTATACAATGAGGTAACTGGTGACTATGGTATACAGTGCTATGAGGTAACTGGTGACTGTGATATACAATGAGGTAACTGGTGACTGTGGTATCCAGTGCTATGAGGTAACTGGTGGCTGTGGTATCCAGTGCTATGAGGTAACTGGTGGCTGTGGTAACCAGTGTTATGAGGTATCTGGTGACTGTGGTATACAGTGTTATGAGGTAACTGGTGACTGTGGTATCCAGTGCTATGAGGTAACTGGTGACTGTGGTATACAATGCTATGAGGTAACTGGTGACTGTGGTATACAATGAGGTAACTGGTGACTGTGGTATACAATGAGGTAACTGGTGATTGTGGTATACAGTGCTATGAGATAAATGGTGACTGTGGTATACAATGCTATGAGGTAACTGGTGACTGTGGTATACAATGCTATGAGGTAAATGGTGACTGTGGTATACAATGAGGTAACTGGTGACTGTGGTATACAATGAGGTAACTGGTGATTGTGGTATACAGTGCTATGAGGTAAATGGTGACTGTGGTACAGTGCTATGGGGTGCTATGGGGTGACTGTGGTATCCAGGGCTATGAGGTAACTGGTGACTATGGTACAGTGCTATGAGGTAACTGGTGACTGTGGTATGCAATGAGGTAACTGGTGACTGTGATATACAGTGTTATGGGGTAAATGGTGACTGTGGTATACAATGAGGTAACTGGTGACTGTGGTATGCAATGAGGTAACTGGTGACTGTGATATACAGTGTTATGGGGTAAATGGTGACTGTGGTATACAATGAGGTAACTGGTGACTGTGGTATAAAATGAGGTAACTGGTGGCAGTGATATACAGTGCTATGAAGTAACTGGTGACTGTGGTATACAGTGTTATGAGGTAACTGGTGACTGTGGTAACCAGTGTTATGAGGTGACTGGTGACTGTGGTATACAGTGCTATGAGGTAACTGGTGACTGTGGTATACAGTGCTATGCGGTAACTGGTGACTGTGGTATACAGTGTTATGAGGTAACTGGTGACTGTGGTATACAATGAGGTAACTGGTGACTGTGGTATACAGTGCTATGAGGTAACTGGTGACTGTGGTATACAATGAGATAACTGATGACTATGGTATACAGTGCTATGAGGTAACTGGTGACTGTGGTATACAATGAGGTAACTGGTGACTATGGTATACAGTGTTATGAGGTAACTGGTGACTGTGGTATACAGTGCTATGAGGTAACTGGTGACTGTTGTACACAGTGCTATGAGGTAACTGGTGACTGTGGTATCCAGTGATATCAGGTAACTGGTGACTGTGGTATACAATGAGGTAACTGGTGACTGTGGTATACAGTGTTATGAGGTAACTGGTGACTGTGGTATCCAGTGCTATGAGGTAACTGGTGACTGTGGTATACAATGAGGTAACTGGTGACTGTGGTATACAATGAGGTAACTGGTGACTATGGTATACAGTGCTATGAGGTAACTGGTGACTGTGGTATACAGTGCTATGAGGTAACTGGTGACTGTGGTATACAATGAGGTAACTGGTGACTGTGGTATACAGTGCTATGGGGTAACTGGTGACTGTGGTATCCAGTGTTATGAGGTAATTGGTGACTGTCATACACAGTGCTATGAGGTAACTGGTGACTGTGGTATACAGTGATATGAGGTAACTGGTGACTGTGGTATACAATGAGGTAACTGGTGACTGTGGTATACAGTGCTATGAGGTAACTGGTGACTGTGGTATCCAGTGTTATGAGGTAACTGGTGACTGTGGTATACAGTGCTATGAGGTAACTTGTGACTGTGGTATATAGTGCTATGAGGTAACTGGTGACTGTGGTATCCAGTGATATGAGGTAACTGGTGACTGTGGTATACAATGAGGTAACTGGTGACTGTGGTATACAGTGCTATGGGGTAACTGGTGACTGTTGTATACAATGCTATCAGGTAACTGGTGACTGTGGTATACAGTGCTATGATGTAACTGGTGACTGTGATATACAGTGCTATGAGGTAACTGGTGACTGTGGTATACAGTGATATGAGGTAACTGGTGACTGTGATATACAGTGCTATGAGGTAACTGGTGACTGTGGTATACAGTGCTATGAAGTAACTGGTGACTGTGGTATACAGTGCTATGAGGTAACTGGTGACTGTGCTATACAGTGTTATGGGGTAACTGGTGACTGTGGTACACAGTGTTATGAGGTAACTGGTGACTGTGGTATACAATGAGGTAAATGGTGACTGTGGTATACAATGAGGTAACTGGTGACTGTGGTATACAGTGCTATGAGGTAACTGGTGACTGTGGTATACAGTGCTATGAGGTAACTGGTGACTGTGGTATACAATGAGGTAACTGGTGACTGTGGTATACAGTGCTATGGGGTAACTGGTGACTGTGGTATCCAGTGTTATGAGGTAATTGGTGACTGTCGTACACAGTGCTATGAGGTAACTGGTGACTGTGGTATACCGTGATATGAGGTAACTGGTGACTGTGGTATACAATGAGGTAACTGGTGACTGTGGTATACAGTGCTATGAGGTAACTGGTGACTGTGGTATCCAGTGTTATGAGGTAACTGGTGACTGTGGTATACAGTGCTATGAGGTAACTTGTGACTGTGGTATATAGTGCTATGAGGTAACTGGTGACTGTGGTATCCAGTGATATGAGGTAACTGGTGACTGTGGTATACAATGAGGTAACTGGTGACTGTGGTATACAGTGCTATGGGGTAACTGGTGACTGTGGTATACAATGCTATCAGGTAACTGGTGACTGTGGTATACAGTGCTATGATGTAACTGGTGACTTTGATATACAGTGCTATGAGGTAACTGGTGACTGTGGTATACAGTGCTATGAGGTAACTGGTGACTGTGATATACAGTGCTATGAGGTAACTGGTGACTGTGGTATACAGTGATATGAGGTAACTGGTGACTGTGATATACAGTGCTATGAGGTAACTGGTGACTGTGGTATAACGTGCTATGAAGTAACTGGTGACTGTGGTATACAGTGCTATGAGGTAACTGGTGACTGTGCTATACAGTGTTATGGGGTAACCGGTGACTGTGGTACACACTGTTACGAGGTAACTGGTGACTGTGGTATACAATGAGGTAAATTTTGACTGTGGTATACAATGAGGTAACTGGTGACTGTGGTATACAGTGCTATGAGGTAACTGGTGGCAGTGATATACAGTGCTATGAGGTAATTGGTGACTGTGGTATAAAATGAGGTAACTGGTGGCAGTGATATACAGTGCTATGAAGTAACTGGTGACTGTGGTATACGGTGTCATGAGGTAACTGGTGACTGTGGTAACCAGTGTTATGAGGTGACTGGTGACTGTGGTATACAGTGCTATGAGGTAACTGGTGACTGAGGTATACAGTGATATGAGGTAACTGGTGACTGTGGTATACAATGAGGTAACTGGTGACTATGGTATACAGTGCTATGAGGTAACTGGTGACTGTGGTATACAGTGATATGAGGTAACTGGTGACTGTGGTACAGTGCTATGAGGTAACTGGTGACTGTGGTATGCAATGAGGTAACTGGTGACTGTGATATACAGTGCTATGAGGTAACTGGTGACTGTGGTATACAGTGCTATGAGGTAACTGGTGACTGTGATATACAGTGCTATGAGGTAACTGGTAAATGTAGTATACAGTGATATGAGGTAACTGGTGACTGTGGTATACAATGAGGTAACTGGTGACTATGGTATACAGTGCTATGAGGTAACTGGTGACTGTGGTATCCAGTGCTATGAGGTAACTGGTGACTGTGGTATACAGTGCTATGAGGTAACTGGTGACTGTGGTATACAGTGCTATGAGGTAACTGGTGACTGTGGGATACAGTGTTATGAGGTAACTGGTGACTGTGGTATACAGTGCTATGAGGTAACTGGTGACTGTGGTATACAGTGATATGAGGTAACTGGTGACTGTGGTATACAGTGATATGAGGTAACTGGTGACTGTGATATACAGTGCTATGAGGTAACTGGTGACTGTGGTATACAGTGCAATGAAGTAACTGGTGACTGTGGTATACAGTGATATGAGGTAACTGGTGACTGTGCTATACAATGAGGTAAATGGTGACTGTGGTATACAATGAGGTAACTGGTGACTGTGGTATCCAGGGCTATGAGGTAACTGGTGACTGTGGTATACAGTGCTGTGAGGTAACTGGTGACTGTGGTATACAATGAGGTAACTGGTGACTATGGTATACAGTGCTATGAGGTAACTGGTGACTGTGGTATACAATGAGGTAACTGGTCAATCAATCAATCAATCAATTTTATTTTATATAGCCCTTCGTACATCAGATAATATCTCGAAGTGCTGTACAGAAACCCAGCCTAAAACCCCAAACAGCTAGAATGCAGGTGTAGAAGCACGGTGGCTAGGAAAAACTCCCTAGAAAGGCCAAAACCTAGGAAGAAACCTAGAAAGGAACCAGGCTATGAGGGGTGGCCAGTCCTCTTCTGGCTGTGCCGGGTGGAGATTATAACAGAACTATGCCAAGATGTTCAAAAATGTTCATAAGTGACAAGCATGGTCAAATAATAATCATGAATAATTTTCAGTTGGCTTTTCATAGCTGATCATTAAGAGTTGAAAAACAACAGGTCTGGGACAGGTGGGTGTTCCATAACCGCAGGCAGAACAGCTGAAACTGGAATAGCAGCAAGGCCAGGCGGACTGGGGACAGCAAGGAGTCACCACGGGCGGCAGTCCCGACGCATGGTCCTAGGGCCCAGGTCCTCCGAGAGAAAGAAAGAGAGAAGGAGAAAATTAGAGAGAGCCAAGATTTTCAAAATGTTCATAAATGACAAGCATGGTCAAATAATAATCAGGAATAAATCTCAGTTGGCTTTTCATAGCCGATCATTAAGAGTTGAAAACAGCAGGTCTGGGACAGGTAGGGGTTCCATAACCGCAGGCATAAGAGTTGAAACTGGAATAGCAGCAAGGCCAGGCGGACTGGGGGCAGCAAGGAGTCACCACGGCCGGTAGTCCCGACGTATGGTCCTAGGGCTCAGGTCCTCCGAGAGAAAGAGAGAAGGAGAAAATTAGAGAGAGCCAAGATTTTCAAAATGTTCATAAATGACAAGCATGGTCAAATAATAATCAGGAATAAATCTCAGTTGGCTTTTCATAGCCGATCATTAAGAGTTGAAAACAGCAGGTCTGGGACAGGTAGGGGTTTCGTAACCGCAGGCAGAAACAGTTGAAACTGGAATAGCAGCAAGGCCGGGCGGACTGGGGACAGCAAGGTGTCAGCATGCCCGGTAGTCCTGACGTATGGTCCTAGGGCTCAGGTTCTCAGAGAGAAAGAGAGAACGAGAGAATTAGAGAGAGCATACTTAAATTCACACAGGACACTGGATAAGACAGGAGAAGTATTCCAGGTATAACCAACTGACCCTAGCCCCCCGACACATAAACTACTGCAGCATAAATACTGGAGGCTGAGACAGGAGCGGTCAGGAGACACTGTGGCCCCATCCGAAGAAACCCCCGGACAGGGCCAAACAGGAAGGATATAACCCCACCCACTCTGCCAAAGCACAGCCCCCACACCACTAGAGGGATATCCTCAACCACCAACTTACAATCCTGAGACAAGGCCGAGTATAGCCCACAAAGGTCTCCACCACAGCACAACCAAGGGGGGGCGCCAACCCAGACAGGAAGTTCACGTCAGTAACTCAACCCACTCAAGTGACGCACCCCTCCTAGGGCCGGCATGAAAGAGCACCAGCAAGCCAGTGACTCAGCCCCAGTAACAGGGTTAGAGGCAGAGAATCCCAGTGGAGAGAGGGGAACCGGCCCTGGAGAGACAGCAAGGGCGGTTCGTTGCTCCAGAGCCTTTCCGTTCACCTTCACACTCCTGGGCCAGACTACACTCAATCATATGACCTACTGAAGAGATAAGTCTTCAGTAAAGACTTAAAGGTTGAGACTGAGTCTGCGTCTCTCACATGGGTAGGCAGACTGTTCCATAAAAATGGAGATCTATAGGAGAAAGCCCTGCCTCCAGCTGTTTGCTTAGAAATTTTAGGGACAATTAGGAGGCCTGCGTCTTGTGACCGTAGCGTACGTGTAGGTATGTACGGCAGGACCAACTCGGAAAGATAGGTAGGAGCAAGCCCATGTAACGCTTTAAAGGTTAACAGTAAAACCTTGAAATCAGCCCTTGCCTTAACGGGAAGCCAGTGTAGGGAAGCTAGCACTGGAGTAATATGATCAAATTTCTTGGTTCTAGTCAGGATTCTAGCAGCCGTATTTAGCACTAACTGAAGTTTATTTAGTGCTTTATCCGGGTAGCCGGAAAGTAGAGCATTGCAGTAGTCTAACCTAGAAGTAACAAATGCATGGATTAATTTTTCTGCATCATTTTTGGACAGAAAATTTCTGATTTTTGCAATGTTACGTAGATGGAAAAAAGCTGTCCTTGAAACAGTCTTGATATGTTCGTCAAAAGAGAGATCAGGGTCAAGAGTAACACCGAGGTCCTTCACAGTTTTATTTGAGACGACTTTACAACCATCAAGATGAATTGTCAGATTTAACAGAAGATCTCTTTGTTTCTTGGGACCTAGAACAAGCATCTCTGTTTTGTCCGAGTTTAAAAGTAGAAAGTTTTCAGCCACTTCCTTATGTCTGAAACACAGGCTTCTAGCGAGGGCAATTTTGGGGCTTCACCATGTTTCATTGAAATGTACAGCTGTGTGTCATCCGCATAGCAGTGAAAGTTAACATTATGTTTTCGAATAACATCCCCAAGAGGTAAAATATATAGTGAAAACAATAGTGGTCCTAAAACGGAACCTTGAGGAACACCGAAATGTACAGTTGATTTGTCAGAGGACAGACCATTCACAGAGACAAACTGATATCTTTCCGACAGGTAAGATCTAAACCAGGCCAGAACTTGTCCGTGTAGACCAATTTGGGTTTCCAGTCTCTCCAAAAGAATGTGGTGATCGATGGTGTCAAAGGCAGCACTAAGGTCTAGTAGCACGAGGACAGATGCAGAGCCTCGGTCTGACGCCATTAAAAGGTCATTTACCACCTTCACAAGTGCAGTCTCAGTGCTATGATGGGGTCTAAAACCAGACTGAAGCATTTCGTATACATTGTTTGTCTTCAGAAAGGCAGTGAGTTGCTGCGCAACAGCTTTTTCTAAAATTTTTGAGAGGAATGGAAGATTCGATATAGGCCGATAGTTTTTTATATTTTCCGGGTCAAGGTTTGGCTTTTTCAAGAGAGGCTTTATCACTGCCACTTTTAGTGAGTTTGGTACACATCCGGTGGATAGAGAGCTGTTTATTATGTTCAACATAGGAGGGCCAAGCACAGGAAGCAGCTCCTTCAGCAGTTTAGTAGGAATAGGATCCAGTATGCAGCTTGAAGGTTTAGAGGCCATGATTATTTTCATCATTGTGTCAAGAGATATAGTACTAAAACACTTAAGTGTCTCTCCCGATCCCAGGCCCTCGCAGAGCTGTGCAGATCCAGGACAGCTAAGCCCTGGAGGAATACGCAGATTCAAAGAGGAGTCCGTAATTTGCTTTCTAATGGTCATGATCTTTTCCTCAAAGAAGTTCATGAATTTATTACTGCTGAAGTGAAAGCCATCCTCTCTTGGGGAATGCTGCTTTTTAGTTAGCTTTGCAACAGTATCAAAAAGAAATTTTGGATTGTTCTTATTTTCCTCAATTAAGTTGGAAAAGTAGGATGATCGAGCAGCAGTGAGGGCTCTTCGGTACTGCACGGTACTGTCTTTCCAAGCTAGTCGGAAGACTTCCAGTTTTGTGTGGCGCCATTTCCGTTCCAATTTCCTGGAAGCTTGCTTCAAAGCTCGGGTATTTTCTGTATACCAGGGAGCTAGTTTCTTATGACAAATGTTTTTCGTTTTTAGGGGTGCAACTGCATCTAGGGTATTGCGCAAGGTTAAATTGAGTTCCTCAGTTAAGTGGTTAACTGATTTTTGTCCTCTGACGTCCTTGGGTAGGCAGAAGGAGTCTGGAAGGGCATCAAGGAATTTTTGTGTTGTCTGAGAATTTATAGCACGACTTTTGATGCTCCTTGGTTGGGGTCTGAGCAGATTATTTGTTGCGATTGCAAACGTAATAAAATGGTGGTCCGATAGTCCAGGATTATGTGGAAAAACATTAAGATCTACAACATTTATTCCATGGGACAAAACTAGGTCCAGAGTATGACTGTGGCAGTGAGTAGGTCCAGAGACATGTTGGACAAAACCCACTGAGTCGATGATGGCTCCGAAAGACTTTTGGAGTGGGTCTGTGGACTTCTCCATGTGAATATTAAAATCACCAAAAATTAGAATATGATCTGCTATGACTACAAGGTCTGATAGGAATTCAGGAAACTCAGAGAGGAACGCTGTATATGGCCCAGGAGGCCTGTAAACAGTAGCTATAAAAAGTGATTGAGTAGGCTGCATAGATTTCATGACTAGAAGCTCAAAAGACGAAAACGCCATTTTTTTTTTTGTAAATTGAAATTTGCTATCGTAGATGTTAGCAACACCTCCGCCTTTGCGGGATGCACGGGGGATATGGTCACTAGTGTAACCAGGAGGTGAGGCCTCATTTAACACAGTAAATTCATCAGGCTTAAGCCATGTTTCAGTCAGGCCAATCACATCAAGATTATGATCAGTGATTAGTTAATTGACTATGACTGCCTTTGAAGTGAGGGATCTAACATTAAGTAACCCTATTTTGAGATGTGAGGTATCACGATCTCTTTCAATAATGGCAGGAATGGAGGAGGTCTTTATCCTAATAAGATTGCTAAGGCGAACACCGCCATGTTTAGTTTTGCCCAACCTAGGTCGAGGCACAGACACAGTCTCAATGGGTATGGCTGAGCTGACTACACTGACTGTGCTATTGGCAGACTCCACTAAGCTGGCAGGTTGGCTAACAGCCTGCTGCCTGGCCTGCACCCTATTTCATTGTGGGGCTAAAGGAGTTAGAGCCCTATCTATGTTGGTAGATAAGATGAGAGCACCCCTCCAGGTAGGATGGAGTCCGTCACGCCTTAGCAGGTCAGACTTGGTCCTGTTTGTGGGTGAGTCCCAGAAAGAGGGCCAATTATCTACAAATTCTATCTTTTGGGAGGGGCAGAAAACAGTTTTCAACCAGCGATTGAGTGCTGAGACTCTGCTGTAGAGCTCGTCACTCCCCCTAACTGGGAGGGGGCCAGAGACAATTACTCGATGCCGACACATCTTTCTAGCTGATTTACACGCTGAAGCTATGTTGCACTTGGTGACCTCTGACTGTTTCATCCTAACATCGTTGGTGCCGACGTGGATAACAATATCTCTATACTCTCTACACTCGCCAGATTTAGCTTTAGCCAGCACCATCTTAAGATTAGCCTTAACGTCGGTAGCCCTGCCCCCTGGTAAACAGTGTATGATCGCTGGGTGATTCGTTTTAAGTCTAATACTGCGGGTAATGGAGTCGCCAATGACTAGGGTTTTCAATTTGTCAGAGCTAACGGTGGGAGCCTTCGGCGTCTCAGACCCCGTAACGGGAGGAGTAGAGACAAGAGAAGACTCAGACTCAGACTCCGACTCGCTACATAATGGGGAAAACCGGTTGAAAGTTTCTGTCGGCTGAATGAGCGACACCGGTTGAGCATTCCAACAGCATTTCCCTCCAGAAGTCATGAGAAAGTTGTCCGGCTGCGGGGACTGTGCGGGGGGATTTATACTAACGTTACTATCTGTACTTACTGGTGGCACAGACGCTGTTTCTTCCTTTCCTACACTGAAAATACCCTTGCCTAACGATTGCGTCTGAAGCTGGGCTTGCAGCACAGCTATTTTCGCCGTAAGGCGATCGTTCTCCTGTATATTATGAGTACAGCGACTGCAATTAGAAGACATCATGTTAATGTTACTACTTAGCTTCGGCTGTTGAAGGTGTTGACGAACCATGTCCAGATAAAGCGTCCGGAGTGAAAAGGTTGAATGAGGGAAAAAAGTTGCGATGGAAAAACTAAAAATATAAACGGTAATTAAAAACAGAAACAAAACAAAAAACGTAAAGTTGTCAGCTAGCAAAGTAAAGTAAAGTTCGCAGCAAATCGCACAGCAACAAAACGCACAGCAACACGTCTGCAGATTCAACTGGTGACTGTGGTATCCAGTGCTATGAGGTAACTGGTGGCTGTGGTATCCAGTGCTATGAGGTAACTGGTGGCTGTGGTAACCAGTGTTATGAGGTATCTGGTGACTGTGGTATACAGTGTTATGAGGTAACTGGTGACTGTGGTATCCAGTGCTATGAGGTAACTGGTGACTGTGGTATACAATGCTATGAGGTAACTGGTGACTGTGGTATACAATGAGGTAACTGGTGACTGTGGTATACAATGAGGTAACTGGTGATTGTGGTATACAGTGCTATGAGATAAATGGTGACTGTGGTATACAATGCTATGAGGTAACTGGTGACTGTGGTATACAATGCTATGAGGTAAATGGTGACTGTGGTATACAATGAGGTAACTGGTGACTGTGGTATACAATGAGGTAACTGGTGATTGTGGTATACAGTGCTATGAGGTAAATGGTGACTGTGGTACAGTGCTATGGGGTGCTATGGGGTGACTGTGGTATCCAGGGCTATGAGGTAACTGGTGACTATGGTACAGTGCTATGAGGTAACTGGTGACTGTGGTATGCAATGAGGTAACTGGTGACTGTGATATACAGTGTTATGGGGTAAATGGTGACTGTGGTATACAATGAGGTAACTGGTGACTGTGGTATACAATGAGGTAACTGGTGACTGTCGTACACAGTACCATGAGGTAACTGGTGACTGTCGTACACAGTACTATGAGGTAACTGGTGACTGTGGTATACAGTACTATGAGGTAACTGGTGACTGTGGTATCCAGTGCTATGAGGTAATTGGTGACTGTGGTATACAGTGATATGAGGTAACTGGTGACTGTGATATACAGTGCTATGAGGTAACTGGTGACTGTGGTATACAGTGCTATGAAGTAACTGGTGACTGTGGTATACAGTGCTATGAGGTAACTGGTGACTGTGCTATACAGTGTTATGGGGTAACTGGTGACTGTGGTACACAGTGTTATGAGGTAACTGGTGACTGTGGTATACAATGAGGTAAATGGTGACTGTGGTATACAATGAGGTAACTGGTGACTGTGGTATACAGTGCTATGGGGTAACTGGTGGCAGTGATATACAGTGCTATGAGGTAACTGGTGACTGTGGTATAAAATGAGGTAACTGGTGGCAGTGATATACAGTGCTATGAAGTAACATGATGACTGTGGTATACAGTGTTATGAGGTAACTGGTGACTGTGGTAACCAGTGTTATGAGGTGACTGGTGACTGTGGTATACAGTGCTATGAGGTAACTGGTGACTGTGGTATACAGTGCTATGAGGTAACTGGTGACTGTGGTATACAGTGTTATGAGGTAACTGGTGACTGTGGTATACAATGAGGTAACTGGTGACTGTGGTATACAGTGCTATGAGGTAACTGGTGACTGTGGTATACAATGAGATAACTGATGACTATGGTATACAGTGCTATGAGGTAACTGGTGACTGTGGTATACAATGAGGTAACTGGTGACTATGGTATACAGTGTTATGAGGTAACTGGTGACTGTGGTATACAGTGCTATGAGGTAACTGGTGACTGTTGTACACAGTGCTATGAGGTAACTGGTGACTGTGGTATCCAGTGATATGAGGTAACTGGTGACTGTGGTATACAATGAGGTAACTGGTGACTGTGGTATACAGTGTTATGAGGTAACTGGTGACTGTGGTATCCAGTGCTATGAGGTAACTGGTGACTGTGGTATACAATGAGGTAACTGGTGACTATGGTATACAGTGCTATGAGGTAACTGGTGACTGTGGTATACAGTGCTATGAGGTAACTGGTGACTGTGGTATACAATGAGGTAACTGGTGACTGTGGTATACAGTGCTATGGGGTAACTGGTGACTGTGGTATCCAGTGTTATGAGGTAATTGGTGACTGTCATACACAGTGCTATGAGGTAACTGGTGACTGTGGTATACAGTGATATGAGGTAACTGGTGACTGTGGTATACAATGAGGTAACTGGTGACTGTGGTATACAGTGCTATGAGGTAACTGGTGACTGTGGTATCCAGTGTTATGAGGTAACTGGTGACTGTGGTATACAGTGCTATGAGGTAACTTGTGACTGTGGTATATAGTGCTATGAGGTAACTGGTGACTGTGGTATCCAGTGATATGAGGTAACTGGTGACTGTGGTATACAATGAGGTAACTGGTGACTGTGGTATACAGTGCTATGGGGTAACTGGTGACTGTTGTATACAATGCTATCAGGTAACTGGTGACTGTGGTATACAGTGCTATGATGTAACTGGTGACTTTGATATACAGTGCTATGAGGTAACTGGTGACTGTGGTATACAGTGCTATGAGGTAACTGGTGACTGTGATATACAGTGCTATGAGGTAACTGGTGACTGTGGTAACCAGTGTTACGAGGTGACTGGTGACTGTGGTATACAGTGCTATGAGGTAACTGGTGGCAGTGATATACAGTGCTATGAGGTAACTGGTGACTGTGGTATAAAATGAGGTAACTGGTGGCAGTGATATACAGTGCTATGAAGTAACTGGTGACTGTGGTATACGGTGTTATGAGGTAACTGGTCACTGTGGTAACCAGTGTTACGAGGTGACTGGTGACTGTGGTATACAGTGCTATGAGGTAACTGGTGACTGAGGTATACAGTGATATGAGGTAACTGGTGACTGTGGTATACAGTGCTATGAGGTAACTGGTGACTGTGGTATACAGTGATATGAGGTAACTGGTGACTGTGGTATACAGTGCTGTGAGGTAACTGGTGACTGTGGTATACAATGAGGTAACTGGTGACTATGGTATACAGTGCTATGAGGTAACTGGTGACTGTGGTATACAGTGATATGAGGTAACTGGTGACTATGGTATACAGTGCTATGAGGTAACTGGTGACTGTGGTATACAGTGCTATGAGGTAACTGGTGACTGTGGTATACAGTGTTATGAGGTAACTGGTGACTGTGGTATACAATGAGGTAACTGGTGACTGTGGTATACAGTGCTATGAGGTAACTGGTGACTGTGGTATACAATGAGATAACTGGTGACTGTGGTATACAATGAGGTAACTGGTGACTGTGGTATACAGTGTTATGAGGTAACTGGTGACTGTGGTATACAGTGCTATGAGGTAACTGGTGACTGTGGTATACAATGAGGTAACTGGTGACTGTGGTATACAATGAGATAACTGGTGACTGTGGTATACAGTGTTATGAGGTAACTGGTGACTGTGGTATCCAGTGCTATGAGGTAACTGGTGACTGTGGTATACAATGAGGTAACTGGTGACTGTGGTATACAGTGCTATGGGGTAACTGGTGACTGTGGTATCCAGTGTTATGAGGTAATTGGTGACTGTCGTACACAGTGCTATGAGGTAACTGGTGACTGTGGTATACCGTGATATGAGGTAACTGGTGACTGTGGTATACAATGAGGTAACTGGTGACTGTGGTATACAGTGCTATGAGGTAACTGGTGACTGTGGTATCCAGTGTTATGAGGTAACTGGTGACTGTGGTATACAGTGCTATGAGGTAACTTGTGACTGTGGTATATAGTGCTATGAGGTAACTGGTGACTGTGGTATCCAGTGATATGAGGTAACTGGTGACTGTGGTATACAATGAGGTAACTGGTGACTGTGGTATACAGTGCTATGAGGTAACTGGTGACTGTGATATACAGTGCTATGAGGTAACTGGTGACTGTGGTATACAGTGATATGAGGTAACTGGTGACTATGATATACAGTGCTATGAGGTAACTGGTGACTGTGGTATACAGTGCTATGAAGTAACTGGTGACTGTGGTATACAGTGCTATGAGGTAACTGGTGACTGTGCTATACAGTGTTATGGGGTAACCGGTGACTGTGGTACACAGTGTTATGAGGTAGTGTTATGAGGTAACTGGTGACTGTGGTATACAATGAGGTAAATGGTGACGGTGGTATACAATGAGGTAACTGGT
The DNA here is from genome assembly GCF_029448725.1 of Salvelinus fontinalis. Lineage (NCBI taxonomy): Eukaryota > Metazoa > Chordata > Actinopteri > Salmoniformes > Salmonidae > Salvelinus > Salvelinus fontinalis. Next base: position 4,265,481 of record NC_074685.1, on the reverse strand, counting down.
GACTGTGGTATACAGTGCTATGAGGTAACTGGTGGCAGTGATATACAGTGCTATGAGGTAACTGGTGACTGTGGTATAAAATGAGGTAACTGGTGGCAGTGATATACAGTGCTATGAAGTAACTGGTGACTGTGGTATACGGTGTTATGAGGTAACTGGTGACTGTGGTAACCAGTGTTATGAGGTGACTGGTGACTGTGGTATACAGTGCTATGAGGTAACTGGTGACTGAGGTATACAGTGATATGAGGTAACTGGTGACTGTGGTATACAGTGCTATGAGGTAACTGGTGACTGTGGTATACAGTGACATGAGGTAACTGGTGACTGTGGTATACAGTGCTGTGAGGTAACTGATGACTGTGGTATACAATGAGGTAACTGGTGACTATGGTATACAGTGCTATGAGGTAACTGGTGACTGTGGTATACAGTGATATGAGGTAACTGGTGACTGTGGTACAGTGCTATGAGGTAACTGGTAAATGTAGTATACAGTGATATGAGGTAACTGGTGACTGTGGTATACAATGAGGTAACTGGTGACTATGGTATACAGTGCTATGAGGTAACTGGTGACTGTGGTATCCAGTGCTATGAGGTAACTGGTGACTGTGGTATACAGTGCTATGAGGTAACTGGTGACTGTGGTATACAGTGCTATGAGGTAACTGGTGACTGTGGTATACAGTGCTATGAGGTAACTGGTGACTGTGGTATACAGTGCTATGAGGTAACTGGTGACTGTGGTATACAGTGATATGAGGTAACTGGTGACTGTGGTATACAATGAGGTAACTGGTGACTGTGGTATACAGTGTTATGAGGTAACTGGTGACTGTGGTATACAGTGCAATGAAGTAACTGGTGACTGTGGTATACAGTGATATGAGGTAACTGGTGACTGTGCTATACAATGAGGTAAATGGTGACTGTGGTATACAATGAGGTAACTGGTGACTGTGGTATCCAGGGCTATGAGGTAACTGGTGACTGTGGTATACAGTGCTGTGAGGTAACTGGTGACTGTGGTATACAATGAGGTAACTGGTGACTATGGTATACAGTGCTATGAGGTAACTGGTGACTGTGGTATACAATGAGGTAACTGGTGACTGTGGTATCCAGTGCTATGAGGTAACTGGTGGCTGTGGTATCCAGTGCTATGAGGTAACTGGTGGCTGTGGTAACCAGTGTTATGAGGTATCTGGTGACTGTGGTATACAGTGTTATGAGGTAACTGGTGACTGTGGTATCCAGTGCTATGAGGTAACTGGTGACTGTGGTATACAATGCTATGAGGTAACTGGTGACTGTGGTATACAATGAGGTAACTGGTGACTGTGGTATACAATGAGGTAACTGGTGATTGTGGTATACAGTGCTATGAGATAAATGGTGACTGTGGTATACAATGCTATGAGGTAAATGGTGACTGTGGTATACAATGAGGTAACTGGTGACTGTGGTATACAATGAGGTAACTGGTGATTGTGGTATCCAGGGCTATGAGGTAACTGGTGACTATGGTACAGTGCTATGAGGTAACTGGTGACTGTGGTATGCAATGAGGTAACTGGTGACTGTGATATACAGTGTTATGGGGTAAATGGTGACTGTGGTATACAATGAGGTAACTGGTGACTGTGGTATACAATGAGGTAACTGGTGACTGTCGTACACAGTACTATGAGGTAACTGGTGACTGTCGTACACAGTACTATGAGGTAACTGGTGACTGTGATATACAGTGATATGAGGTAACTGGTGACTGTGGTATACAGTGATATGAGGTAACTGGTGACTGTGATATACAGTGCTATGAGGTAACTGGTGACTGTGGTATACAGTGCTATGAGGTAACTGGTGACTGTGCTATACAGTGTTATGGGGTAACTGGTGACTGTGGTACACAGTGTTATGAGGTAACTGGTGACTGTGGTATACAATGAGGTAAATGGTGACTGTGGTATACAATGAGGTAACTGGTGACTGTGGTATACAGTGCTATGAGGTAACTGGTGGCAGTGATGTACAGTGCTATGAGGTAACTGGTGAGTGTGGTATAAAATGAGGTAACTGGTGGCAGTGATATACAGTGCTATGAAGTAACTGGTGACTGTGGTATACAGTGTTATGAGGTAACTGGTGACTGTGGTAACCAGTGTTATGAGGTAACTGGTGACTGTGGTAACCAGTGTTATGAGGTAACTGGTGACTGTGGTATCCAGTGCTATGAGGTAACTGGTGACTGTGGTATACAATGAGGTAACTGGTGACTGTGGTATACAATGAGGTAACTGGTGACTATGGTATACAGTGCTATGAGGTAACTGGTGACTGTGGTATACAGTGCTATGAGGTAACTGGTGACTGTGGTATACAATGAGGTAACTGGTGACTGTGGTATACAGTGCTATGGGGTAACTGGTGACTGTGGTATCCAGTGTTATGAGGTAATTGGTGACTGTCATACACAGTGCTATGAGGTAACTGGTGACTGTGGTATACAGTGATATGAGGTAACTGGTGGCTGTGGTATACAATGAGGTAACTGGTGACTGTGGTATACAGTGCTATGAGGTAACTGGTGACTGTGGTATCCAGTGTTATGAGGTAACTGGTGACTGTGGTATACAGTGCTATGAGGTAACTTGTGACTGTGGTATATAGTGCTATGAGGTAACTGGTGACTGTGGTATCCAGTGATATGAGGTAACTGGTGACTGTGGTATACAATGAGGTAACTGGTGACTGTGGTATACAGTGCTATGGGGTAACTGGTGACTGTGGTATACAATGCTATCAGGTAACTGGTGACTGTGGTATACAGTGCTATGATGTAACTGGTGACTTTGATATACAGTGCTATGAGGTAACTGGTGACTGTGGTATACAGTGCTATGAGGTAACTGGTGACTGTGATATACAGTGCTATGAGGTAACTGGTGACTGTGGTATACAGTGATATGAGGTAACTGGTGACTGTGATATACAGTGCTATGAGGTAACTGGTGACTGTGGTATACAGTGCTATGAAGTAACTGGTGACTGTTGTACACAGTGCTATGAGGTAACTGGTGACTGTGGTATCCAGTGATATGAGGTAACTGGTGACTGTGGTATACAATGAGGTAACTGGTGACTGTGGTATACAATGAGGTAACTGGTGACTATGGTATACAGTGCTATGAGGTAACTGGTGACTGTGGTATACAGTGCTATGAGGTAACTGGTGACTGTGGTATACAATGAGGTAACTGGTGACTGTGGTATACAGTGCTATGGGGTAACTGGTGACTGTGGTATCCAGTGTTATGAGGTAATTGGTGACTGTCATACACAGTGCTATGAGGTAACTGGTGACTGTGGTATACAGTGATATGAGGTAACTGGTGACTGTGGTATACAATGAGGTAACTGGTGACTGTGGTATACAGTGCTATGAGGTAACTGGTGACTGTGGTATCCAGTGTTATGAGGTAACTGGTGACTGTGGTATACAGTGCTATGAGGTAACTTGTGACTGTGGTATATAGTGCTATGAGGTAACTGGTGACTGTGGTATCCAGTGATATGAGGTAACTGGTGACTGTGGTATACAATGAGGTAACTGGTGACTGTGGTATACAGTGCTATGGGGTAACTGGTGACTGTGGTATACAATGCTATCAGGTAACTGGTGACTGTGGTATACAGTGCTATGATGTAACTGGTGACTTTGATATACAGTGCTATGAGGTAACTGGTGACTGTGGTATACAGTGCTATGAGGTAACTGGTGACTGTGATATACAGTGCTATGAGGTAACTGGTGACTGTGGTATACAGTGATATGAGGTAACTGGTGACTGTGATATACAGTGCTATGAGGTAACTGGTGACTGTGGTATACAGTGCTATGAAGTAACTGGTGACTGTGGTATACAGTGCTATGAGGTAACTGGTGACTGTGCTATACAGTGTTATGGGGTAACTGGTGACTGTGGTACACAGTGTTATGAGGTAACTGGTGACTGTGGTATACAATGAGGTAAATGGTGACTGTGGTATACAATGAGGTAACTGGTGATTGTGGTATACAGTGCTATGAGGTAACTGGTGGCAGTGATATACAGTGCTATGAGGTAACTGGTGACTGTGGTATAAAATGAGGTAACTGGTGGCAGTGATATACAGTGCTATGAAGTAACTGGTGACTGTGGTATACGGTGTTATGAGGTAACTGGTGACTGTGGTAACCAGTGTTACGAGGTGACTGGTGACTGTGGTATACAGTGCTATGAGGTAACTGGTGACTGAGGTATACAGTGATATGAGGTAACTGGTGACTGTGGTATACAGTGCTATGAGGTAACTGGTGACTGTGGTATACAGTGATATGAGGTAACTGGTGACTGTGGTATACAGTGCTGTGAGGTAACTGGTGACTGTGGTATACAATGAGGTAACTGGTGACTATGGTATACAGTGCTATGAGGTAACTGGTGACTGTGGTATACAGTGATATGAGGTAACTGGTGACTATGGTATACAGTGCTATGAGGTAACTGGTGACTGTGGTATACAGTGCTATGAGGTAACTGGTGACTGTGGTATACAGTGTTATGAGGTAACTGGTGACTGTGGTATACAATGAGGTAACTGGTGACTGTGGTATACAGTGCTATGAGGTAACTGGTGACTGTGGTATACAATGAGATAACTGGTGACTGTGGTATACAATGAGGTAACTGGTGACTGTGGTATACAGTGTTATGAGGTAACTGGTGACTGTGGTATACAGTGCTATGAGGTAACTGGTGACTGTGGTATACAATGAGGTAACTGGTGACTGTGGTATACAATGAGATAACTGGTGACTGTGGTATACAGTGTTATGAGGTAACTGGTGACTGTGGTATACAGTGCTAAGAGGTAACTGGTGACTGTGGAATCCAATGAGGTAACTGGTGACTGTGGTATACAATGAGGTAACTGGTGACTGTGGTATACAATGAGGTAACTGGTGACTGTGGTATACAATGAGGTAACTGGTGACTGTGGTATACAATGGGGTAACTGGTGACTGTGGTATCCAGTGTTATGAGGTAATTGGTGACTGTCGTACACAGTGCTATGAGGTAACTGGTGACTGTGGTATCCAGTGATATGAGGTAACTGGTGACTGTGGTATACAATGAGGTAACTGGTGACTGTGGTATACAGTGCTATGAGGTAACTGGTGACTGTGGTATACAGTGCTATGAAGTAACTGGTGACTGTGGTATACAGTGCTATGAGGTAACTGGTGACTGTGCTATACAGTGTTATGGGGTAACTGGTGACTGTGGTACACAGTGTTATGAGGTAACTGGTGACTGTGGTATACAATGAGGTAAATGGTGACTGTGGTATACAATGAGGTAACTGGTGACTGTGGTATACAGTGCTATGAGGTAACTGGTGGCAGTGATATACAGTGCTATGAGGTAACTGGTGACTGTGGTATAAAATGAGGTAACTGGTGGCAGTGATATACAGTGCTATGAAGTAACTGGTGACTGTGGTATACGGTGTTATGAGGTAACTGGTGACTGTGGTAACCAGTGTTATGAGGTGACTGGTGACTGTGGTATACAGTGCTATGAGGTAACTGGTGACTGAGGTATACAGTGATATGAGGTAACTGGTGACTGTGGTATACAGTGCTATGAGGTAACTGGTGACTGTGGTATACAGTGATATGAGGTAACTGGTGACTGTGGTATACAGTGCTGTGAGGTAACTGGTGACTGTGGTATACAATGAGGTAACTGGTGACTATGGTATACAGTGCTATGAGGTAACTGGTGACTATGGTATACAGTGCTATGAGGTAACTGGTGACTGTGGTATACAGTGCTATGAGGTAACTGGTGACTGTGGTATACAGTGTTATGAGGTAACTGGTGACTGTGGTATACAATGAGGTAACTGGCGACTGTGGTATACAGTGCTATGAGGTAACTGGTGACTGTGGTATACAATGAGATAACTGGTGACTATGGTATACAATGCTATGAGGTAAATGGTGACTGTGGTATACAATGAGGTAAATGGTGACTGTGGTATACAATGAGGTAACTGGTGACTGTGGTATACAGTGAGGTAACTGGTGACTGTGGTATACAATGAGGTAACTGGTGACTGTCGTACACAGTACTATGAGGTAACTGGTGACTGTGATATACAGTGATATGAGGTAACTGGTGACTGTGGTATACAGTGATATGAGGTAACTGGTGACTGTGATATACAGTGCTATGAGGTAACTGGTGACTGTGGTATACAGTGCTATGAAGTAACTGGTGACTGTGGTATACAGTGCTATGAGGTAACTGGTGACTGTGCTATACATTGTTATGGGGTAACTGGTGACTGTGGTACACAGTGTTATGAGGTAACTGGTGACTGTGGTATACAATGAGGTAAATGGTGACTGTGGTATACAATGAGGTAACTGGTGACTGTGGTATACAGTGCTATGAGGTAACTGGTGGCAGTGATGTACAGTGCTATGAGGTAACTGGTGACTGTGGTATAAAATGAGGTAACTGGTGGCAGTGATATACAGTGCTATGAAGTAACTGGTGACTGTGGTATACAGTGTTATGAGGTAACTGGTGACTGTGGTAACCAGTGTTATGAGGTGACTGGTGACTGTGGTATACAGTGCTATGAGGTAACCGGTGACTGTGGTATACAGTGCTATGAGGTAACTGGTGACTGTGGTATACAGTGTTATGAGGTAACTGGTGACTGTGGTATACAGTGTTATGAGGTAACTGGTGACTGTGGTATACAATGAGGTAAATGGTGACTGTGGTATACAGTGCTATGAGGTAACTGGTGACTGTGGTATACAATGAGATAACTGATGACTATGGTATACAGTGCTATGAGGTAACTGGTGACTGTGGTATACAATGAGGTAACTGGTGACTATGGTATACAGTGTTATGAGGTAACTGGTGACTGTGGTATACAGTGCTATGAGGTAACTGGTGACTGTTGTACACAGTGCTATGAGGTAACTGGTGACTGTGGTATCCAGTGATATGAGGTAACTGGTGACTGTGGTATACAATGAGGTAACTGGTGACTGTGGTATACAGTGTTATGAGGTAACTGGTGACTGTGGTATCCAGTGCTATGAGGTAACTGGTGACTGTGGTATACAATGAGGTAACTGGTGACTGTGGTATACAATGAGGTAACTGGTGACTATGGTATACAGTGCTATGAGGTAACTGGTGACTGTGGTATACAGTGCTATGAGGTAACTGGTGACTGTGGTATACAATGAGGTAACTGGTGACTGTGGTATACAGTGCTATGGGGTAACTGGTGACTGTGGTATCCAGTGTTATGAGGTAATTGGTGACTGTCATACACAGTGCTATGAGGTAACTGGTGACTGTGGTATACAGTGATATGAGGTAACTGGTGACTGTGGTATACAATGAGGTAACTGGTGACTGTGGTATACAGTGCTATGAGGTAACTGGTGACTGTGGTATCCAGTGTTATGAGGTAACTGGTGACTGTGGTATACAGTGCTATGAGGTAACTTGTGACTGTGGTATATAGTGCTATGAGGTAACTGGTGACTGTGGTATCCAGTGATATGAGGTAACTGGTGACTGTGGTATACAATGAGGTAACTGGTGACTGTGGTATACAGTGCTATGGGGTAACTGGTGACTGTGGTATACAATGCTATCAGGTAACTGGTGACTGTGGTATACAGTGCTATGATGTAACTGGTGACTTTGATATACAGTGCTATGAGGTAACTGGTGACTGTGGTATACAGTGCTATGAGGTAACTGGTGACTGTGATATACAGTGCTATGAGGTAACTGGTGACTGTGGTATACAGTGATATGAGGTAACTGGTGACTGTGATATACAGTGCTATGAGGTAACTGGTGACTGTGGTATACAGTGCTATGAGGTAACTGGTGGCAGTGATATACAGTGCTATGAGGTAACTGGTGACTGTGGTATAAAATGAGGTAACTGGTGGCAGTGATATACAGTGCTATGAAGTAACTGGTGACTGTGGTATACGGTGTTATGAGGTAACTGGTGACTGTGGTAACCAGTGTTACGAGGTGACTCGTGACTGTGGTATACAGTGCTATGAGATAACTGGTGACTGTGGTATACAGTGCTGTGAGGTAACTGGTGACTGTGGTATACAATGAGGTAACTGGTGACTATGGTATACAGTGCTATGAGGTAACTGGTGACTGTGGTATACAGTGATATGAGGTAACTGGTGACTATGGTATACAGTGCTATGAGGTAACTGGTGACTGTGGTATACAGTGCTATGAGGTAACTGGTGACTGTGGTATACAGTGTTATGAGGTAACTGGTGACTGTGGTATACAATGAGGTAACTGGTGACTGTGGTATACAGTGCTATGAGGTAACTGGTGACTGTGGTATACAATGAGATAACTGGTGACTGTGGTATACAATGAGGTAACTGGTGACTGTGGTATACAGTGTTATGAGGTAACTGGTGACTGTGGTATACAGTGCTATGAGGTAACTGGTGACTGTGGTATACAATGAGGTAACTGGTGACTGTGGTATACAATGAGATAACTGGTGACTGTGGTATACAGTGTTATGAGGTAACTGGTGACTGTGGTATACAGTGCTAAGAGGTAACTGGTGACTGTGGAATCCAATGAGGTAACTGGTGACTGTGGTATACAATGAGGTAACTGGTGACTGTGGTATACAATGAGGTAACTGGTGACTGTGGTATACAATGAGGTAACTGGTGACTGTGGTATACAATGGGGTAACTGGTGACTGTGGTATCCAGTGTTATGAGGTAATTGGTGACTGTCGTACACAGTGCTATGAGGTAACTGGTGACTGTGGTATCCAGTGATATGAGGTAACTGGTGACTGTGGTATACAATGAGGTAACTGGTGACTGTGGTATACAGTGCTATGAGGTAACTGGTGACTGTGGTATACAGTGCTATGAAGTAACTGGTGACTGTGGTATACAGTGCTATGAGGTAACTGGTGACTGTGCTATACAGTGTTATGGGGTAACTGGTGACTGTGGTACACAGTGTTATGAGGTAACTGGTGACTGTGGTATACAATGAGGTAAATGGTGACTGTGGTATACAATGAGGTAACTGGTGACTGTGGTATACAGTGCTATGAGGTAACTGGTGGCAGTGATATACAGTGCTATGAGGTAACTGGTGACTGTGGTATAAAATGAGGTAACTGGTGGCAGTGATATACAGTGCTATGAAGTAACTGGTGACTGTGGTATACGGTGTTATGAGGTAACTGGTGACTGTGGTAACCAGTGTTATGAGGTGACTGGTGACTGTGGTATACAGTGCTATGAGGTAACTGGTGACTGAGGTATACAGTGATATGAGGTAACTGGTGACTGTGGTATACAGTGCTATGAGGTAACTGGTGACTGTGGTATACAGTGATATGAGGTAACTGGTGACTGTGGTATACAGTGCTGTGAGGTAACTGGTGACTGTGGTATACAATGAGGTAACTGGTGACTATGGTATACAGTGCTATGAGGTAACTGGTGACTGTGGTATACAGTGATATGAGGTAACTGGTGACTATGGTATACAGTGCTATGAGGTAACTGGTGACTGTGGTATACAGTGCTATGAGGTAACTGGTGACTGTGGTATACAGTGTTATGAGGTAACTGGTGACTGTGGTATACAATGAGGTAACTGGCGACTGTGGTATACAGTGCTATGAGGTAACTGGTGACTGTGGTATACAATGAGATAACTGGTGACTATGGTATACAATGCTATGAGGTAAATGGTGACTGTGGTATACAATGAGGTAAATGGTGACTGTGGTATACAATGAGGTAACTGGTGACTGTGGTATACAGTGATATGAGGTAACTGGTGACTGTGGTATACAGTGCTATGAGGTAACTGGTGACTCTGGTATCCAGTGATATGAGGTAACTGGTGACTGTGGTATACAATGAGGTAACTGGTGACTGTGGTATACAGTGTTATGAGGTAACTGGTGACTGTGGTATCCAGTGCTATGAGGTAACTGGTGACTGTGGTATACAATGAGGTAACTGGTGACTTTGGTATACAATGAGGTAACTGGTGACTTTGGTATACAGTGCTATGAGGTAACTGGTGACTGTGGTATACAGTGCTATGAGGTAACTGGTGACTGTGGTATACAGTGCTATGAGGTAACTGGTGACTGTGGTATACAATGAGGTAACTGGTGACTGTGGTATACAGTGCTATGGGGTAACTGGTGACTGTGGTATCCAGTGTTATGAGGTAATTGGTGACTGTCGTACACAGTGCTATGAGGTAACTGGTGACTGTGGTATCCAGTGATATGAGGTAACTGGTGACTGTGGTATAAAATGAGGTAACTGGTGACTGTGGTATACAGTGCTATGAGGTAACTGGTGACTGTGGTATCCAGTGTTATGAGGTAACTGGTGACTGTGGTATACAATGAGGTAACTGGTGACTGTGGTATACAGTGCTATGGGGTAACTGGTGACTGTGGTATCCAGTGTTATGAGGTAACTGGTGACTGTGGTATACAATGAGGTAACTGGTGACTGTGGTATATAGTGCTATGAGGTAACTGGTGACTGTGGTATCCAGTGATATGAGGTAACTGGTGACTGTGGTATACAATGAGGTAACTGGTGACTGTGGTATACAGTGCTATGGGGTAACTGGCGACTGTGGTATACAATGCTATGAGGTAACTGGTGACTGTGGTATACAGTGCTATGATGTAACTGGTGACGTTGATATACAGTGCTATGAGGTAACTGGTGACTGTGCTATACAATGAGGTAAATGGTGACTGTGGTATACAATGAGGTAACTGGTGACTGTGGTATCCAGGGCTATGAGGTAACTGGTGACTGTGTATACAGTGCTATGAGGTAACTGGTGACTGTGGTATACAATGAGGTAACTGGTGACTATAGTATACAGTGCTATGAGGTAACTGGTGACTGTGGTATACAATGAGGTAACTGGTGACTGTGGTATCCAGTGCTATGAGGTAACTGGTGACTGTGGTAACCAGTGTTATGAGGTATCTGGTGACTGTGGTATACAATGAGGTAACTGGTGACTGTGGTATACAATGAGGTAACTGGTGATTGTGGTATACAGTGCTGTGAGGTAAATGGTGACTGTGGTATACAATGCTATGAGGTAACTGGTGACTGTGGTATACAATGAGGTAACTGGTGACTGTGGTATACAATGAGGTAACTGGTGATTGTGGTATACAGTGCTATGAGGTAAATGGTGACTGTGGTATACAATGCTATGAGGTAACTGGTGACTGTGGTATACAATGAGGTAACTGGTGACTGTGGTATCCAGGGCTATGAGGTAACTGGTGACTGTGGTATACAGTGCTATGAGGTAACTGGTGACTGTGATTTACAATGAGGTAACTGGTGACTATAGTATACAGTGCTATGAGGTAACTGGTGACTGTGGTATACAATGAGGTAACTGGTGACTGTGGTATCCAGTGCTATGAGGTAACTGGTGACTGTGGTAACCAGTGTTATGAGGTATCTGGTGACTGTGGTATACAATGAGGTGACTGGTGACTGTGGTATACAATGAGGTAACTGGTGATTGTGGTATACAGTGCTGTGAGGTAAATGGTGACTGTGGTATACAATGCTATGAGGTAACTGGTGACTGTGGTATACAATGAGGTAACTGGTGACTGTGGTATACAATGAGGTAACTGGTGATTGTGGTATACAGTGCTATGAGGTAAATGGTGACTGTGCTATACAATGAGGTAACTGGTGACTGTGGTATACAGTGCTATGGGGTAACTGGTGACTGTGGTATCCAGTGTTATGAGGTAATTGGTGACTGTCGTACACAGTGCTATGAGGTAACTGGTGACTGTGGTATCCAGTGATATGAGGTAACTGGTGACTGTGGTATACAATGAGGTAACTTGTGACTGTGGTATACAGTGCTATGAGGTAACTGGTGACTGTGATATACAGTGCTATGAGGTAACTGGTGACTGTGGTATACAGTGCTATGAAGTAACTGGTGACTGTGGTATACAGTGCTATGAGGTAACTGGTGACTGTGCTATACAGTGTTATGGGGTAACTGGTGACTGTGGTACACAGTGTTATGAGGTAACTGGTGACTGTGTTATACAATGAGATAAATGGTGACTGTGGTATACAATGAGGTAACTGGTGACTGTGGTATACAGTGCTATGAGGTAACTGGTGGCAGTGATATACAGTGCTATGAGGTAACTGGTGACTGTATTATAAAATGAGGTAACTGGTGGCAGTGATATACAGTGCTATGAAGTAACTGGTGACTGTGGTATACGGTGTTATGAGGTAACTGGTGACTGTGGTAACCAGTGTTATAAGGTGACTGGTGACTGTGGTATACAGTGCTATGAGGTAACTGGTGACTGAGGTATACAGTGATATGAGGTAACTGGTGACTGTGGTATACAGTGCTATGAGGTAACTGGTGACTGTGGTATACAATGAGGTAACTGGTGACTATGGTATACAGTGCTATGAGGTAACTGGTGACTGTGGTATACAGTGATATGAGGTAACTGGTGACTATGGTATACAGTGCTATGAGGTAACTGGTGACTGTGGTATACAGTGCTATGAGGTAACTGGTGACTGTGGTATACAGTGTTATGAGGTAACTGGTGACTGTGGTATACAATGAGGTAACTGGTGACTGTGTTATACAGTGCTATGAGGTAACTGGTGACTGTGGTATACAATGAGATAACTGGTGACTATGGTATACAGTGCTATGAGGTAACTGGTGACTGTGGTATACAATGAGGTAACTGGTGACTATGGTATACAGTGTTATGAGGTAACTGGTGACTGTGGTATACAGTGATATGAGGTAACTGGTGACTGTGGTATACAGTGCTATGAGGTAACTGGTGACTGTTGTACACAGTGCTATGAGGTAACTGGTGACTGTGGTATCCAGTGATATGAGGTAACTGGTGACTGTGGTATACAATGAGGTAACTGGTGACTGTGGTATACAGTGCTATGAGGTAACTGGTGACTGTGGTATACAATGAGGTAACTGGTGACTGTGGTATACAATGAGGTAACTGGTGACTGTGGTATACAATGAGGTAACTGGTGACTGTGGTATACAATGGGGTAACTGGTGACTGTGGTATCCAGTGTTATGAGGTAATTGGTGACTGTCGTACACAGTGCTATGAGGTAACTGGTGACTGTGGTATCCAGTGATATGAGGTAACTGGTGACTGTGGTATACAATGAGGTAACTGGTGACTGTGGTATACAGTGCTATGAGGTAACTGGTGACTGTGGTATACAGTGCTATGAAGTAACTGGTGACTGTGGTATACAGTGCTATGAGGTAACTGGTGACTGTGCTATACAGTGTTATGGGGTAACTGGTGACTGTGGTACACAGTGTTATGAGGTAACTGGTGACTGTGGTATACAATGAGGTAAATGGTGACTGTGGTATACAATGAGGTAACTGGTGACTGTGGTATACAGTGCTATGAGGTAACTGGTGGCAGTGATATACAGTGCTATGAGGTAACTGGTGACTGTGGTATAAAATGAGGTAACTGGTGGCAGTGATATACAGTGCTATGAAGTAACTGGTGACTGTGGTATACGGTGTTATGAGGTAACTGGTGACTGTGGTAACCAGTGTTATGAGGTGACTGGTGACTGTGGTATACAGTGCTATGAGGTAACTGGTGACTGAGGTATACAGTGATATGAGGTAACTGGTGACTGTGGTATACAGTGCTATGAGGTAACTGGTGACTGTGGTATACAGTGATATGAGGTAACTGGTGACTGTGGTATACAGTGCTGTGAGGTAACTGGTGACTGTGGTATACAATGAGGTAACTGGTGACTATGGTATACAGTGCTATGAGGTAACTGGTTACTGTGGTATACAGTGATATGAGGTAACTGGTGACTATGGTATACAGTGCTATGAGGTAACTGGTGACTGTGGTATACAGTGCTATGAGGTAACTGGTGACTGTGGTATACAGTGTTATGAGGTAACTGGTGACTGTGGTATACAATGAGGTAACTGGCGACTGTGGTATACAGTGCTATGAGGTAACTGGTGACTGTGGTATACAATGAGATAACTGGTGACTATGGTATACAATGCTATGAGGTAAATGGTGACTGTGGTATACAATGAGGTAAATGGTGACTGTGGTATACAATGAGGTAACTGGTGACTGTGGTATACAGTGATATGAGGTAACTGGTGACTGTGGTATACAGTGCTATGAGGTAACTGGTGACTTTGGTATACAGTGCTATGAGGTAACTGGTGACTGTGGTATACAGTGCTATGAGGTAACTGGTGACTGTGGTATACAGTGCTATGAGGTAACTGGTGACTGTGGTATACAATGAGGTAACTGGTGACTGTGGTATACAGTGCTATGGGGTAACTGGTGACTGTGGTATCCAGTGTTATGAGGTAATTGGTGACTGTCGTACACAGTGCTATGAGGTAACTGGTGACTGTGGTATCCAGTGATATGAGGTAACTGGTGACTGTGGTATAAAATGAGGTAACTGGTGACTGTGGTATACAGTGCTATGAGGTAACTGGTGACTGTGGTATCCAGTGTTATGAGGTAACTGGTGACTGTGGTATACAATGAGGTAACTGGTGACTGTGGTATACAGTGCTATGGGGTAACTGGTGACTGTGGTATCCAGTGTTATGAGGTAACTGGTGACTGTGGTATACAATGAGGTAACTGGTGACTGTGGTATATAGTGCTATGAGGTAACTGGTGACTGTGGTATCCAGTGATATGAGGTAACTGGTGACTGTGGTATACAATGAGGTAACTGGTGACTGTGGTATACAGTGCTATGGGGTAACTGGTGACTGTGGTATACAATGCTATGAGGTAACTGGTGACTGTGGTATACAGTGCTATGATGTAACTGGTGACGTTGATATACAGTGCTATGAGGTAACTGGTGACTGTGCTATACAATGAGGTAAATGGTGACTGTGGTATACAATGAGGTAACTGGTGACTGTGGTATCCAGGGCTATGAGGTAACTGGTGACTGTGTATACAGTGCTATGAGGTAACTGGTGACTGTGGTATACAATGAGGTAACTGGTGACTATAGTATACAGTGCTATGAGGTAACTGGTGACTGTGGTATACAATGAGGTAACTGGTGACTGTGGTATCCAGTGCTATGAGGTAACTGGTGACTGTGGTAACCAGTGTTATGAGGTATCTGGTGACTGTGGTATACAATGAGGTAACTGGTGACTGTGGTATACAATGAGGTAACTGGTGATTGTGGTATACAGTGCTGTGAGGTAAATGGTGACTGTGGTATACAATGCTATGAGGTAACTGGTGACTGTGCGATACAATGAGGTAACTGGTGACTGTGGTATACAATGAGGTAACTGGTGATTGTGGTATACAGTGCTATGAGGTAAATGGTGACTGTGGTATACAATGCTATGAGGTAACTGGTGACTGTGGTATACAATGAGGTAACTGGTGACTGTGGTATCCAGGGCTATGAGGTAACTGGTGACTGTGGTATACAGTGCTATGAGGTAACTGGTGACTGTGGTATACAGTGCTATGATGTAACTGGTGACGTTGATATACAGTGCTATGAGGTAACTGGTGACTGTGCTATACAATGAGGTAAATGGTGACTGTGGTATACAATGAGGTAACTGGTGACTGTGGTATCCAGGGCTATGAGGTAACTGGTGACTGTGTATACAGTGCTGAGATGGTAACTGGTGACTGTGGTATACAATGAGGTAACTGGTGACTATAGTATACAGTGCTATGAGGTAACTGGTGACTGTGGTATACAATGAGGTAACTGGTGACTGTGGTATCCAGTGCTATGAGGTAACTGGTGACTGTGGTATCCAGTGCTATGAGGTAACTGGTGACTGTGGTAACCAGTGTTATGAGGTATCTGGTGACTGTGGTATACAATGAGGTAACTGGTGACTGTGGTATACAATGAGGTAACTGGTGATTGTGGTATACAGTGCTGTGAGGTAAATGGTGACTGTGGTATACAATGCTATGAGGTAACTGGTGACTGTGGTATACAATGAGGTAACTGGTGACTGTGGTATACAATGAGGTAACTGGTGATTGTGGTATACAGTGCTATGAGGTAAATGGTGACTGTGGTATACAGTGCTATGAGGTAACTGGTGACTGTGCTATACAGTGTTATGGGGTAACTGGTGACTGTGGTACACAGTGTTATGAGGTAACTGGTGACTGTGTTATACAATGAGATAAATGGTGACTGTGGTATACAATGAGGTAACTGGTGACTGTGGTATACAGTGCTATGAGGTAACTGGTGGCAGTGATATACAGTGCTATGAGGTAACTGGTGACTGTGGTATAAAATGAGGTAACTGGTGGCAGTGATATACAGTGCTATGAAGTAACTGGTGACTGTGGTATACGGTGTTATGAGGTAACTGGTGACTGTGGTAACCAGTGTTATAAGGTGACTGGTGACTGTGGTATACAGTGCTATGAGGTAACTGGTGACTGAGGTATACAGTGATATGAGGTAACTGGTGACTGTGGTATACAGTGCTATGAGGTAACTGGTGACTGTGGTATACAATGAGGTAACTGGTGACTATGGTATACAGTGCTATGAGGTAACTGGTGACTGTGGTATACAGTGATATGAGGTAACTGGTGACTATGGTATACAGTGCTATGAGGTAACTGGTGACTGTGGTATACAGTGCTATGAGGTAACTGGTGACTGTGGTATACAGTGTTATGAGGTAACTGGTGACTGTGGTATACAATGAGGTAACTGGTGACTGTGGTATACAGTGCTATGAGGTAACTGGTGACTGTGGTATACAATGAGATAACTGGTGACTATGGTATACAGTGCTATGAGGTAACTGGTGACTGTGGTATACAATGAGGTAACTGGTGACTATGGTATACAGTGTTATGAGGTAACTGGTGACTGTGGTATACAGTGATATGAGGTAACTGGTGACTGTGGTATACAGTGCTATGAGGTAACTGGTGACTGTTGTACACAGTGCTATGAGGTAACTGGTGACTGTGGTATCCAGTGATATGAGGTAACTGGTGACTGTGGTATACAATGAGGTAACTGGTGACTGTGGTATACAGTGCTATGAGGTAACTGGTGACTGTGGTATACAATGAGGTAACTGGTGACTGTGGTATACAATGAGGTAACTGGTGACTGTGGTATACAATGAGGTAACTGGTGACTGTGGTATACAATGGGGTAACTGGTGACTGTGGTATCCAGTGTTATGAGGTAATTGGTGACTGTCGTACACAGTGCTATGAGGTAACTGGTGACTGTGGTATCCAGTGATATGAGGTAACTGGTGACTGTGGTATACAATGAGGTAACTGGTGACTGTGGTATACAGTGCTATGAGGTAACTGGTGACTGTGGTATACGGTGCTATGAAGTAACTGGTGACTGTGGTATACAGTGCTATGAGGTAACTGGTGACTGTGCTATACAGTGTTATGGGGTAACTGGTGACTGTGGTACACAGTGTTATGAGGTAACTGGTGACTGTGGTATACAATGAGGTAAATGGTGACTGTGGTATACAATGAGGTAACTGGTGACTGTGGTATACAGTGCTATGAGGTAACTGGTGGCAGTGATATACAGTGCTATGAGGTAACTGGTGACTGTGGTATAAAATGAGGTAACTGGTGGCAGTGATATACAGTGCTATGAAGTAACTGGTGACTGTGGTATACGGTGTTATGAGGTAACTGGTGACTGTGGTAACCAGTGTTATGAGGTGACTGGTGACTGTGGTATACAGTGCTATGAGGTAACTGGTGACTGAGGTATACAGTGATATGAGGTAACTGGTGACTGTGGTATACAGTGCTATGAGGTAACTGGTGACTGTGGTATACAGTGATATGAGGTAACTGGTGACTGTGGTATACAGTGCTGTGAGGTAACTGGTGACTGTGGTATACAATGAGGTAACTGGTGACTATGGTATACAGTGCTATGAGGTAACTGGTGACTGTGGTATACAGTGATATGAGGTAACTGGTGACTATGGTATACAGTGCTATGAGGTAACTGGTGACTGTGGTATACAGTGCTATGAGGTAACTGGTGACTGTGGTATACAGTGTTATGAGGTAACTGGTGACTGTGGTATACAATGAGGTAACTGGCGACTGTGGTATACAGTGCTATGAGGTAACTGGTGACTGTGGTATACAATGAGATAACTGGTGACTATGGTATACAATGCTATGAGGTAAATGGTGACTGTGGTATACAATGAGGTAAATGGTGACTGTGGTATACAATGAGGTAACTGGTGACTGTGGTATACAGTGATATGAGGTAACTGGTGACTGTGGTATACAGTGCTATGAGGTAACTGGTGACTTTGGTATACAGTGCTATGAGGTAACTGGTGACTGTGGTATACAGTGCTATGAGGTAACTGGTGACTGTGGTATACAGTGCTATGAGGTAACTGGTGACTGTGGTATACAATGAGGTAACTGGTGACTGTGGTATACAGTGCTATGGGGTAACTGGTGACTGTGGTATCCAGTGTTATGAGGTAATTGGTGACTGTCGTACACAGTGCTATGAGGTAACTGGTGACTGTGGTATCCAGTGATATGAGGTAACTGGTGACTGTGGTATAAAATGAGGTAACTGGTGACTGTGGTATACAGTGCTATGAGGTAACTGGTGACTGTGGTATCCAGTGTTATGAGGTAACTGGTGACTGTGGTATACAATGAGGTAACTGGTGACTGTGGTATACAGTGCTATGGGGTAACTGGTGACTGTGGTATCCAGTGTTATGAGGTAACTGGTGACTGTGGTATACAATGAGGTAACTGGTGACTGTGGTATATAGTGCTATGAGGTAACTGGTGACTGTGGTATCCAGTGATATGAGGTAACTGGTGACTGTGGTATACAATGAGGTAACTGGTGACTGTGGTATACAGTGCTATGGGGTAACTGGTGACTGTGGTATACAATGCTATGAGGTAACTGGTGACTGTGGTATACAGTGCTATGATGTAACTGGTGACGTTGATATACAGTGCTATGAGGTAACTGGTGACTGTGCTATACAATGAGGTAAATGGTGACTGTGGTATACAATGAGGTAACTGGTGACTGTGGTATCCAGGGCTATGAGGTAACTGGTGACTGTGTATACAGTGCTATGAGGTAACTGGTGACTGTGGTATACAATGAGGTAACTGGTGACTATAGTATACAGTGCTATGAGGTAACTGGTGACTGTGGTATCCAGTGCTATGAGGTAACTGGTGACTGTGGTAACCAGTGTTATGAGGTATCTGGTGACTGTGGTATACAATGAGGTAACTGGTGACTGTGGTATACAATGAGGTAACTGGTGATTGTGGTATACAGTGCTGTGAGGTAAATGGTGACTGTGGTATACAATGCTATGAGGTAACTGGTGACTGTGCGATACAATGAGGTAACTGGTGACTGTGGTATACAATGAGGTAACTGGTGATTGTGGTATACAGTGCTATGAGGTAAATGGTGACTGTGGTATACAATGCTATGAGGTAACTGGTGACTGTGGTATACAATGAGGTAACTGGTGACTGTGGTATCCAGGGCTATGAGGTAACTGGTGACTGTGGTATACAGTGCTATGAGGTAACTAGTGACTGTGGTATACAGTGCTATGATGTAACTGGTGACGTTGATATACAGTGCTATGAGGTAACTGGTGACTGTGCTATACAATGAGGTAAATGGTGACTGTGGTATACAATGAGGTAACTGGTGACTGTGGTATCCAGGGCTATGAGGTAACTGGTGACTGTGTATACAGTGCTATGAGGTAACTGGTGACTGTGGTATACAATGAGGTAACTGGTGACTATAGTATACAGTGCTATGAGGTAACTGGTGACTGTGGTATACAATGAGGTAACTGGTGACTGTGGTATCCAGTGCTATGAGGTAACTGGTGACTGTGGTAACCAGTGTTATGAGGTATCTGGTGACTGTGGTATACAATGAGGTAACTGGTGACTGTGGTATACAATGAGGTAACTGGTGATTGTGGTATACAGTGCTGTGAGGTAAATGGTGACTGTGGTATACAATGCTATGAGGTAACTGGTGACTGTGGTATACAATGAGGTAACTGGTGACTGTGGTATACAATGAGGTAACTGGTGATTGTGGTATACAGTGCTATGAGGTAACTGGTGACTATAGTATACAGTGCTATGAGGTAACTGGTGACTGTGGTATACAATGAGGTAACTGGTGACTGTGGTATCCAGTGCTATGAGGTAACTGGTGACTGTGGTAACCAGTGTTATGAGGTATCTGGTGACTGTGGTATACAATGAGGTAACTGGTGACTGTGGTATACAATGAGGTAACTGGTGATTGTGGTATACAGTGCTGTGAGGTAAATGGTGACTGTGGTATACAATGCTATGAGGTAACTGGTGACTGTGGTATACAATGAGGTAACTGGTGACTGTGGTATACAATGAGGTAACTGGTGATTGTGGTATACAGTGCTATGAGGTAAATGGTGACTGTGGTATACAATGCTATGAGGTAACTGGTGACTGTGGTATACAATGAGGTAACTGGTGACTGTGGTATCCAGGGCTATGAGGTAACTGGTGACTGTGGTATACAGTGCTATGAGGTAACTGGTGACTGTGGTATACAATGAGGTAACTGGTGACTATAGTATACAGTGCTATGAGGTAACTGGTGACTGTGGTATACAATGAGGTAACTGGTGACTGTGGTATCCAGTGCTATGAGGTAACTGGTGACTGTGGTAACCAGTGTTATGAGGTATCTGGTGACTGTGGTATACAATGAGGTGACTGGTGACTGTGGTATACAATGAGGTAACTGGTGATTGTGGTATACAGTGCTGTGAGGTAAATGGTGACTGTGGTATACAATGCTATGAGGTAACTGGTGACTGTGGTATACAATGAGGTAACTGGTGACTGTGGTATACAATGAGGTAACTGGTGACTGTGGTATACAGTGCTATGAGGTAAATGGTGACTGTGGTATACAATGCTATGAGGTAACTGGTGACTGTGGTATACAATGAGGTAACTGGTGACTGTGGTATACAATGAGGTAACTGGTGATTGTGGTATACAGTGCTATGAGGTAAATGGTGACTGTGCTATACAATGAGGTAACTGGTGACTGTGGTATACAGTGCTATGGGGTAACTGGTGACTGTGGTATCCAGTGTTATGAGGTAATTGGTGACTGTCGTACACAGTGCTATGAGGTAACTGGTGACTGTGGTATCCAGTGATATGAGGTAACTGGTGACTGTGGTATACAATGAGGTAACTTGTGACTGTGGTATACAGTGCTATGAGGTAACTGGTGACTGTGATATACAGTGCTATGAGGTAACTGGTGACTGTGGTATACAGTGCTATGAAGTAACTGGTGACTGTGGTATACAGTGCTATGAGGTAACTGGTGACTGTGCTATACAGTGTTATGGGGTAACTGGTGACTGTGGTACACAGTGTTATGAGGTAACTGGTGACTGTGTTATACAATGAGGTAAATGGTGACTGTGGTATACAATGAGGTAACTGGTGACTGTGGTATACAGTGCTATGATTTAACTGGTGGCAGTGATATACAGTGCTATGAGGTAACTGGTGACTGTGGTATAAAATGAGGTAACTGGTGGCAGTGATATACAGTGCTATGAAGTAACTGGTGACTGTGGTATACGGTGTTATGAGGTAACTGGTGACTGTGGTAACCAGTGTTATAAGGTGACTGGTGACTGTGGTATACAGTGCTATGAGGTAACTGGTGACTGAGGTATACAGTGATATGAGGTAACTGGTGACTGTGGTATACAGTGCTATGAGGTAACTGGTGACTGTGGTATACAATGAGGTAACTGGTGACTATGGTATACAGTGCTATGAGGTAACTGGTGACTGTGGTATACAGTGATATGAGGTAACTGGTGACTATGGTATACAGTGCTATGAGGTAACTGGTGACTGTGGTATACAGTGCTATGAGGTAACTGGTGACTGTGGTATACAGTGTTATGAGGTAACTGGTGACTGTGGTATACAATGAGGTAACTGGTGACTGTGGTATACAGTGCTATGAGGTAACTGGTGACTGTGGTATACAATGAGATAACTGGTGACTATGGTATACAGTGCTATGAGGTAACTGGTGACTGTGGTATACAATGAGGTAACTGGTGACTATGGTATACAGTGTTATGAGGTAACTGGTGACTGTGGTATACAGTGATATGAGGTAACTGGTGACTGTGGTATACAGTGCTATGAGGTAACTGGTGACTGTTGTACACAGTGCTATGAGGTAACTGGTGACTGTGGTATCCAGTGATATGAGGTAACTGGTGACTGTGGTATACAATGAGGTAACTGGTGACTGTGGTATACAGTGTTATGAGGTAACTGGTGACTGTGGTATCCAGTGCTATGAGGTAACTGGTGACTGTGGTATACAATGAGGTAACTGGTGACTGTGGTATACAGTGCTATGAGGTAACTGGTGACTGTGGTATACAATGAGGTAACTGGTGACTGTGGTATACAGTGCTATGAGGTAACTGGTGACTGTGGTATCCAGTGTTATGAGGTAACTGGTGACTGTGGTATACAGTGCTATGAGGTAACTGGTGACTGTGGTATATAGTGCTATGAGGTAACTGGTGACTGTGGTATCCAGTGATATGAGGTAACTGGTGACTGTGGTATACAATGAGGTAACTGGTGACTGTGGTATACAGTGCTATGGGGTAACTGGTGACTGTGGTATACAATGCTATGAGGTAACTGGTGACTGTGATATACAGTGCTATGAGGTAACTGGTGACTGTGGTATACAGTGATATGAGGTAACTGGTGACTGTGGTATACAGTGCAATGAAGTAACTGGTGACTGTGGTATACAGTGATATGAGGTAACTGGTGACTGTGCTATACAATGAGGTAAATGGTGACTGTGGTATACAATGAGGTAACTGGTGACTGTGGTATCCAGGGCTATGAGGTAACTGGTGACTGTGGTATACAGTGCTATGAGGTAACTGGTGACTGTGGTATACAATGAGGTAACTGGTGACTATGGTATACAGTGCTATGAGGTAACTGGTGACTGTGGTATACAATGAGGTAACTGGTGACTGTGGTATCCAGTGCTATGAGGTAACTGGTGACTGTGGTAACCATTGTTATGAGGTATCTGGTGACTGTGGTATACAATGAGGTAACTGGTGACTGTGGTATACAATGAGGTAACTGGTGATTGTGGTATACTGTGCTGTGAGGTAAATGGTGACTGTGGTATACAATGCTATGAGGTAACTGGTGACTGTGGTATACAATGAGGTAACTGGTGACTGTGTTATACAATGAGGTAACTGGTGATTGTGGTATACAGTGCTATGAGGTAAATGGTGACTGTGGTATACAATGCTATGAGGTAACTGGTGACTGTGGTATACAATGAGGTAACTGGTGACTGTGGTATACAATGAGGTAACTGGTGATTGTGGTATACAGTGCTATGAGGTAAATGGTGACTGTGCTATACAATGAGGTAACTGGTGACTGTGGTATACAGTGCTATGGGGTAACTGGTGACTGTGGTATCCAGTGTTATGAGGTAATTGGTGACTGTCGTACACAGTGCTATGAGGTAACTGGTGACTGTGGTATCCAGTGATATGAGGTAACTGGTGACTGTGGTATACAATGAGGTAACTGGTGACTGTGGTATACAGTGCTATGAGGTAACTGGTGACTGTGGTATCCAGTGTTATGAGGTAACTGGTTACTGTGGTATACAGTGCTATGAGGTAACTTGTGACTGTGGTATATAGTGCTATGAGGTAACTGGTGACTGTGGTATCCAGTGATATGAGGTAACTGGTGACTGTGGTATACAATGAGGTAACTGGTGACTGTGGTATACAGTGCTATGGGGTAACTGGTGACTGTGGTATACAATGCTATGAGGTAACTGGTGACTGTGGTATACAGTGCTATGATGTAACTGGTGACTTTGATATACAGTGCTATGAGGTAACTGGTGACTGTGGTATACAGTGCTATGAGGTAACTGGTGACTGTGATATACAGTGCTATGAGGTAACTGGTGACTGTGGTATACAGTGATATGAGGTAACTGGTGACTGTGGTATACAGTGCAATGAAGTAACTGGTGACTGTGGTATACAGTGATATGAGGTAAATGGTGACTGTGGTATACAATGAGGTAACTGGTGACTGTGGTATCCAGGGCTATGAGGTAACTGGTGACTGTGGTATACAGTGCTATGAGGTAACTGGTGACTGTGGTATACAATGAGGTAACTGGTGACTATGGTATACAGTGCTATGAGGTAACTGGTGACTGTGGTATACAATGAGGTAACTGGTGACTGTGGCATCCAGTGCTATGAGGTAACTGGTGACTGTGGTAACCAGTGTTATGAGGTATCTGGTGACTGTGGTATACAATGATGTAACTGGTGATTGTGGTATACAGTGCTGTGAGGTAAATGGTGACTGTGGTATACAATGCTCTGAGGTAACTGGTGACTGTGGTATACAATGAGGTAACTGGTGACTGTGGTAGACAATGAGGTAACTGGTGATTGTGGTATACAGTGCTATGAGGTAAATGGTGAATGTGGTATACAATGCTATGAGGTAACTGGTGACTGTGGTATACAATGAGGTAACTGGTGACTGTGGTATACAATGAGGTAACTGGTGATTGTGGTATACAGTGCTATGAGGTAAATGGTGACTGTGGTATACAATGCTATGAGGTAACTGGTGACTGTGGTATACAATGCTATGAGGTGAATGGTGACTGTGGTATACAATGAGGTAACTGGTGACTGTGGTATACAATGCTATGAGGTAACTGGTGACTATGGTATGCAGTGCTATAAGGTAACTGGTGACTGTGGTACAGTGCTATGGGGTAACTGGTGACAGTGGTATCCAGGGCTATGAGTTAACTGGTGACTGTGGTACAGTGCTATGAGGTAACTGGTGACTGTGGTACAGTGCTATGAGGTAACTGGTGACTGTGGTATGCAATGAGGTAACTGGTGACTGTGATATACAGTGTTATGGGGTAAATGGTGACTGTGGTATACAATGAGGTAACTGGTGACTGTCGTACACAGTACTATGAGGTAACTGGTGACTGTGGTATACAATGAGGTAACTGGTGACTGTCGTACACAGTACTATGAGGTAACTGGTGACTGTGGTATACAGTACTATGAGGTAACTGGTGACTGTGGCATCCAGTGCTATGAGGTAACTGGTGACTGTGATATACAGTGATATGAGGTAACTGGTGACTGTGGTATACAATGAGGTAACTGGTGACTGTGATATACAGTGCTATGAGGTAACTGGTGACTGTACTATACAGTGTTATGAGGTAACTGGTGACTGTGGTACACAGTGTTATGAGGTAACTGGTGACTGTGGTATACAATGAGGTAAATGGTGACTGTGGTATACAATGAGGTAACTGGTGACTGTGGTATACAGTGCTATGATGTAACTGGTGACTGTGGTATACAGTGCTATGAGGTAACTGGTGACTGTGGTACACAGTGTTATGAGGTAACTGGTGACTGTGGTATACAATGAGGTAAATGGTGACTGTGATATACAGTGCTATGAAGTAACTGGTGACTGTGGTATACGGTGTTATGAGGTGACTGGTGACTGTGGTATACAGTGCTATGAGGTAACTGGTGACTGAGGTATACAGTGATATGAGGTAACTGGTGACTGTGGTATACAGTGCTATGAGGTAACTGGTGACTGTGGTATACAGTGATATGAGGTAACTGGTGACTGTGGTATACAGTGCTATGAGGTAACTGGTGACTGTGGTATACAATGAGGTAACTGGTGACTATGGTATACAGTTCTATGAGGTAACTGGTGACTGTGGTATACAATGAGGTAACTGGTGACTATGGTATACAGTGCTATGAGGTAACTGGTGACTGTGGTATACAGTGCTATGAGGTAACTGGTGACTGTGGTATACAATGAGATAACTGGTGACTATGGTATACAGTGCTATGAGGTAACTGGTGACTGTTGTACACAGTGCTATGAGGTAACTGGTGACTGTGGTATCCAGTGATATGAGGTAACTGGTGACTGTGGTATACAATGAGGTAACTGGTGACTGTGGTATACAGTGTTATGAGGTAACTGGTGACTGTGGTATCCAGTGCTATGAGGTAACTGGTGACTGTGGTATACAATGAGGTAACTGGTGACTGTGGTATACAGTGCTATGAGGTAACTGGTGACTGTGGTATACAATGAGGTAACTGGTTACTGTGGTATACAGTGCTATGAGGTAACTGGTGACTGTGGTATCCAGTGTTATGAGGTAACTGGTGACTGTGGTATACAGTGCTATGAGGTAACTGGTGACTGTGGTATATAGTGCTATGAGGTAACTGGTGACTGTGGTATCCAGTGATATGAGGTAACTGGTGACTGTGGTATACAATGAGGTAACTGGTGACTGTGGTATACAGTGCTATGGGGTAACTGGTGACTGTGGTATACAATGCTATGAGGTAACTGGTGACTGTGATATACAGTGCTATGAGGTAACTGGTGACTGTGGTATACAGTG
Source organism: Salvelinus fontinalis (assembly GCF_029448725.1). Classification (NCBI taxonomy): domain Eukaryota; kingdom Metazoa; phylum Chordata; class Actinopteri; order Salmoniformes; family Salmonidae; genus Salvelinus; species Salvelinus fontinalis. The sequence continues at coordinate 4,238,558 of NC_074685.1, read as the reverse complement.
ATATGAGGTAACTGGTGACTGTGGTATACAGTGCAATGAAGTAACTGGTGACTGTGGTATACAGTGATATGAGGTAACTGGTGACTGTGCTATACAATGAGGTAAATGGTGACTGTGGTATACAATGAGGTAACTGGTGACTGTGGTATCCAGGGCTATGAGGTAACTGGTGACTGTGGTATACAGTGCTATGAGGTAACTGGTGACTGTGGTATACAATGAGGTAACTGGTGACTATGGTATCCAGGGCTATGAGGTAACTGGTGACTGTGGTATACAATGAGGTAACTGGTGACTGTGGTATCCAGTGCTATGAGGTAACTGGTGACTGTGGTAACCAGTGTTATGAGGTATCTGGAGACTGTGGTATACAATGAGGTAACTGGTGACTGTGGTATACAATGAGGTAACTGGTGATTGTGGTATACTGTGCTGTGAGGTAAATGGTGACTGTGGTATACAATGCTATGAGGTAACTGGTGACTGTGGTATACAATGAGGTAACTGGTGACTGTGGTATACAATGAGGTAACTGGTGATTGTGGTATACAGTGCTATGAGGTAAATGGTGACTGTGGTATACAATGCTATGAGGTAACTGGTGACTGTGGTATACAATGAGGTAACTGGTGACTGTGGTATACAATGAGGTAACTGGTGATTGTGGTATACAGTGCTATGAGGTAAATGGTGACTGTGCTATACAATGAGGTAACTGGTGACTGTGGTATACAGTGCTATGGGGTAACTGGTGACTGTGGTATCCAGTGTTATGAGGTAATTGGTGACTGTCGTACACAGTGCTATGAGGTAACTGGTGACTGTGGTATCCAGTGATATGAGGTAACTGGTGACTGTGGTATACAATGAGGTAACTGGTGACTGTGGTATACAGTGCTATGAGGTAACTGGTGACTGTGGTATCCAGTGTTATGAGGTAACTGGTTACTGTGGTATACAGTGCTATGAGGTAACTTGTGACTGTGGTATATAGTGCTATGAGGTAACTGGTGACTGTGGTATCCAGTGATATGAGGTAACTGGTGACTGTGGTATACAATGAGGTAACTGGTGACTGTGGTATACAGTGCTATGGGGTAACTGGTGACTGTGGTATACAATGCTATGAGGTAACTGGTGACTGTGGTATACAGTGCTATGATGTAACTGGTGACTTTGATATACAGTGCTATGAGGTAACTGGTGACTGTGGTATACAGTGCTATGAGGTAACTGGTGACTGTGATATACAGTGCTATGAGGTAACTGGTGACTGTGGTATACAGTGATATGAGGTAACTGGTGACTGTGGTATACAGTGCAATGAAGTAACTGGTGACTGTGGTATACAGTGATATGAGGTAAATGGTGACTGTGGTATACAATGAGGTAACTGGTGACTGTGGTATCCAGGGCTATGAGGTAACTGGTGACTGTGGTATACAGTGCTATGAGGTAACTGGTGACTGTGGTATACAATGAGGTAACTGGTGACTATGGTATACAGTGCTATGAGGTAACTGGTGACTGTGGTATACAATGAGGTAACTGGTGACTGTGGCATCCAGTGCTATGAGGTAACTGGTGACTGTGGTAACCAGTGTTATGAGGTATCTGGTGACTGTGGTATACAATGAGGTAACTGGTGATTGTGGTATACAGTGCTGTGAGGTAAATGGTGACTGTGGTATACAATGCTATGAGGTAACTGGTGACTGTGGTATACAATGAGGTAACTGGTGACTGTGGTATACAATGAGGTAACTGGTGATTGTGGTATACAGTGCTATGAGGTAAATGGTGACTGTGGTATACAATGCTATGAGGTAACTGGTGACTGTGGTATACAATGAGGTAACTGGTGACTGTGGTATACAATGAGGTAACTGGTGATTGTGGTATACAGTGCTATGAGGTAAATGGTGACTGTGGTATACAATGCTATGAGGTAACTGGTGACTGTGGTATACAATGCTATGAGGTGAATGGTGACTGTGGTATACAATGAGGTAACTGGTGACTGTGGTATACAATGCTATGAGGTAACTGGTGACTATGGTATGCAGTGCTATAAGGTAACTGGTGACTGTGGTACAGTGCTATGGGGTAACTGGTGACAGTGGTATCCAGGGCTATGAGTTAACTGGTGACTGTGGTACAGTGCTATGAGGTAACTGGTGACTGTGGTACAGTGCTATGAGGTAACTGGTGACTGTGGTATGCAATGAGGTAACTGGTGACTGTGATATACAGTGTTATGGGGTAAATGGTGACTGTGGTATACAATGAGGTAACTGGTGACTGTCGTACACAGTACTATGAGGTAACTGGTGACTGTGGTATACAATGAGGTAACTGGTGACTGTCGTACACAGTACTATGAGGTAACTGGTGACTGTGGTATACAGTACTATGAGGTAACTGGTGACTGTGGCATCCAGTGCTATGAGGTAACTGGTGACTGTGATATACAGTGATATGAGGTAACTGGTGACTGTGGTATACAATGAGGTAACTGGTGACTGTGATATACAGTGCTATGAGGTAACTGGTGACTGTACTATACAGTGTTATGAGGTAACTGGTGACTGTGGTACACAGTGTTATGAGGTAACTGGTGACTGTGGTATACAATGAGGTAAATGGTGACTGTGGTATACAATGAGGTAACTGGTGACTGTGGTATACAGTGCTATGATGTAACTGGTGACTGTGGTATACAGTGCTATGAGGTAACTGGTGACTGTGGTACACAGTGTTATGAGGTAACTGGTGACTGTGGTATACAATGAGGTAAATGGTGACTGTGATATACAGTGCTATGAAGTAACTGGTGACTGTGGTATACGGTGTTATGAGGTAACTGGTGACTGTGGTAACCAGTGTTATGAGGTGACTGGTGACTGTGGTATACAGTGCTATGAGGTAACTGGTGACTGAGGTATACAGTGATATGAGGTAACTGGTGACTGTGGTATACAGTGCTATGAGGTAACTGGTGACTGTGGTATACAGTGCTATGAGGTAACTGGTGACTGTGGTATACAATGAGGTAACTGGTGACTATGGTATACAGTTCTATGAGGTAACTGGTGACTGTGGTATACAATGAGGTAACTGGTGACTATGGTATACAGTGCTATGAGGTAACTGGTGACTGTGGTATACAGTGCTATGAGGTAACTGGTGACTGTGGTATACAATGAGATAACTGGTGACTATGGTATACAGTGCTATGAGGTAACTGGTGACTGTTGTACACAGTGCTATGAGGTAACTGGTGACTGTGGTATCCAGTGATATGAGGTAACTGGTGACTGTGGTATACAATGAGGTAACTGGTGACTGTGGTATCCAGTGATATGAGGTAACTGGTGACTGTGGTATACAATGAGGTAACTGGTGACTGTGGTATACAGTGTTATGAGGTAACTGGTGACTGTGGTATCCAGTGCTATGAGGTAACTGGTGACTGTGGTATACAATGAGGTAACTGGTGACTGTGGTATACAGTGCTATGAGGTAACTGGTGACTGTGGTATACAATGAGGTAACTGGTTACTGTGGTATACAGTGCTATGAGGTAACTGGTGACTGTGGTATCCAGTGTTATGAGGTAACTGGTGACTGTGGTATACAGTGCTATGAGGTAACTGGTGACTGTGGTATATAGTGCTATGAGGTAACTGGTGACTGTGGTATCCAGTGATATGAGGTAACTGGTGACTGTGGTATACAATGAGGTAACTGGTGACTGTGGTATACAGTGCTATGGGGTAACTGGTGACTGTGGTATACAATGCTATGAGGTAACTGGTGACTGTGATATACAGTGCTATGAGGTAACTGGTGACTGTGGTATACAGTGATATGAGGTAACTGGTGACTGTGGTATACAGTGCAATGAAGTAACTGGTGACTGTGGTATACAGTGATATGAGGTAACTGGTGACTGTGCTATACAATGAGGTAAATGGTGACTGTGGTATACAATGAGGTAACTGGTGACTGTGGTATCCAGGGCTATGAGGTAACTGGTGACTGTGGTATACAGTGCTATGAGGTAACTGGTGACTGTGGTATACAATGAGGTAACTGGTGACTATGGTATCCAGGGCTATGAGGTAACTGGTGACTGTGGTATACAATGAGGTAACTGGTGACTGTGGTATCCAGTGCTATGAGGTAACTGGTGACTGTGGTAACCAGTGTTATGAGGTATCTGGAGACTGTGGTATACAATGAGGTAACTGGTGACTGTGGTATACAATGAGGTAACTGGTGATTGTGGTATACTGTGCTGTGAGGTAAATGGTGACTGTGGTATACAATGCTATGAGGTAACTGGTGACTGTGGTATACAATGAGGTAACTGGTGACTGTGGTATACAATGAGGTAACTGGTGATTGTGGTATACAGTGCTATGAGGTAAATGGTGACTGTGGTATACAATGCTATGAGGTAACTGGTGACTGTGGTATACAATGAGGTAACTGGTGACTGTGGTATACAATGAGGTAACTGGTGATTGTGGTATACAGTGCTATGAGGTAAATGGTGACTGTGCTATACAATGAGGTAACTGGTGACTGTGGTATACAGTGCTATGGGGTAACTGGTGACTGTGGTATCCAGTGTTATGAGGTAATTGGTGACTGTCGTACACAGTGCTATGAGGTAACTGGTGACTGTGGTATCCAGTGATATGAGGTAACTGGTGACTGTGGTATACAATGAGGTAACTGGTGACTGTGGTATACAGTGCTATGAGGTAACTGGTGACTGTGGTATCCAGTGTTATGAGGTAACTGGTTACTGTGGTATACAGTGCTATGAGGTAACTTGTGACTGTGGTATACAGTGCTATGAGGTAACTGGTGACTGTGGTATACAGTGATATGAGGTAACTGGTGACTGTGGTATACAGTGCAATGAAGTAACTGGTGACTGTGGTATACAGTGATATGAGGTAAATGGTGACTGTGGTATACAATGAGGTAACTGGTGACTGTGGTATCCAGGGCTATGAGGTAACTGGTGACTGTGGTATACAGTGCTATGAGGTAACTGGTGACTGTGGTATACAATGAGGTAACTGGTGACTATGGTATACAGTGCTATGAGGTAACTGGTGACTGTGGTATACAATGAGGTAACTGGTGACTGTGGCATCCAGTGCTATGAGGTAACTGGTGACTGTGGTAACCAGTGTTATGAGGTATCTGGTGACTGTGGTATACAATGAGGTAACTGGTGACTGTGGTATACAGTGCTATGAGGTAACTGGTGACTGTGGTATACAATGAGGTAACTGGTTACTGTGGTATACAGTGCTATGAGGTAACTGGTGACTGTGGTATCCAGTGTTATGAGGTAACTGGTGACTGTGGTATACAGTGCTATGAGGTAACTGGTGACTGTGGTATATAGTGCTATGAGGTAACTGGTGACTGTGGTATCCAGTGATATGAGGTAACTGGTGACTGTGGTATACAATGAGGTAACTGGTGACTGTGGTATACAGTGCTATGGGGTAACTGGTGACTGTGGTATACAATGCTATGAGGTAACTGGTGACTGTGATATACAGTGCTATGAGGTAACTGGTGACTGTGGTATACAGTGATATGAGGTAACTGGTGACTGTGGTATACAGTGCAATGAAGTAACTGGTGACTGTGGTATACAGTGATATGAGGTAACTGGTGACTGTGCTATACAATGAGGTAAATGGTGACTGTGGCATCCAGTGCTATGAGGTAACTGGTGACTGTGGTAACCAGTGTTATGAGGTATCTGGTGACTGTGGTATACAATGAGGTAACTGGTGATTGTGGTATACAGTGCTGTGAGGTAAATGGTGACTGTGGTATACAATGCTATGAGGTAACTGGTGACTGTGGTATACAATGAGGTAACTGGTGACTGTGGTATACAATGAGGTAACTGGTGATTGTGGTATACAGTGCTATGAGGTAAATGGTGACTGTGGTATACAATGCTATGAGGTAACTGGTGACTGTGGTATACAATGAGGTAACTGGTGACTGTGGTATACAATGAGGTAACTGGTGATTGTGGTATACAGTGCTATGAGGTAAATGGTGACTGTGGTATACAATGCTATGAGGTAACTGGTGACTGTGGTATACAATGCTATGAGGTGAATGGTGACTGTGGTATACAATGAGGTAACTGGTGACTGTGGTATACAATGCTATGAGGTGAATGGTGACTGTGGTATACAATGAGGTAACTGGTGACTGTGGTATGCAGTGCTATAAGGTAACTGGTGACTGTGGTACAGTGCTATGGGGTAACTGGTGACAGTGGTATCCAGGGCTATGAGTTAACTGGTGACTGTGGTACAGTGCTATGAGGTAACTGGTGACTGTGGTACAGTGCTATGAGGTAACTGGTGACTGTGGTATGCAATGAGGTAACTGGTGACTGTGATATACAGTGTTATGGGGTAAATGGTGACTGTGGTATACAATGAGGTAACTGGTGACTGTCGTACACAGTACTATGAGGTAACTGGTGACTGTGGTATACAATGAGGTAACTGGTGACTGTCGTACACAGTACTATGAGGTAACTGGTGACTGTGGTATACAGTACTATGAGGTAACTGGTGACTGTGGCATCCAGTGCTATGAGGTAACTGGTGACTGTGATATACAGTGATATGAGGTAACTGGTGACTGTGGTATACAATGAGGTAACTGGTGACTGTGATATACAGTGCTATGAGGTAACTGGTGACTGTACTATACAGTGTTATGAGGTAACTGGTGACTGTGGTACACAGTGTTATGAGGTAACTGGTGACTGTGGTATACAATGAGGTAAATGGTGACTGTGGTATACAATGAGGTAACTGGTGACTGTGGTATACAGTGCTATGATGTAACTGGTGACTGTGGTATACAGTGCTATGAGGTAACTGGTGACTGTGGTACACAGTGTTATGAGGTAACTGGTGACTGTGGTATACAATGAGGTAAATGGTGACTGTGATATACAGTGCTATGAAGTAACTGGTGACTGTGGTATACGGTGTTATGAGGTAACTGGTGACTGTGGTAACCAGTGTTATGAGGTGACTGGTGACTGTGGTATACAGTGCTATGAGGTAACTGGTGACTGAGGTATACAGTGCTATGAGGTAACTGGTGACTGTGGTATACAGTGATATGAGGTAACTGGTGACTGTGGTATCCAGTGCTATGAGGTAACTGGTGACTGTGGTATACAGTGAGGTAACTGGTGACTGTGGTATACAATAAGGTAACTGGTGACTGTGGTATACAGTGCTATGAGGTAACTGGTGACTGTGGTATACAGTGCTATGAGGTAACTGGTGACTGTGGTATACAGTGCTATGAGGTAACTGGTGACTGTGGTATACAGTGCTATGAGGTAACTGGTGACTGTGGTATCCAGTGATATGGGGTAACTGGTGACTGTGGTATCCAGGGCTATGAGGTAACTGGTGACTGTGGTATACATTGCTATGAGGTAACTGGTGATTCTGGTATACAATGAAGTAACCGGTGACTGTGGTATACAGTGTTATGATGTAACTGGTGACTGTGGTATTCAGTGCTATGAGGTAACTGGTGACTGTTGTACACAGTGCTATGAGGTAACTGGTCACTGTGGTATACAGTGATATGAGGTAACTGGTGACTGTTGTATCCAGTGCTATGAGGTAACTGGTGACTGGGGTATACAGTGAGGTAACTGGTGACTGTGGTATACAATAAGGTAACTGGTGACTGTGGTATACAGTGCTATGAGGTAACTGGTGACTGTGGTATCCAGGGCTATGAGGTAACTGGTGACTGTGGTATGCAGTGCTATGAGGTAACTGGTGACTGTGGTATACAATGAGGTAACTGGTGACTGTGGTATACAGTGCTATGAGGTAACTGGTGACTGTGGTATACAGTGTTATGAGGTAACTGGTGACTGTGTCAGCCCTCCCCACCTCTCACTCAGCCCTCCCTCCCCACCACTCACTCAGCCCTCCTCACTCAGCCCCTCCCCAACATTCAATCAGCCCTCCCCACCGCTCACTCAGCCCTCCCCACCGCTCACTCAGCCCTCCCCATCCCTCACTCAGCCCTCCTCACTCAGCACCTCCCCACCATTCACTCAGCCCTCCCCGCCACTCACTCAGCGCTCCCCACCACTCACTCAGCCCTCCTCACTCAGCCTCTCCCCACCATTCACTCAGCCCTCCCCACCTCTCACTCAGCCCTCCCCACCTCTCACTCAGCCCTTCCCATCTCTCACTCAGCCCTCCCCACCTCTCGCTCACTCAGCCCTCCCCACCCCTCACTCAGCCCTGCCCACCCCTCACTCAGCCCTCCTCACTCAGCCCCTCCCCATCATTCACTCAGCCTTCCCCACCACTCACTCAGCCCTCCTCACTCAGCCCCTCCCCACCTCTCACTCAGCCCTCCCCACCTCTCACTCAGCCCTCCCCACCTCTCACTCAGCCCCTCCCCACCTCTCACTCAGCCCCTCCCCACCTCTCACTCAGCCCCTCCCCACCTCTCACTCAGCCCCTCCCCACCTCTCACTCAGCCCCTCCCCACCTCTCACTCAGCCCCTCCCCACCTCTCACTCAGCCCCTCCCCACCTCTCACTCAGCCCCTCCCCACCTCTCACTCAGCCCCTCCCCACCTCTCACTCAGCCCCTCCCCACCTCTCACTCAGCCCCTCCCCACCTCTCACTCAGCCCCTCCCCACCTCTCACTCAGCCCCTCCCCACCTCTCACTCAGCAGCCTGCCTCACTGCCTGATAGTCAGCAGCAGGTCAGAGTGAAATATATATAATTTAAGAGAAATGCCACTTGGGTGCAATTTAGAAGTGGGACAACAACAACAAATCCTGCGACTAATACATTTTCACCTGTTATATCGTTTCAAGGTTTCAAAAAACGTGGACATGGCAACCCTGCAGCCAGCAGACAGACAGGCTCCTGCCAAACCCTGCAGACAGGCTCCTGCCAAACCCAGCAGACAGACAGACTCCTGCCAAACCCAGCAGAAATTCTCCTGCCAAACCCTGCAGACAGACTCCTGCCAAACCCTGCAGACAGACAGGCTCCTGCCAAACCCTGCAGACAGACTCCTGCCAAACCCTGCAGACAGGCTCCTGCCAAACCCAGCAGACAGACAGACTCCTGCCAAACCCAGCAGAAATTCTCCTGCCAAACCCTGCAGACAGACTCCTGCCAAACCCTGCAGACAGACTCCTGCCAAACCCTGCAGACAGACAGGCTCCTGCCAAACCCTGCAGACAGACAGGCTCCTGCCAAACCCTGCAGACAGACAGGCTCCTGCCAAACCCTGCAGACAGACAGGCTCCTGCCAAACCCTGCAGACAGGCTCCTGCCAAACCCTGCAGACAGGCTCCTGCCAAACCCTGCAGACAGGCTCCTGCCAAACCCTGCAGACAGGCTCCTGCCAAACCCTGCAGACAGGCTCCTGCCAAACCCTGCAGACAGGCTCCTGCCAAACCCTGCAGAAAGACTCCTGCCAAACCCTGCAGACAGACTCCTGCCAAACTTCTTTGACCTACAAATGTATCAGTGTTTCCTCTATATACATTTTGCAGCCACTCACAATTTTTATATTTAAACTGGGATGGTCAAACGTTGTCAGTGCATACTTAAATGACAAAAACCAGATATAGAGTAAAAAATATAACGGACCTATATCTTTGAGGACTAACAATCACCAAAAATAGAAACTAGACAGTCAAGGAGAATCTAAAATTCCCCAAATGGCATGGGGACCCCATTTGATTTTGTTATAATGTTTGAGTTATTCAGATAGCTTAAGAACACTGCATAAGCCATGGCAAAATGTGTAGAATTGCATGAAACCAGCTTTAAAACTTCTTATGGCTGCAATCCCGGTAACGCGACCGATATAACAACAGCCAGTCCAAGTGCAGGGCGCCAAATTCAAAAAACAGAAATCTCATAATTACAATTCCTCAGACATTCATTTGTCTTATATCATTTTAAAGGTAATCTTGTTGTTAATTCCACCAAAGTGTCCGATTTCAAACAGGCTTTTCAGCGAACGCACTACAAACGATTATGTTAGGTCACCACAAAACCACAATATGCATAGCCATTTTTTCCAGCTAAAGATAGCTTCACAAAAACCAGAATAGAGATAAAATTAATCACTAACCTTCGATTATTTTCATCAGATGACACTCATAGGACTTCATGTTACACCATACATGCATGTTTTGTTTGATTAAAATCATATTTATATCAAAAAATCAGAGTTTACATTGAGGCGACTAGATTCACTAAATGCAAAAACATCAAGTGACTTTGCATAGCCCATCGTTTCAACAGAAATACTCATCATAAATATAGATGATATTACAAGTTATACACATTGAATTATAGATATACCTCTCCTTAATGCAACCGCTGTGTCAGATTTCAAAAAAACTTTACAGAAAAAGAAATGCACGCTATAATCTGAGACGGCGCTCAAAAGTAAAATACCACAGCTTCAAAGATGGCGTCAACATAAACACAAAAATACATGATAAATATTCCCTTACCTTTGATGATCTACATCAGAAAGCACAGCAGGAATCCCAGGTCCACAATAAATGTTTGTTTTGTTCGAAAAAATCTGTTATTTATGTCCAATTGTTAGCGCGTTTGGTAAACATGTCCAAACGCTAATTCTGGTCAGCTTCATATCGGACAAAAACTTCAAAATGTGATATTACCGGTCGAAGAAACATTTCAAACTAAGTACTGAATCAATCATTAGGATGTTTTCAACATATAGCTTCAAAAAAGTTCCAACCGGAGTATTCCTTCTTCTCTTCGTGAGCAATGGAACGTAAAAGCATGATCAGAAAATGGCTGCTTGATGGACACCTGACTGATTCTGCTATCATTCTCTCCCACAACATCATAGAAGTCTCATTGTAATTTCTATTGATGGTTGACATCTAGTGGAACCCCTAGGCAGTGCAACATCCTTAATAGCTCAAGTGGATTTCTTTAGGGACTCTGGTGAATACATACAGGCTCAGATTTCTGACTTCCTGTTTTGATTTCAACTCAGGATTTTGCCTGCCAATATGAGTTCTGTTAATCTCACAGACATAATTCAGTTTTAGAAACTTTAGAGTGTTTTCTATCCAATACTAATAATAATATGCAAATATTAAGAACTATGACTGAGGAGCAGGCCGTTTGATATGGGCACCTTTCATCCAAGCTACTCAATACTGCCCCCTTCAGCCATAAGAAGTTAAAACCACCTTTAGGGCCTCTTTTCATTGGCCATGTAAAATGTATCAACTCTTACAAAATATTAATGAATTATAATCCACATAATAATTCACATTTACTGTTGCTGCAGGATTACTTTTCCTGCTGTAGCAAACTGGCTCAAATTAGGACCCGACATCTGTAAACACCAGGCAGATTTCCTGCAGCACACAGATGTGCAGTTTGTGCACATCATAACAGAATTAGTGGTGAGTCAGATAGCATTACAGATAATATGTTGCTGTCCAGACAGGTGTGATGCTGAGCGGCTCAGTCAGACAGGTGTGATGCTGAGCGGCTTAGTCAGACAGGTGTGATGCTGAACACCTCAGTTAGACAGGTGTGATGCTGAGCGGCTTAGTCAGACAGGTGTGATGCTGAACACCTCAGTTAGACAGGTGTGATGCTGAACACCTCAGTTAGACAGGTGTGATGCTGAACACCTCAATCAGTCAGACAGGTGTGATGCTGAGCACCTCAGTCAGACAGGTGTGATGCTGAACACTTCAGTCAGACAGGTGTGATGCTGAACACCTCAGTTAGACATGTGTGATTTTATTTTTTTATTTTATTTTATTTCACCTTTATTTAACCAGGTAGGCTAGTTGAGAACAAGTTCTCATTTGCAACTGCGACCTGGCCAAGATAAAGCATAGCAGTGTGAACAGACAACAACACAGAGTTACACATGGAGTAAACAATAAACAAGTCAATAACATGGTAGAAAAAAGAGAATCTATATACAATGTGTGCAAAAGGCATGAGGTAGGCAATAAATCGAGTAATTACAATTTAGCAGATTAACACTGGAGTGATAAATCATCAGATGATCATGTGCAAGAAGAGATACTGGTGTGCAAAAGAGCAGAAAAGTAAATAAATAAAAGCAGTATGGGGGGTGAGGTAGGTAAATTGGGTGGGTAGTTTACAGATGGACTATGTACAGCTGCAGCGATCGGTTAGCTGCTCGGATAGCAGATTTTTAAAGTTGTTGAGGGAGATAAAAGTCTCCAACTTCAGAGATTTTTGCAATTCGTTCCAGTCGCAGGCAGCAGAGAACTGGAAGGAAAGGCGTCCAAATGAGGTTTTGGCTTTAGGGATGATCAGTGAGATACACCTGCTGGAGCGCGTGCTACGGGTGGGTGTAGCCATCGTGACCAGTGAACTGAGATAAGGCGGCACTTTACCTAGCATAGCCTTGTAGATGACCTGGAGCCAGTGGGTCTGACGACGAACATGTAGCGAGGGCCAGCCGACTAGGGCATACAGGTCGCAGTGGTGGGTCGTATAAGGTGCTTTAGTAACAAAACGGATGGCACTGTGATAAACTGCATCCAGTTTGCTGAGTAGAGTATTGGAAGCTATTTTGTAGATGACATCGCCGAAGTCGAGGATCGGTAGGATAGTCAGTTTTACTAGGGTAAGTTTGGCGGCGTGAGTGAAGGAGGCTTTGTTGCGGAATAGAAAGCCGACTCTAGATTTGATTTTGGATTGGAGATGTTTGATATGAGTCTGGAAGGAGAGTTTGCAGTCTAGCCAGACACCTAGGTACTTATAGATGTCCACATATTCTAGGTCGGAACCGTCCAGGGTGGTGATGCTAGTCGGGCGTGCGGGTGCAGGCAGCGAACAGTTGAAAAGCATGCATTTGGTTTTACTAGCGTTTAAGAGCAGTTGGATGCCACGGAAGGAGTGTTGTATGGCATTGAAGCTCGTTTGGAGGTTAGATAACACAGTGTCCAAGGAAGGGCCGGAAGTGTACAGAATGGTGTCGTCTGCATAGAGGTGGATCAGGGAATCGCCCGCAGCAAGAGCAACATCATTGATGTATACAGAGAAAAGAGTCGGCCCGAGAATTGAACCCTGTGGTACCCCCATAGAGACTGCCAGAGGACCGGACAACATGCCCTCCGATTTGACACACTGAACTCTGTCTGAAAAGTAGTTGGTGAACCAGGCAAGGCAGTCATTAGAAAAACCGAGGCTACTGAGTCTGCCGATAAGAATATGGTGATTGACAGAGTCGAAAGCCTTGGCCAGGTCGATGAAGACGGCTGCACAGTAATGTCTTTTATCGATGGCGGTTATGACATCGTTTAGTACCTTGAGCGTGGCTGAGGTGAATAGAATGACCAGGCATCCTCAACTGACGGGATGAGGTCAATATCCTTCCAGGGTACCCGGGCCAGGTCGATTAGAAAGGCCTGCTCGCAGAAGTGTTTCAGGGAGCGTTTGACAGTGATGAGGGGTGGTCGTTTGACCGTGGACCCGTGGCGGATACAGGCAATGAGGCAGTGATCGCTGAGATCTTGATTGAAGACAGCAGAGGTGTATTTGGAGGGCAAGTTGGTCAGGATAATGTCTATTAGGGTGCCCATGTTTACGGATTTGGGGTTGTACCTGGTGGGTTCCTTGATGATTTGTGTGAGATTGAGGGCATCAAGCTTAGATTGTAGGACTGCCGGGGTGTTAAGCATATCCCAGTTTAGGTCACCTAACAGAACAAACTCTGAAGCTAGATGGGGAGCGATCAATTCACAGATGGTGTCCAGGGCACAGCTGGGAGCTGAGGGGGGTCGGTAGCAGGCGGCAACAGTGAGAGACTTATTTCTGGAGAGATTAATTTTTAAAATTAGAAGTTCGAACTGTTTGGGCATAGACCTGGAAAGTATGACAGAACTTTGCAGGCTATCTCTGCAGTAGATTGCAACTCCTCCCCCTTTGGCAGTTCTATCTTGACGGAAAGTGTTATAGTTGGGTATGGAAATCTCAGAATATTTGGTGGCCTTCCTAAGCCAGGATTCGGACACGGCGAGGACATTTACATTTACATTTAAGTCATTTAGCAGACGCTCTTATCCAGAGCGACTTACAAATTGGTGCATTCACCTTATGACATCCAGTGGAACAGCCACTTTACAATAGTGCATCTAGATCTTTTAAGGGGGGGGCAGAAGGATTGCTTTATCCTATCCTAGGTATTCCTTGAAGAGGTGGGGTTTCAGGTGTCTCCGGAAGGTGGTGATTGACTCCGCTGTCCTGGCGTCGTGAGGGAGTTTGTTCCACCATTGGGGTGCCAGAGCAGCGAACAGTTTTGACTGGGCTGAGCGGGAACTGTACTTCCTCAGTGGTAGGGAGGCGAGCAGGCCAGAGGTGGATGAACGCAGTGCCCTTGTTTGGGTGTAGGGCCTGATCAGAGCCTGAAGGTACTGAGGTGCCGTTCCCCTCACAGCTCCGTAGGCAAGCACCATGGTCTTGTAGCGGATGCGAGCTTCAACTGGAAGCCAGTGGAGAGAGCGGAGGAGCGGGGTGACGTGAGAGAACTTTGAAGGTTGAACACCAGACGGGCTGCGGCGTTCTGGATGAGTTGTAGGGGTTTAATGGCACAGGCAGGGAGCCCAGCCAACAGCGAGTTGCAGTAATCCAGACGGGAGATGAGAAGTGCCTGGATTAGGACCTGCGCCGCTTCCTGTGTGAGGCAGGGTCGTACTCTGCGGATGTTGTAGAGCATGAACCTACAGGAACGGGCCACCGCCTTGATGTTGGTGGAGAACGACAGGGTGTTGTCCAGGATCACGCCAAGGTTCTTAGCGCTCTGGGAGGAGGACACAATGGAGTTGTCAACCGTGATGGCGAGATCATGGAACGGACAGTCCTTCCCCGGGAGGAAGAGCAGCTCCGTCTTGCCGAGGTTCAGCTTGAGGTGGTGATCCGTCATCCACACTGATATGTCTGCCAGACATGCAGAGATGCGATTCGCCGCTTGGTCATCAGAAGGGGGAAAGGAGAAGATTAATTGTGTGTCGTCTGCATAGCAATGATAGGAGAGACCATGTGAGGTTATGACAGAGCCAAGTGACTTGGTGTATAGCGAGAATAGGAGAGGGCCTAGAACAGAGCCCTGGGGGACACCAGTGGTGAGAGCGCATGGTGAGGAGACAGATTCTCGCCACGCCACCTGGTAGGAGCGACCTGTCAGGTAGGACGCAATCCAAGCGTGGGCCGCGCCGGAGATGCCCAACTCGGAGAGGGTGGAGAGGAGGATCTGATGGTTCACAGTATCGAAGGCAGCCGATAGGTCTAGAAGGATGAGAGCAGAGGAGAGAGAGTTAGCTTTAGCAGTGCGGAGCGCCTCCGTGATACAGAGAAGAGCAGTCTCAGTTGAGTGACTAGTCTTGAAACCTGACTGATTTGGATCAAGAAGGTCATTCTGAGAGAGATAGCAGGAGAGCTGGCCAAGGACGGCACGTTCAAGAGTTTTGGAGAGAAAAGAAAGAAGGGATACTGGTCTGTAGTTGTTGACATCGGAGGGATCGAGTGTAGGTTTTTTCAGAAGGGGTGCAACTCTCGCTCTCTTGAAGACGGAAGGGACGTAGCCAGCGGTCAAGGATGAGTTGATGAGCGAGGTGAGGTAAGGTAGAAGGTCTCCGGAAATGGTCTGGAGAAGAGAGGAGGGGATAGGGTCAAGCGGGCAGGTTGTTGGGCGGCCGGCCGTCACAAGACGCGAGATTTCATCTGGAGAGAGAGGGGAGAAAGAGGTCAAAGCACAGGGTTGGGCAGTGTGAGCAGAACCAGCGGTGTCGTTTGACTTAGCAAACGAGGATCGGATGTCGTCGACCTTCTTTTCAAAATGGTTGACGAAGTCGTCTGCAGAGAGGGAGGAGGGGGGGGGGGGGGGAGGAGGATTCAGGAGGGAGGAGAAGGTGGCAAAGAGCTTCCTAGGGTTAGAGGCAGATGCTTGGAATTTAGAGTGGTAGAAAGTGGCTTTAGCAGCAGAGACAGAAGAGGAAAATGTAGAGAGGAGGGAGTGAAAGGATGCCAGGTCCGCAGGGAGGCGAGTTTTCCTCCATTTCCGCTCGGCTGCCCGGAGCCCTGTTCTGTGAGCTCGCAATGAGTCGTCGAGCCACGGAGCGGGAGGGGAGGACCGAGCCGGCCTGGAGGATAGGGGACATAGAGAGTCAAAGGATGCAGAAAGGGAGGAGAGGAGGGTTGAGGAGGCAGAATCAGGAGATAGGTTGGAGAAGGTTTGGGCAGAGGGAAGAGATGATAGGATGGACATCAGGGTTGGCAGAGTGTGCTAAAGCGGTGAGTAAGGCAAACTTAGGGAGGAGGCTTCTGATGTTGACATGAGGCCAAGGCTTTTTCGATCACAGAAGTCAACAAATGAGGGTGACTGGGGACATGCAGGGCCTGGGTTTACCTCCACATCACCCGAGGAACAGAGGAGTAGTAGGATGAGGGTGCGGCTAAAGGCTATCAAAACTGGTCGCCTAGCGCGTTGGGGACAAGGAATAAAAGGAGCAGATTTATGGGCGTGGTAGAATAGATTATGGGCATAATGTGCAGACCAGGGTATGGTGGGGCACGGGTACAGCGGAGGCAAGCCCAGGCACTGGGTGATGATAAGAGAGGTTGTATCTCTGGACATGCTGGTCTCAATGGGTGAGGTCACCGCATGTGTGAGGGGTGGGACAAAGGAGGTATCAGAGGTACGGAGAGTGGAACTACGGGGTCCATTGCAAACCAAAACAATGATAACTAGCCTGAACAACAGTATGCAAGGCATATTGATATTTGAGGGAGACATGCAATAAGGCGTAAAGTGATTGCAGGTCTTGATTGGGAGAGCTAGCTAAAACAACAGGTGATATAACAGCAGCTAGTCAGCTAACACAGCAACAGTAGGTAAAAATGGCGACGGCTAGGCAGAGAGGGTCGGATTAACTACACACAGATCCTAAGTTAAAGCACAGAGCTGACAGATGAAACACAAATAAACGGAATGGAGTACCGTGAATTAATGGACAGTCCAGCAGGCATCAGCTATGTAGCCAAGTGATCATAGTGTCCAGGGGGCAGCCGTAGATGGGGCAGTGAGGCCTCCACTAAACTAGCCCGCGGCGTTTAAAGTTAGTAGCCCGGGGGGAGGTCTGCTCAGACGGAGGGGGTCTGCTCAGACGGAGGCCGGTTGAGGGCACAGCGGATGGGCTATTCGTCTGCAGACCAGACGTGGTCGTGTCGACAGAGAATCCAAGCCGGATGGCGATGGCGAAAGAGAGGTTGTCTGTTCAGATAGCAGCCGATATGCTCAAGACAGCTAACGATTAGCGTGCCGCAGTTAGCATATGGGCGTTCAGGTTACGTCGCGGTGGAGGGGCCAGTTGAATAACTCCCTCGGGCAGATAACGTCGGTATCCCAGTCGTGAAGGCCCGGTGGGGCTCCGCATCGGCAGTAAACGGGTCCGGATAGGTGATTTTAGCCCAGGAGTGGCTGATGGAACTCTTCAGCTGGCTAGCTCCGGGTTAATTGGTGTTTGCTCCGGAATTGATGTTAGCCGATAGTCACTCGGATAGCAGCTAGTTAGCTGCAAGATCCCGGTGTAAATGTCCAGAGCTTGAGGTAAAAATCCGGGGATATGGAGAGAAAAAAGGTCTGGTATGCTCTGGTCTGAGTCGCGTTGTACGAAACTGGCAATAGTTTTCCGAGCTAAAGGATAGCTGATGAGCGCTAGCAGTGGTTAGCTGAACTACTAACGTTAGCTTGTGAGCTGGCTAACTTCTGGTTAGCTTCTGTTGTAGATTTCGGATACGAGGTGAATAATACCTTTGAGGGAAAAAAACAGATCCGCACCACATTTGGTGAGGTGGGTTGCCGGAGAGTGTTTTGAAGTTGAGTTTTTAAGAAGAAAAAATATATATATAAAAAGAAATGCGAAGAAAAATATATAAAATATATATACACGGGACAGGACGAGGACAAAGGACATCTGACTGCTACGCCATCTTGGATTGCAATGCTGAACACTTCAGTCAGACAGGTGTGATGCTGAACACTTCAGTCAGACAGGTGTGATGCTGAACACCTCAGTTAGACAGGTGTGATGCTGAACACTTCAGTCAGACAGGTGTGATGCTGAACACTTCAGTCAGACAGGTGTGATGCTGAACACTTCAGTCAGACAGGTGTGATGCTGAACACTTCAGTCAGACAGGTGTGATGCTGAACACCTCAGTCAGACAGGTGTGATGCTGAACACCTCAGTCAGACAGGTGTGATGCTGAACACCTCAGTCAGACAGGTGTGATGCTGAACACCTCAGTCAGACAGGTGTGATGCTGAACACCTCAGTTAGACAGGTGTGATGCTGAATGCCTCAGTCAGACAGGTGTGATGCTGAGCGCCTCAGTCAGTCAGACAGGTGTGATGCTGAACACCTCAGTCAGACAGGTGTGATGCTGAACACCTCAGTTAGACAGGTGTGATGCTGAACGCCTCAGTCAGACAGGTGTGATGCTGAACGCCTCAGTCAGACAGGTGTGATGCTGAATGCCTCAGTCAGACAGGTGTGATGCTGAGCGCCTCAGTCAGACAGGTGTGATGCTGAACACCTCAGTCAGACAGGTGTGATGCTGAGCGCCTCAGTCAGTCAGACAGGTGTGATGCTGAACGCCTCAGTCAGTCAGACAGGTGTGATGCTGAACACCTCAGTCAGACAGGTGTGATGCTGAACACCTCAGTCAGACAGGTGAACGCCTCAGTCAGACAGGTGTGATGCTGAACACCTCAGTCAGTCAGACAGGTGTGATGCTGAATGACTGTTAGTGGAATTAAATAATTCCTCTAATGTACTCATTAATTAAAATCAATCTGTCTATTTATAAGAATTTCTAAGATACTTATTAACATAAAATAGACAGGATACAGTCTTATTAAAAGTAGATAATAGTATTTATTCTCGGAGCACGCTACCATTTGATCATAATCAACAGTTTACATATAAGATATGACGTCATAGTTTACAGAATAAATCTCCTCGTCCTGGCCTATATAAAATAGGTTCAAAAGTGAATTCCTTCTTCTCAGCGCACACACACGACACACATTATAATCTATCCTCCTGAAGGCCCACTATAATTTATTACCACTTTAGCAGACAACTCAAGATAATGGAAGACCTAAAAAGTTACCCACAGCCTTATCTAAACACCTCAGGGCTAAGTTGGGTCAGTTCAACCATAGTTTAATGACCCTTTCTGCTTATTTTATAACCCACAACACAAATCTCTTTTCACCAGGCGTGCAGAGTTCAATTAGTTATAGTTTTATCTAAAGCTGAAGATTGTTTTAATTATTTATTATCAAAATTCCTAACAATGACACAGTTAGACAGGTGTGATGCTGAACACCTCAGTCAGACAGGTGTGATGCTGAACACCTCAGTCAGACAGGTGTGATGCTGAACACCTCAGTCAGACAGGTGTGATGCTGAACGCCACAGTCAGTTAGACAGGTGTGATGCTGAACGCCACAGTCAGTTAGACAGGTGTGATGCTGAACGCCACAGTCAGTTAGACAGGTGTGATGCTGAACACCTCAGTCAGACAGGTGTGATGCTGAACACCTCAGTCAGACAGGTGTGATGCTGAACACCTCAGTCAGACAGGTGTGATGCTGAACGCCACAGTCAGTTAGACAGGTGTGATGCTGAACGCCACAGTCAGTTAGACAGGTGTGATGCTGAACGCCTCAGTCAGACAGGTGTGATGCTGAACACCTCAGACAGACAGGTGTGATGCTGAACACCTCAGTCATTAATGTCAGTCTGTTTTTTAAAATCATTTGACTCTGTTGTTGGCTTATTTCTTTCCTATTTAGATCAAAACAAACGACTGTTTTAAGCCACATGAGACGTACAGCAGACTCTACCGCCCTCTGGTGGAGAACTACCTTCTACACAGTTGTACAGGACTGGAGCAGGAGGGCCAGCCTGGATCAAAAGGTACCTAACATAACTCTGACCTATAGAAGGAGACATCTGCACATGGAAAGGCGCTTCCTTCACTGGTAACGTCCAGTCATAAAATGTCTTTCTAACCAGTCACAACCAGGACTTCTTCATGGTGGTTATGAGACATGGCTTCGACAAGTCGATGAAAAAAGTAATTCATAATACAACAATACATTCACATTCTGCTGATCTCTAATGGGTCTGTCTCAAATGACACCTGAGGTCCTGGTCAGAAGTAGTGAACGAGACAGGAGATAGGGTGCCATTAGGTCCTGGTCAGAAGTAGTGAACTACATAGGAGATAGGGTGCCATTAGGTCCTGGTCAGAAGTAGTGAACGAGACAGGAGATAGGGTGCCATTAGGTCCTGGTCAGAAGTAGTGAACTACACAGGAGATAGGGTGCCATTAGGTCCTGGTCAGAAGTAGTGAACGAGACAGGAGATAGGGTGCCATTAGGTCCTGGTCAGAAGTAGTGAACTACACAGGAGATAGGGTGCCATTAGGTCCTGGTCTAAGGTAGTGAACGACACAGGAGATAGGGTGCCATTAGGTCCTGGTCAGAAGTAGTGAACTACACAGGAGATAGGGTGCCATTAGGTCCTGCTCAGAAGTAGTGAACTACATTGGAGATAGGGTGCCATTAGGTCCTGGTCAGAAGTAGTGAACGAGACAGGAGATAGGGTGCCATTAGGTCCTGGTCAGAAGTAGTGAACGAGACAGGAGATAGGGTGCCATTAGGTCCTGGTCAGAAGTAGTGAACTACACAGGAGATAGGGTGCCATTAGGTCCTGGTCAGAAGTAGTGAACGAGACAGGAGATAGGGTGCCATTAGGTCCTGGTCAGAAGTAGTGAACTACACAGGAGATAGGGTGCCATTAGGTCCTGGTCTAAGGTAGTGAACGACACAGGAGATAGGGTGCCATTAGGTCCTGGTCAGAAGTAGTGAACTACACAGGAGATAGGGTGCCATTAGGTCCTGCTCAGAAGTAGTGAACTACATTGGAGATAGGGTGCCATTAGGTCCTGGTCAGAAGTAGTGAACGAGACAGGAGATAGGGTGCCATTAGGTCCTGGTCAGAAGTAGTGAACGAGACAGGAGATAGGGTGCCATTAGGTCCTGGTCAGAAGTAGTGAACTACACAGGAGATAGGGTGCCATTAGGTCCTGGTCAGAAATAGTGAACGAGTCTGGAGATAGGGTGCCATTAGGTCCTGGTCAGAAGTAGTGAATTACACAGGAGATAGGGTGCCATTAGGTCCTGGTCAGAAGTAGTGAACTACTCAGGAGATAGGGTGCCATTAGGTCCTGCTCAGAAGTAGTGAACTACATAGGAGATAGGGTGCCATTAGGTCCTGGTCAGAAGTAATAAACTACTCAGGAGATAGGGTGCCATTAGGTCCTGGTCAGAAGAAGTGAACGAGACAGGAGATAGGGTGCCATTAGGTCCTGCTCAGAAGTAGTGAACTACATAGGAGATAGGGTGCCATTAGGTCCTGGTCAGAAGTAGTGAACTACACAGGAGATAGGGTGCCATTAGGTCCTGGTCAGAAGAAGCGAACGAGACAGGAGATAGGGTGCCATTAGGTCCTGGTCAGAAGTAGTGAACTACACAGGAGATAGGGTGCCATTAGGTCCTGCTCAGAAGTAGTGAACTACATAGGAGATAGGGTGCCATTAGGTCCTGGTCAGAAGTAGTGAACTACACAGGAGATAGGGTGCCATTAGGTCCTGGTCAGAAGTAGTGAACGAGACAGGAGATAGGGTGCCATTAGGTCCTGGTCAGAAGTAGTGAACTACCTAGGAGATAGGGTGCCATTAGGTCCTGCTCAGAAGTAGTGAACTACATAGGAGATAGGGTGCCATTAGGTCCTGGTCAGAAGTAGTGAACTACACAGGAGATAGGGTGCCATTAGGTCCTGGTCAGAAGTAGTGAACGAGACAGGAGATAGGGTGCCATTAGGTCCTGCTCAGAAGTAGTGAACTACATAGGAGATAGGGTGCCATTAGGTCCTGGTCATAAGTAGTGAACTACACAGGAGATAGGGTGCCATTAGGTCCTGGTCAGAAGAAGTGAACGAGACAGGTGATAGGGTGCCATTAGGTCCTGGTCAGAAGTAGTGAACTACACAGGAGATAGGGTGCCATTAGGTCCCGGTCAGAAGTAGTGAACTAGACAGGAGATAGGGTGCCATTAGTTCCTGGTCAGAAGTAGTGAACGAGATAGGAGATAGGGTGCCATTAGGTCCTGGTCAGAAGTAGTGAACGAGACAGGAGATAGGGTGCCATTAGGTCCTGGTAAGTAGTGAACTAGACAGGAGATAGGGTGCCATTAGGTCCTGGTCAGAAGTAGTGAACTACACAGGAGATAGGGTGCCATTAGGTCCTGGTCAGAAGTAGTGAACGAGACAGGAGATAGGGTGCCATTAGGTCCTGGTCAGAAGTAGTGAACTGCACAGGAGATAGGGTGCCATTAGGTCCTGGTCAGAAGTAGTGAACGAGACAGGAGATAGGGTGCCATTAGGTTCTGGTCAGAAGTAGTGAACTACACAGGAGATAGGGTGCCATTAGGTCCTGGTCAGAAGTAGTGAACTACACAGGAGATAGGGTGCCATTAGGTCCTGGTCAGAAGTAGTGAACTACACAGGAGATAGGGTGCCATTAGGTCCTGGTCAGAAGTAGTGAACGAGACAGGAGATAGGGTGCCATTAGGTTCTGGTCAGAAGTAGTGAACTAAACAGGAGATAGGGTGCCATTAGGTCCTGGTCAGAAGTAGTGAACTACACAGGAGATAGGGTGCCATTAGGTCCTGGGAATAACTGTATTTGATATATTCAAGCTGGTCATGTCTGAACTCAGGGCCATGGTTAGTTAGGGTTGAGTTAAATGTCTGAACTCAGGGTTGTTGTTTTTTTGTCATAAACAACCAGCTACAGAATCAAACCTCATTAACAACCAGCTACAGTATCAAACCTCCAATAAACAACCAGCTATAGTATCAAACCTCATAAACAACCAGCTATAGTATCAAACCTCATAAACAACCAGCTACAGAATCAAACCTCATTAACAACCAGCTATAGTATCAAACCTCATAAACAACCAGCTATAGTATTAAACCTCATTAACAACCAGCTATAGTATCAAACCTCCAATAAACACCAGCTATAGTATCAAACCTCATAAACAACCAGCTATAGTATCAAACCTCATAAACAACCAGCTATAGTATCAAACCTCATAAACAACCAGCTATAGTATCAAACCTCCAATAAACAACCAGCTAAGTATCAAACCTCATTAACAACCAGCTATAGTATCAAACCTCATTAACAACCAGCTATAGTATTAAACCTCATAAACAACCAGCTATAGTATCAAACCTCCAATAAACAACGAGCTATAGTATCAAACCTCATAAACAACCAGCTATAGTATCAAACCTCATAAACAACCAGCTACAGTATCAAACCTCATAAACAACCAGCTATAGTATCAAACCTCATTAACAACCAGCTATAGTATCAAACCTCCAATAAACACCCAGCTATAGTATCAAACCTCCAATAAACACCCAGCTATAGTATCAAACCTCATTAACAACCAGCTATAGTATCAAACCTCATAAACAACCAGCTATAGTATCAAACCTCATTAACAACCAGCTATAGTATCAAACCTCCAATAAACAACCAGCTATAGTATCAAACCTCCAATAAACAACCAGCTATAGTATCAAACCTCATTAACAACCAGCTACAGTATCAAACCTCATAAACAACCAGCTATAGTATCAAACCTCATAAACAACCAGCTACAGTATCAAACCTCATAAACAACCAGCTATAGTATCAAACCTCCAATAAACAACCAGCTATAGTATCAAACCTCCAATAAACAACCAGCTATAGTATCAAACCTCATAAACAACCAGCTATAGTATCAAACCTCCAATAAACAACCAGCTATAGTATCAAACCTCATAAACAACCAGCTATAGTATCAAACCTCATAAACAACCAGCTATAGCATCAAACCTCATAAACAACCAGCTATAGTATCAAACCTCCAATAAACAACCAGCTATAGTATCAAACCTCATTAACAACCAACTACAGTATCAAACCTCATTAACAACCAGCTATAGTATCAAACCTCCAATAAACAACCAGCTATAGTATCAAACCTCATTAACAACCAGCTATAGTATCAAACCTCATAAACAACCAGCTATAGTATCAAACCTCCAATAAACAACCAGCTATAGTATCAAACCTCCAATAAACAACCAGCTATAGTATCAAACCTCCAATAAACAACCAGCTATAGTATCAAACCTCCAATAAACAACCAGCTATAGTATCAAACCTCCAATAAACAACCAGCTATAGTATCAAACCTCATTAACAACCAACTACAGTATCAAACCTCATTAACAACCAGCTATAGTATCAAACCTCCAATAAACAACCAGCTATAGTATCAAACCTCATTAACAACCAGCTATAGTATCAAACCTCATAAACAACCAGCTATAGTATCAAACCTCCAATAAACAACCAGCTATAGTATCAAACCTCATAAACAACCAGCTATAGTATCAAACCTCATAAACAACCAGCTATAGTATCAAACCTCATAAACAACCAGCTATAGTATCAAACCTCATTAACAACCAGCTATAGTATCAAACCTCCAATAAACAACCAGCTACAGTATCAAACCTCCAATAAACAACCAGCTAGAGTATCAAGCCTCATAAACAACCAGCTATAGTATCAAACCTCCAATAAACAACCAGCTATAGCAGGGGTGTCAAACTCATTCCACGGAGGGCCTAGTGTCTGCAGGTTTTTGGTTTTTCCTTTCAATAAAGCCCTAGACAACCAGGTGTGGGGAGTTCCTAACTAATTAGTGATGTTAATTTATCAATCAAGTACAAGGGAGGAGCGAAAACCCGCAGACACTCGGCCCCCCGTGGAATGAGTTTGACACCTGTGAGCTATAGTATCAAGCCTCATAAACAACCAGCTATAGTATCAAACCTCATAAACAACCAGCTATAGCATCAAACCTCATAAACAACCAGCTATAGTATCAAACCTCATTAACAACCAGCTATAGTATCAAACCTCATAAACAACCAGCTATAGTATCAAACCTCATAAACAACCAGCTATAGTATCAAACCTCATAAACAACCAGCTATAGTATCAAAACTCCAATAAACAACCAGCTATAGTATCAAACCTCATAAACAACCAGCTACAGTATCAAACCTCATTAACAACCAGCTATAGTATCAAACCTCATAAACAACCAGCTATAGTATCAAACCTCATTAACAACCAGCTATAGTATCAAACCTCATTAACAACCAGCTATCGTATCAAACCTCATTAACAACCAGCTATAGTATCAAACCTCATTAACAACCAGCTATAGTATCAAACCTCATAAACAACCAGCTATAGTACCAAACCTCATAAACAACCAGCTATAGTATTAAACCTCATTAGCAACCAGCTACAGTATCAAACCTAATAAACAACCAGCTTTAGTATCAAACCACCAATAAACAACCAGCTATAGTATCAAACCTCATAAACAACCAGCTATAGTATCAAACCTCCAATAAAAAAACAGCTATAGTATCAAACAACCAGCTATAGTATCAAACCTAATAAACAACCAGCTAAAGTATCAAACCTCCAATAAACACCCAGCTATGGTATCAAACCTCCAATAAACACCCAGCTATAGAATCAAACCTCATAAACACCAGCTATAGTATCAAACCTCATAAACAACCAGCTATAGTATCAAACCTCCAATAAACAACCAGCTATAGTATCAAACCTCATTAACAACCAGCTATAGTATCAAACCTCATTAACAACCAGCTATAGTATCAAACCTCCAATAAACAACCAGCTATAGTATCAAACCTCATAAACAACCAGCTACAGTATCAAACCTCATAAACAACCAGCTATAGTATCAAACCTCATAAACAACCAGCTATAGTATCAAACCTCGGTAACAACCAGCTATAGTATCAAACCTCCAATAAACACCAGCTATAGTATCAAACCTCCAATAAACACCCAGTTATAGTATCAAACCTCATAAACAACCAGCTATAGTATCAAACCTCATAATCAACCAGCTATAGTATCAAACCTCATTAACAACCAGCTATAGTATCAAACCTCATTAACAACCAGCTATAGTATCAAACCTCCAATAAACACCAGCTATAGTATCAAACCTCCAATAAACAACCAGCTATAGCATCAAATCTCCAATAAACAACCAGCAATAGTATCAAACCTCCAATAACCAACCAGCTACAGTATCAAACCTCCAATAAACAACCAGCTATAGTATCAAACCTCCAATAAACAACCAGCTATAGTATCAAACCTCATAAACAACCAGCTATAGTATCAAACCTCCAATAAACACCAGCTATAGCATCAAACCTCATAAACAACCAGCTATAGTATCAAACCTCATAAACAACCAGCTATAGTATCAAACCTCCAATAAACAACCAGCTATAGTATCAAACCTCATAAACAACCAGCTATAGCATCAAACCTCATTAACAACCAGCTACAGTATCAAACCTAATTAACAACCAGCTACAGTATCAAACCTAATTAACAACCAGCTATAGAATCAAACCTCATTAACAACCAGCTATAATATCAAACCTCATAAACAACCAACTACAGTATCAAACCTCATTAACAACCAGCTATAGTATCAAACCTCATAAACAACCAGCTATAGTATCAAACCTCATAAACAACCAGCTATAGTATCAAACTTCCAATAAACAACCAGCTATAGTATCAAACCTCCAATAAACAACCAGCTATAGCATCAAACCTCCAATAAACAACCAGCTATAGTATCAAACCTCCAATAAACAACCAGCTATAGTATCAAACCTCATTAACAACCAGCTATAGTATCAAACCTCCAATAAACAACCAGCTATAGCATCAAACCTCCAATAAACAACCAGCTATAGTATCAAACCTCCAATAAACAACCAGCTATAGTATCAAACCTCATTAACAACCAGCTATAGTATCAAACCTCCAATAAACAACCAGCTATAGTATCAAACCTCATAAACAACCAGCTATAGTATCAAACCTCATAAACAACCAGCTATAGTATCAAACCTCATTAACAACCAGCTATAGTATCAAACCTCATTAACAACCAGCTATAGTATCAAACCTCCAATAAACAACCAGCTATAGTATCAAACCTCATTAACAACCAGCTATAGTATCAAACCTCATTAACAACCAGCTATAGTATCAAACCTCCAATAAACAACCAGCTATAGTATCAAACCTCATTAACAACCAGCTATAGTATCAAACCTCCAATAAACAACCAGCTATAGCATCAAACCTCCAATAAACAACCAGCTATAGTATCAAACCTCATAAACAACCAGCTATAGTATCAAACCTCATTAACAACCAGCTATAGTATCAAACCTCATAAACAACCAGCTATAGTATCAAACCTCCAATAAACAACCAGCTATAGTATCAAACCTCATTAACAACCAGCTATAGTATCAAACCTCATTAACAACCAGCTATAGTATCAAACCTCCAATAAACAACCAGCTATAGTATCAAACCTCATTAACAACCAGCTATAGTATCAAACCTCATTAACAACCAGCTATAGTATCAAACCTCCAATAAACAACCAGCTATAGTATCAAACCTCATAAACAACCAGCTATAGTATCAAACCTCCAATAAACAACCAGCTATAGTATCAAACCTCATAAACAACCAGCTATAGTATCAAACCTCATAAACAACCAGCTATAGTATCAAACCTCATAAACAACCAGCTATAGTATCAAACCTCCAATAAACAACCAGCTATAGTATCAAACCTCATAAACAACCAGCTACAGTATCAAACCTCATAAACAACCAGCTATAGTATCAAACCTCCAATAAACAACCAGCTATAGTATCAAACCTCATAAACAACCAGCTATAGTATCAAACCTCCAATAAACAACCAGCTACAGTATCAAACCTCATAAACAACCAGCTACAGTATCAAACCTCATAAACAACCAGCTACAGTATCAAACCTAATTAACAACCAACTACAGTATCAAACCTCATTAACAACCAGCTATAGTATCAAACCTCATTAACAACCAGCTATAGTATCAAACCTCCAATAAACAACCAGCTATAGTATCAAACCTCCAATAAACAACCAGCTATAGTATAAAACCTCCCATAAACAACCAGCTATAGTATCAAACCTCATAAACAACCAGCTTTAGTATCAAACCTCCAATAAACAACCAGCTATAGTATCAAACCTCCAATTAACAACCAGCTATAGTATCAAACCTCCAATAAACAACCAGCTATAGTATCAAACCTCATTAACAACCAGCTATAGTATCAAACCTCATAAACAACCAGCTATAGTATCAAACCTCATAAACAACCAGCTATAGTATCAAACCTCATAAACAACCAGCTATAGTATCAAACCTCATAAACAACCAGCTATAGTATCAAACCTCCAATAAACAACCAGCTATAGTATCAAACCTCATTAACAACCAGCTATAGTATCAAACCTCATTAACAACCAGCTATAGTATCAAACCTCCAATAAACAACCAGCTATAGTATCAAACCTCATAAACAACCAGCTATAGTATCAAACCTCCAATAAACAACCAGCTATAGTATCAAACCTCCAATAAACAACCAGCTATAGTATCAAACCTCATAAACAACCAGCTATAGTATCAAACCTCATTAACAACCAGCTATAGTATCAAACCTCCAATAAACAACCAGCTATAGTATCAAACCTCATTAACAACCAGCTATAGTATCAAACCTCCAATAAACAACCAGCTATAGTATCAAACCTCATAAACAACCAGCTACAGTATCAAACCTCATAAACAACCAGCTATAGTATCAAACCTCCAATAAACAACCAGCTATAGTATCAAACCTCATAAACAACCAGCTATAGTATCAAACCTCCAATAAACAACCAGCTATAGTATCAAACCTCATAAACAACCAGCTATAGTATCAAACCTCATAAACAACCAGCTACAGTATCAAACCTAATTAACAACCAACTACAGTATCAAACCTCATTAACAACCAGCTATAGTATCAAACCTCATAAACAACCAGCTATAGTATCAAACCTCATTAACAACCAGCTATAGTATCAAACCTCCAATAAACAACCAGCTATAGTATCAAACCTCCAATTAACAACCAGCAATATTATCAAACCTCCAATAAACAACCAGCTATAGTATCAAACCTCATTAACAACCAGCTATAGTATCAAACCTCATAAACAACCAGCTATAGTATCAAACCTCATAAACAACCAGCTATAGTATCAAACCTCCAATAAACAACCAGCTATAGTATCAAACCTCATTAACAACCAGCTATAGTATCAAACCTCATAAACAACCAGCTATAGTATCAAACCTCATTAACAACCAGCTATAGTATCAAACCTCCAATAAACAACCAGCTATAGTATCAAACCTCATAAACAACCAGCTATAGTATCAAACCTCATTAACAACCAGCTATAGTATCAAACCTCCAATAAACAACCAGCTATAGTATCAAACCTCCAATAAACAACCAGCTATAGTATCAAACCTCATTAACAACCAGCTATAGTATCAAACCTCCAATAAACAACCAGCTATAGTATCAAACCTCATAAACAACCAGCTATAGTATCAAACCTCATAAACAACCAGCTATAGTATCAAACCTCATAAACAACCAGCTATAGCATCAAACCTCATTAACAACCAGCTACAGTATCAAACCTCATAAACAACCAGCTACAGTATCAAACCTCATAAACAACCAGCTATAGTATCAAACCTCATTAACAACCAGCTATAGTATCAAACCTCATAAACAACCAGCTATAGTATCAAACCTCATAAACAACCAGCTATAGTATCAAACCTCATAAACAACCAGCTATAGTATCAAACCTCATTAACAACCAGCTATAGTATCAAACCTCATAAACAACCAGCTATAGTATCAAACCTCATAAACAACCAGCTATAGTATCAAACCTCATTAACAACCAGCTATAGTATCAAACCTCATAAACAACCAGCTATAGTATCAAACCTCATAAACAACCAGCTATAGTATCAAACCTCATTAACAACCAGCTATAGTATCAAACCTCATAAACAACCAGCTATAGTATCAAACCTCCAATAAACAACCAGCTATAGTATCAAACCTCATAAACAACCAGCTATAGTATCAAACCTCATTAACAACCAGCTATAGTATCAAACCTCATAAACAACCAGCTATAGTATCAAACCTCCAATAAACAACCAGCTATAGTATCAAACCTCCAATAAACAACCAGCCATAGTATCAAACCTCATAAACAACCAGCTATAGTATCAAACCTCCAATAAACAACCAGCTATAGAATCAAACCTCATTAACAACCAGCTATAGTATCAAACCTCATAAACATCCAGCTATAGTATCAAACCTCATAAACAACCAGCTATAGTATCAAACCTCCAATAAACAACCAGCTATAGTATCAAACCTCCAATAAACAACCAGCTACAGTATCAAACCTCCAATAAACAACCAGCTATAGTATCAAACCTCATAAACAACCAGCTATAGTATCAAACCTCATAAACAACCAGCTATAGTATCAAACCTCATAAACAACCAGCTATAGTATCAAACCTCATTAACAACCAGCTATAGTATCAAACCTCATAAACAACCAGCTATAGCATCAAACCTCATAAACAACCAGCTATAGTATCAAACCTCATTAACAACCAGCTATAGTATCAAACCTCATAAACAACCAGCTACAGCATCAAACCTCATAAACAACCAGCTATAGTATCAAACCTCATTAACAACCAGCTATAGTATCAAACCTCATAAACAACCAGCTATAGTATCAAACCTCCAATAAACAACCAGCTATAGTATCAAACCTCATTAACAACCAGCTATAGTATCAAACCTCATAAACAACCAGCTATAGTATCAAACCTCATAAACAACCAGCTATAGTATCAAACCTCCAATAAACAACCAGCTATAGTATCAAACCTCCAATAAACAACCAGCTATAGTATCAAACCTCATAAACAACCAGCTATAGTATCAAACCTCCAATAAACAACCAGCTATAGTATCAAACCTCATAAACAACCAGCTATAGTATCAAACCTCATAAACAACCAGCTATAGTATCAAACCTCATAAACAACCAGCTATAGTATCAAACCTCCAATAAACAACCAGCTATAGTATCAAACCTCCAATAAACAACCAGCTATAGTATCAAACCTCCAATAAACAACCAGCTATAGTATCAAACCTCATAAACAACCAGCTATAGTATCAAACCTCCAATAAACAACCAGCTATAGAATCAAACCTCATTAACAACCAGCTATAGTATCAAACCTCATAAACATCCAGCTATAGTATCAAACCTCATAAACAACCAGCTATAGTATCAAACCTCCAATAAACAACCAGCTATAGTATCAAACCTCCAATAAACAACCAGCTATAGTATCAAACCTCCAATAAACAACCAGCTATAGTATCAAACCTCATAAACAACCAGCTATAGTATCAAACCTCATAAACAACCAGCTATAGTATCAAACCTCATAAACAACCAGCTATAGTATCAAACCTCATAAACAACCAGCTATAGTATCAAACCTCATAAACAACCAGCTATAGTATCAAACCTCATTAACAACCAGCTATAGTATCAAACCTCATAAACAACCAGCTATAGTATCAAACCTCATAAACAACCAGCTATAGCATCAAACCTCATTAACAACCAGCTATAGTATCAAACCTCATAAACAACCAGCTATAGTATCAAACCTCATAAACAACCAGCTATAGTATCAAACCTCATAAACAACCAGCTATAGTATCAAACCTCATAAACAACCAGCTATAGTATCAAACCTCATAAACAACCAGCTATAGTATCAAACCTCCAATAAACAACCAGCTATAGTATCAAACCTCATAAACAACCAGCTATAGTATCAAACCTCATAAACAACCAGCTATAGTATCAAACCTCCAATAAACAACCAGCTATAGTATCAAACCTCATAAACAACCAGCTATAGTATCAAACCTCATAAACAACCAGCTATAGTATCAAACCTCCAATAAACAACCAGCTATAGTATCAAACCTCATAAACAACCAGCTATAGTATCAAACCTCATTAACAACCAGCTATAGCATCAAACCTCATTAACAACCAGCTATAGTATCAAACCTCATAAACAACCAGCTACAGTATCAAACCTAATTAACAACCAACTACAGTATCAAACCTCATTAACAACCAGCTATAGTATCAAACCTCATTAACAACCAGCTATAGTATCAAACCTCCAATAAACAACCAGCTATAGTATCAAACCTCCAATAAACAACCAGCTATAGTATCAAACCTCCAATAAACAACCAGCTATAGTATCAAACCTCATAAACAACCAGCTATAGTATCAAACCTCCAATAAACAACCAGCTATAGTATCAAACCTCCAATTAACAACCAGCTATAGTATCAAACCTCCAATAAACAACCAGCTATAGTATCAAACCTCATAAACAACCAGCTATAGTATCAAACCTCATAAACAACCAGCTATAGTATCAAACCTCATAAACAACCAGCTATAGTATCAAACCTCATAAACAACCAGCTATAGTATCAAACCTCATAAACAACCAGCTATAGTATCAAACCTCCAATAAACAACCAGCTATAGTATCAAACCTCATTAACAACCAGCTATAGTATCAAACCTCATTAACAACCAGCTATAGTATCAAACCTCCAATAAACAACCAGCTATAGTATCAAACCTCATTAACAACCAGCTATAGTATCAAACCTCCAATAAACAACCAGCTATAGTATCAAACCTCCAATAAACAACCAGCTATAGTATCAAACCTCATAAACAACCAGCTATAGTATCAAACCTCATAAACAACCAGCTATAGTATCAAACCTCCAATAAACAACCAGCTATAGTATCAAACCTCATTAACAACCAGCTATAGTATCAAACCTCCAATAAACAACCAGCTATAGTATCAAACCTCATAAACAACCAGCTATAGTATCAAACCTCATAAACAACCAGCTATAGTATCAAACCTCCAATAAACAACCAGCTATAGTATCAAACCTCATAAACAACCAGCTATAGTATCAAACCTCCAATAAACAACCAGCTATAGTATCAAACCTCATAAACAACCAGCTATAGTATCAAACCTCATAAACAACCAGCTATAGTATCAAACCTCATTAACAACCAGCTACAGTATCAAACCTCATTAACAACCAGCTATAGTATCAAACCTCATAAACAACCAGCTATAGTATCAAACCTCATTAACAACCAGCTATAGTATCAAACCTCCAATAAACAACCAGCTATAGTATCAAACCTCCAATAAACAACCAGCTATAGTATCAAACCTCCAATAAACAACCAGCTATAGTATCAAACCTCATTAACAACCAGCTATAGTATCAAACCTCATAAACAACCAGCTATAGTATCAAACCTCATAAACAACCAGCTATAGTATCAAACCTCCAATAAACAACCAGCTATAGTATCAAACCTCATAAACAACCAGCTATAGTATCAAACCTCATAAACAACCAGCTATAGTATCAAACCTCATAAACAACCAGCTATAGTATCAAACCTCCAATAAACAACCAGCTATAGTATCAAACCTCATTAACAACCAGCTATAGTATCAAACCTCATTAACAACCAGCTATAGTATCAAACCTCCAATAAACAACCAGCTATAGTAACAAACCTCCAATAAACAACCAGCTATAGCATCAAACCTCATTAACAACCAGCTATAGTATCAAACCTCCAATAAACACCAGCTATAGTATCAAACCTCAATAAACAACCAGCTATAGTATCAAACCTCATAAACAACCAGCTATAGTATCAAACCTCATAAACAACCAGCTATAGTATCAAACCTCATTAACAACCAGCTATAGTATCAAACCTCATAAACAACCAGCTATAGTATCAAACCTCATAAACAACCAGCTATAGTATCAAACCTCATTAACAACCAGCTATAGTATCAAACCTCATAAACAACCAGCTATAGTATCAAACCTCATAAACAACCAGCTATAGTATCAAACCTCATAAACAACCAGCTATAGTATCAAACCTCATAAACAACCAGCTATAGTATCAAACCTCATAAACAACCAGCTATAGTATCAAACCTCATAAACAACCAGCTATAGTATCAAACCTCATAAACAACCAGCTATAGTATCAAACCTCATAAACAACCAGCTATAGTATCAAACCTCATAAACAACCAGCTATAGTATCAAACCTCATTAACAACCAGCTATAGTATCAAACCTCATAAACAACCAGCTATAGTATCAAACCTCCAATAAACAACCAGCTATAGTATCAAACCTCATTAACAACCAGCTATAGTATCAAACCTCATAAACAACCAGCTATAGTATCAAACCTCATAAACAACCAGCTATAGTATCAAACCTCCAATAAACAACCAGCTATAGTATCAAACCTCCAATAAACAACCAGCTATAGTATCAAACCTCATAAACAACCAGCTATAGTATCAAACCTCCAATAAACAACCAGCTATAGTATCAAACCTCATAAACAACCAGCTATAGTATCAAACCTCATAAACAACCAGCTATAGTATCAAACCTCATAAACAACCAGCTATAGTATCAAACCTCCAATAAACAACCAGCTATAGTATCAAACCTCCAATAAACAACCAGCTATAGTATCAAACCTCCAATAAACAACCAGCTATAGTATCAAACCTCATAAACAACCAGCTATAGTATCAAACCTCATAAACAACCAGCTATAGTATCAAACCTCATAAACAACCAGCTATAGCATCAAACCTCATTAACAACCAGCTATAGTATCAAACCTCATAAACAACCAGCTATAGTATCAAACCTCATAAACAACCAGCTATAGTATCAAACCTCATAAACAACCAGCTATAGTATCAAACCTCATAAACAACCAGCTATAGTATCAAACCTCATAAACAACCAGCTATAGTATCAAACCTCATAAACAACCAGCTATAGTATCAAACCTCATAAACAACCAGCTATAGTATCAAACCTCCAATAAACAACCAGCTATAGTATCAAACCTCATAAACAACCAGCTATAGTATCAAACCTCATAAACAACCAGCTATAGTATCAAACCTCATAAACAACCAGCTATAGTATCAAACCTCCAATAAACAACCAGCTATAGTATCAAACCTCCAATAAACAACCAGCTATAGTATCAAACCTCATAAACAACCAGCTATAGTATCAAACCTCCAATAAACAACCAGCTATAGTATCAAACCTCATAAACAACCAGCTATAGTATCAAACCTCATAAACAACCAGCTATAGTATCAAACCTCATAAACAACCAGCTATAGTATCAAACCTCCAATAAACAACCAGCTATAGTATCAAACCTCATAAACAACCAGCTATAGTATCAAACCTCCAATAAACAACCAGCTATAGCATCAAACCTCATTAACAACCAGCTATAGTATCAAACCTCCAATAAACAACCAGCTATAGTATCAAACCTCATAAACAACCAGCTATAGTATCAAACCTCATAAACAACCAGCTATAGTATCAAACCTCATAAACAACCAGCTATAGTATCAAACCTCATAAACAACCAGCTATAGTATCAAACCTCCAATAAACAACCAGCTATAGTATCAAACCTCCAATAAACAACCAGCTATAGTATCAAACCTCATAAACAACCAGCTATAGTATCAAACCTCATAAACAACCAGCTATAGTATCAAACCTCATAAACAACCAGCTATAGTATCAAACCTCATAAACAACCAGCTATAGTATCAAACCTCATAAACAACCAGCTATAGTATCAAACCTCATAAACAACCAGCTATAGTATCAAACCTCATAAACAACCAGCTATAGTATCAAACCTCATAAACAACCAGCTATAGTATCAAACCTCATAAACAACCAGCTATAGTATCAAACCTCATAAACAACCAGCTATAGTATCAAACCTCATAAACAACCAGCTATAGTATCAAACCTCATAAACAACCAGCTATAGTATCAAACCTCATAAACAACCAGCTATAGTATCAAACCTCATAAACAACCAGCTATAGTATCAAACCTCCAATAAACAACCAGCTATAGTATCAAACCTCATAAACAACCAGCTATAGTATCAAACCTCATAAACAACCAGCTATAGTATCAAACCTCCAATAAACAACCAGCTATAGTATCAAACCTCATAAACAACCAGCTATAGTATCAAACCTCATAAACAACCAGCTATAGTATCAAACCTCATAAACAACCAGCTATAGTATCAAACCTCCAATAAACAACCAGCTATAGTATCAAACCTCCAATAAACAACCAGCTATAGTATCAAACCTCATAAACAACCAGCTATAGTATCAAACCTCATAAACAACCAGCTATAGTATCAAACCTCCAATAAACAACCAGCTATAGTATCAAACCTCATAAACAACCAGCTATAGTATCAAACCTCATAAACAACCAGCTATAGTATCAAACCTCATAAACAACCAGCTATAGTATCAAACCTCATAAACAACCAGCTATAGTATCAAACCTCATAAACAACCAGCTATAGTATCAAACCTCCAATAAACAACCAGCTATAGTATCAAACCTCATAAACAACCAGCTATAGTATCAAACCTCAATAAACAACCAGCTATAGTATCAAACCTCATAAACAACCAGCTATAGTATCAAACCTCATAAACAACCAGCTATAGTATCAAACCTCATAAACAACCAGCTATAGTATCAAACCTCATAAACAACCAGCTATAGTATCAAACCTCATAAACAACCAGCTATAGTATCAAACCTCATAAACAACCAGCTATAGTATCAAACCTCCAATAAACAACCAGCTATAGTATCAAACCTCATAAACAACCAGCTATAGTATCAAACCTCATAAACAACCAGCTATAGTATCAAACCTCATAAACAACCAGCTATAGTATCAAACCTCATAAACAACCAGCTATAGTATCAAACCTCATAAACAACCAGCTATAGTATCAAACCTCCAATAAACAACCAGCTATAGTATCAAACCTCATAAACAACCAGCTATAGTATCAAACCTCATAAACAACCAGCTATAGTATCAAACCTCATAAACAACCAGCTATAGTATCAAACCTCATAAACAACCAGCTATAGTATCAAACCTCATAAACAACCAGCTATAGTATCAAACCTCATAAACAACCAGCTATAGTATCAAACCTCATAAACAACCAGCTATAGTATCAAACCTCATAAACAACCAGCTATAGTATCAAACCTCATAAACAACCAGCTATAGTATCAAACCTCATAAACAACCAGCTATAGTATCAAACCTCATAAACAACCAGCTATAGTATCAAACCTCATAAACAACCAGCTATAGTATCAAACCTCATAAACAACCAGCTATAGTATCAAACCTCATAAACAACCAGCTATAGTATCAAACCTCATAAACAACCAGCTATAGTATCAAACCTCCAATAAACAACCAGCTATAGTATCAAACCTCATAAACAACCAGCTATAGTATCAAACCTCATAAACAACCAGCTATAGTATCAAACCTCATAAACAACCAGCTATAGTATCAAACCTCCAATAAACAACCAGCTATAGTATCAAACCTCATAAACAACCAGCTATAGTATCAAACCTCCATAAACAACCAGCTATAGTATCAAACCTCATTAACAACCAGCTATAGTATCAAACCTCATAAACAACCAGCTATAGTATCAAACCTCATAAACAACCAGCTATAGTATCAAACCTCATAAACAACCAGCTATAGTATCAAACCTCATAAACAACCAGCTATAGTATCAAACCTCCATAAACAACCAGCTATAGTATCAAACCTCATAAACAACCAGCTATAGTATCAAACCTCCAATAAACAACCAGCTATAGTATCAAACCTCCAATAAACAACCAGCTATAGTATCAAACCTCCATAAACAACCAGCTATAGTATCAAACCTCCATAAACAACCAGCTATAGTATCAAACCTCATAAACAACCAGCTATAGTATCAAACCTCATAAACAACCAGCTATAGTATCAAACCTCAATAAACAACCAGCTATAGTATCAAACCTCCATAAACAACCAGCTATAGTATCAAACCTCATAAACAACCAGCTATAGTATCAAACCTCAATAAACAACCAGCTATAGTATCAAACCTCATAAACAACCAGCTATAGTATCAAACCTCATAAACAACCAGCTATAGTATCAAACCTCATAAACAACCAGCTATAGTATCAAACCTCCAATAAACAACCAGCTATAGTATCAAACCTCATAAACAACCAGCTATAGTATCAAACCTCATAAACAACCAGCTATAGTATCAAACCTCATAAACAACCAGCTATAGTATCAAACCTCATAAACAACCAGCTATAGTATCAAACCTCATAAACAACCAGCTATAGTATCAAACCTCATAAACAACCAGCTATAGTATCAAACCTCATAAACAACCAGCTATAGTATCAAACCTCATAAACAACCAGCTATAGTATCAAACCTCATAAACAACCAGCTATAGTATCAAACCTCATAAACAACCAGCTATAGTATCAAACCTCATAAACAACCAGCTATAGTATCAAACCTCATAAACAACCAGCTATAGTATCAAACCTCCAATAAACAACCAGCTATAGTATCAAACCTCATAAACAACCAGCTATAGTATCAAACCTCATAAACAACCAGCTATAGTATCAAACCTCATAAACAACCAGCTATAGTATCAAACCTCCAATAAACAACCAGCTATAGTATCAAACCTCAATAAACAACCAGCTATAGTATCAAACCTCATAAACAACCAGCTATAGTATCAAACCTCATAAACAACCAGCTATAGTATCAAACCTCATAAACAACCAGCTATAGTATCAAACCTCATAAACAACCAGCTATAGTATCAAACCTCATAAACAACCAGCTATAGTATCAAACCTCATAAACAACCAGCTATAGTATCAAACCTCATAAACAACCAGCTATAGTATCAAACCTCATAAACAACCAGCTATAGTATCAAACCTCCATAAACAACCAGCTATAGTATCAAACCTCCAATAAACAACCAGCTATAGTATCAAACCTCCATAAACAACCAGCTATAGTATCAAACCTCATAAACAACCAGCTATAGTATCAAACCTCATAAACAACCAGCTATAGTATCAAACCTCATAAACAACCAGCTATAGTATCAAACCTCATAAACAACCAGCTATAGTATCAAACCTCATAAACAACCAGCTATAGTATCAAACCTCATAAACAACCAGCTATAGTATCAAACCTCATAAACAACCAGCTATAGTATCAAACCTCATAAACAACCAGCTATAGTATCAAACCTCATAAACAACCAGCTATAGTATCAAACCTCATAAACAACCAGCTATAGTATCAAACCTCATAAACAACCAGCTATAGTATCAAACCTCATAAACAACCAGCTATAGTATCAAACCTCCAATAAACAACCAGCTATAGTATCAAACCTCATAAACAACCAGCTATAGTATCAAACCTCATAAACAACCAGCTATAGTATCAAACCTCATAAACAACCAGCTATAGTATCAAACCTCATAAACAACCAGCTATAGTATCAAACCTCATAAACAACCAGCTATAGTATCAAACCTCATAAACAACCAGCTATAGTATCAAACCTCATAAACAACCAGCTATAGTATCAAACCTCATAAACAACCAGCTATAGTATCAAACCTCCAATAAACAACCAGCTATAGTATCAAACCTCATAAACAACCAGCTATAGTATCAAACCTCCAATAAACAACCAGCTATAGTATCAAACCTCCATAAACAACCAGCTATAGTATCAAACCTCCATAAACAACCAGCTATAGTATCAAACCTCATAAACAACCAGCTATAGTATCAAACCTCCATAAACAACCAGCTATAGTATCAAACCTCAATAAACAACCAGCTATAGTATCAAACCTCCAATAAACAACCAGCTATAGTATCAAACCTCATAAACAACCAGCTATAGTATCAAACCTCATAAACAACCAGCTATAGTATCAAACCTCATAAACAACCAGCTATAGTATCAAACCTCATAAACAACCAGCTATAGTATCAAACCTCATAAACAACCAGCTATAGTATCAAACCTCATAAACAACCAGCTATAGTATCAAACCTCATAA